>NC_057849.1:334625505-334928536 GCF_015237465.2 Chelonia mydas | reverse complement strand
CCTTTTTAAAATTTGGCGTCACATTAGCTATCCTCCAGTCATTTGGTACAGAAACTGATTTAAATGATAGATTACAAACTACAGTTAGTAGTTCAGCAATTTCACATTTGAGTTCCTTCAGAACTCTTGGGTCAATACCATCTGCTCCTGGTGACTTATTAATGTTTAGTTTATCAATTTGTTCCAAAACCTCCTCTAGTGGCACCTCAAACTGGAACAGTTTCTCAGATTTGTCACGTAAAAAGAATGGCTCAGGTTTGGGAATTTTGTCCCATAGGGTGAAATCTTGGCCCGTTGATGTCAATAGCAGTTTCACCATTGTTGTTGTTGGGACCAAGATTTCACGCATAATCTATCACTAAATTAAGAAAAAGAAGGAAGGAACACAGTATATGTCTGATAAGCTAATTGCAAACTTAGAGATGGATAACAGCTCTTAGGTCATAGTGTATTCCTCTGCATTGTCCCTTTTGGCACATTTACTAGTACAATGTCCATTCTCATTGTACTTATCATAGAATCATAGAAGATTAGGGTTGCAAGAGAACTCAGGAGGTCATCTAGTCCAACCCCCTGCTCAAAGCAGGACCAACCCCAACTAAATCATCCCAGCCAGAGCTTTGTCAAGCCGGGCCTTAAAAACCTCTAAGGAAGGAGATTCCACCACCTCCCTAGGTAACCCATTCCAGTGCTTCACCACCCTCCTAGTGAAACAGTGTTTCCTAATATCCAACCTAGACCTGCCCCACTGCACCTTGAGACCATTCCTCCTTGTTCTGTCATCTGCCACCACTGAGAACAGCTGAGCTCCATCCTCTTTGAAACCCCCTTTCAGGTAGTTGAAGGCTGCTAACAAATCCTGGCCCCACAGTATGCCAACATTTTTATGGCTGACTGAGAACAACGCTTCCTCAGCTCTCGTCCCCTAACGCCCTTACTCTACTTGCGCTATATTGATGACATCTTCATCATCTGGACCCATGGAAAAGAAGCCCTTGAGGAATTCCACCATGATTTCAACAATTTCCATCCCACCATCAACCTCAGCCTGGTCCAGTCCACACAAGAGATCCACTTCCTGGACACTACAGTGCTAATAAACGATGGTCACATAAACACCACCCTATACCGGAAGCCTACTGACCGCTATTCCTACCTACATGCCTCCAGCTTTCACCCTGACCACACCACACCATCAATTGTCTACAGCCAACCTCTGCGATACAACCGAATTTGCTCCAACCCCTCAGACAGAGACAAACACCTACAAGATCTCTATCAAGCATTCTTACAACTACAATAACCACCTGCGGAAGTAAAGAAACAGATTGATAGAGCCAGAAGAGTTCCCAGAAGTCACCTACTACAGGACAGGCCTAACAAAGAAAATAACAGAACGCCATTAGCCATCACCTTCAGCCCCCAACTAAAACCCCTCCAACGCATTATTAAGGATCTACAACCTATCCTGAAGGATGACCCAACACTCTCACAAATCTTGGGAGACAGGCCAGTCCTTGCCTACAGACAGCCCCCCAACCTGAAGCAAATACTCACCAGCAACCACACACCACACAACAGAACCACTAACCCAGGAACCTATCCTTGCAACAAAGCCTGTTGCCAACTGTGCCCACATATCTATTCAGGGGACACCATCACAGGGCCTAATAACATCAGCCACACTATCAGAGGCTCGTTCACCTGCACATCCACCAATGTGATATATGCCATCATGTGCCAGCAATGCCCCTCTGCCATGTACATTGGTCAAACTGGACAGTCTCTATGTAAAAGAATAAATGGACACAAATCAGATGTCAAGAATTATAACATTCATAAACCCGTCGGAGAACATTTCAATCTCTCTGGTCACGCGATTACAGACATGAAAGTTGCGATATTACAACAGAAAAACCTCAAATCCAGACTCCAGCGAGAGACTGTTGAATTGGAATTCATTTGCAAATTGGATACAATTAACTTAGGCTTGAATAGAGACTGGGAGTGGCTAAGTCATTATGCAAGGTAAACTATTTCCCCTTGTTTTTTCTACTCCACCCCCCCACCCCCGACGTTCTTGTTAAACCCTGGATTTGTGCTGGAAATGGCCCAACTTGATTATCATACACATTGTAAGGAGAGTGATCACTTTAGATAAGCTATTACCAGCAGAAGAGTGGGGTGGGGGGAAAGAAAACCTTTTGTAGTGGTAAACACCCATTTTTTCATGGGTTTGTGTGTATAAAAAGATCTTCTGTACTTTCCACAGTGTGCATCCGATGAAGTGAGCTGTAGCTCACGAAAGCTTATGCTCAAATAAATTGGTTAGTCTCTAAGGTGCCACAAGTACTCCTACTCTTTTCTTCTGCAGACTAAACAAGCCCAGTTCCCTCAGCCTCTCCTTGTAAGTCATGTGCCCCAGCCCCCTGATAATTTTCGTTGCCCTCCGCTGGACTCTCTCCAATTTGTCCACATCCTTTCTGTAATGGGGGGCCAAAAACTGGATGCAATGCTCCAGATGTGGCTTCACCAGTGCCGAATAGAGGAGAATAATCACTTTTCTCGATCTGCTGGCAATGCTCCTACTAATGCAGCCCAATATGCCATTAGCCTTCTTGGGAACAAGGGCACACTGCTGACTCATATCCAGCTTCTCATCCACTCTAATCCCCGCGTCCTTTTCTGCAGAACTGCTGCTTACCCAGTCAGTCCCTAGCCTGTAGCGGTGCATGGTGCTTCTACCTCTTTGTTGACCATGTCTACAGTTCAGTATCCTTAATTATTAGGAAATGTGTCCTGATAGCAGCTTTCCACTTTCTTTATTCTGAGTAGTGCCCCTTCAGAGCTTCAGTTTAAAGACATACCTACTGTACAAAAATTTATGCAGTTTTCATTTTCTAGCATTTACTATTAAACATAGGTTCTGATCTTTGCATTATTTTTGAATGGTGATGGTTGTTCTTTGGCACATGGACATCTGTAGCTAACAACACGTAAAATTATCTTTCTTCTTCATTTTGTGAAATTGAAGATACACTCATGGTGCTTGACTGCAAATATCTGTAATTTTCATTTATATTTTTTGTAATAGTATTCATTTAAAGTTTCACATCTGCAGATCTGAAGAGGAGGATGTGAAATATAAAGCACAAAGCGTTTGTAGGAAAACAAAAGAGGAGTGGGTGGCTTTAGATAAAGCAATTGCCTTTATCTCTGACGCTGATTATTTTGTTTGGTTGTATGAGGCTTGAAAAGAGAATTCATTTGGAAGAGTCCTCCAGTCTCTGAAATTGCCAGATACAATGGGATACTAGTTAGACCTTGGTAGAGAAATTATTCAAATACATTAACATAGAAACAAATGTGCAGTGTTTGGCAGAGAATGCTATATTAGTGAATGGAGGTGAAAGGACAAGAAATTTGTCAGACAAATCTAATGCATACCTTTCGAAATGAAAAGACAACATTGCATCCCCGACTCTGTCCCTTGTTTGCACTGAGGTATCAGTGACAAAAATGCACAGTTTATGGGGCATTATCAGAACAATGCTTTGTTTATTCCCAGATACTGACTTAGTTCAGCATTAGTCTGGGCAAAACTACACCCTGGATACTATCACATGTTACACATAGGTTCCACACTGGGCACCAATCCATAATGAATCCATGATCAAAAACAACAGTCACCAGCTGAGCTGGACATCTGCAGAACCAGAGATAGAATTTGGAATCTTCTCCAAAAACATAGGCATCTGTCATGTCAGGAAGTTTGTTGCACAGTCATATCTCCTCAACTGAGAATGCTTTGGATCCATCTCTCCTACGTTTTCAATCTGCATTGTCATGTGTAATTCACAGGAATTTCACAGGGAGGAAGTGGTTTATTTGGGGAGGAATGGGGTGTTGTGAAATGTTCCCTATTGTAAACTTAGCAAGAGTGCAAATTGTCTGGAAGGTCAATGAAATCAAGGTTGCAGGGCTGGCCTTACCATGAGGCGAACTGAGGTGGCCGCCTCAGGTTCCAGACTGTGCGGGGGGCACCACTAGGAACCAGAGTGTAGAAAATTGTGTCTGCTGCTGGTGCATACGTATTCTCTCTGCTCTCGATGGACAGAGATGGTGGAGTGCTGTGCTGGAGGAACGAGGGCACGAGAGATAACAGGCAGGCAGGAGAAAAGGTGAGCGGGAATAACAGAAAGCAGCAGGAGCTGCAGGGAGAGAGAGGAGGAGGAGTCTCTTATGGACCTCTCTAGCACCCCCAGGAGCCTGGACTGATTAAAACCAGCTTCTCAGGGAGCTTCCTGTTTCCTGCTGCTTCCCTGAACCCACTTGAGAACAGGCCGTCAACTAAAGTAGTAGGAGCCAGTTAGGCCCTTAAGACGCTGATATCTTCCCTCACTCAGGCCCTGCTACCAGCCTGCTTATTTGTCTCCTTCAGTTGAGTGTTGAGAGCCACTATAACTGGCACAGAACAGCAGTCATGAGTGAAAGAAGAAAATGCCCCTCTGGGGCAGCATTCAGAAAAAAGAAAAAAAGAAAAGGAAGCTTTTCTATCTAAGCAGGAAGGAGCTCTCCAGAGATACGTAGACACAAATGTTCATGGTGAGCCTTCCGGCCCCAGTGAGGATGTGAGTGGTGAGGAGATGCCTGATCTTCTAGGTGGTCAGAGTGTAGGTGACCTGGCAGCTACTGCAACATCCATATCTCCATTTCAAATGGATGTAACCATGCACATTCCTGAAGAAAAGTGTAGATCAGAGAAGAGTGTGGTAGAGGTGGAAGAAACAGCTGTTGCTGAGTTTAGTTCCTTAAGTCTAGATGATCCAGGACTGTGGACCCACTTGAGCAGTAGCCTGAGGGACTTCCTTGTACTGCATGGGCCACAGCAAGTGAAAAACTTCATGTTCCCCAAAGACAATGAAAACAGAAGTTTCCATCCAACACATTACTGCCGTGAAATCCCCAATGGTGACAAAGTGGAGAGGCCATGGCTTATGTACTCAGAAACCCAGAATGCTGCATACTGTTTTTGTTGCAAACTCTTCCAGTCCAATGTTCCAGCCACATTGGGTTCTACAGGAACAAAGGACTGGAAAAATCTGGCAGGCCACGAGAAGAATCACCAGAGAGCATTCCATAGGTGGAAAGAGCTTGAGATGAGACTCAGGTTAAAGGCCACCAGGATGATCAGCATCAAGAGAAGATTGCATCAGAGTCTCTTTACTGGCAAAATGTTCTGAAAAGGCTCATTGCCATTGTGAGAATGCTTGCTACTCAAAACCTAGCACTGCACGGCACTTCAGATCATCTGTATGTGCCAAACAATGGAAACTTCCTTAAAACTGTGGCTCTGATGGCTGAGTTTGATGCTATACTCCAGGAGCATCTAAGAAGAGTCACCACCTAAGAAATGTACACACACCAATACCTTGGGAAAACTATTCAATATGAGATCATACAGTTACTGGCAACAAAAGCCAAACAGCAGATCTGAAGTCAGCAAGATATTACTCTGTTATTCTGGATTGCACACCTGACATCAGCCATACGGAACAAATGACTTTAATGGTACATTTTGTAACAACAACGGAACCTATTGAAAATGTCCCTGCAATGGTGACTCTCAGAGACCATTTTCTAGAATTTATTGACATTGATGATACTACAGGAGCTGGTATGACAAATATGCTTTTTAAAAAGCCGGAAGATATGGGAATTGCGATAGCTGACATGAGAGGTCAGGGCTACGATAATGGTGCCAACATGAGAGAGAAGAACAGAGGAGTGCAGACACGGATCCGAGAGTTAAACCCTTGAGCTTTTTTTGTCCCATGCAGTTCTCATTCATTGAACTTGGTGGTCAGTGATGCAGCATCAGCTTCTAGTGAGGCTGCTGAAGTTTTTAATGTAATTCAAAGCGTCTATGTATTTTTCTCTACATCAACTCATCAATGGCAAATTTTGAAGCAACATCTGCGAACATCCTCTCTGACACTGAAACCACTGAGTGCCACACGATGGAAAAGTCGAGTGGAGGTGATAAAGCCTATCAAACGCCAAATTGGGAAGCTAGTTGATGCCATAGTTGCCATTATGGAGGATAATGCTATGACAGGAACTGTTCATGGGAGAACAGTGGCAGAGGGAAATGGAATCACCAGAAACATACATAACTTCAAATTTCTGTGTGGCTTAGTGTTGTGGCATGACATACTGTTTGAAATAAATGTTGTAAGCAAGAGACTCCAAGGTGTTGACCTTGATATATCTGGAGCAATGGAACAACTGGACAAAGCATAGTCATACCTACAGTCTTATCGGTCAGATGAGGGATTTCAAAACATTCTGAAGAGTGCACAGAAGTTGGCAGAGGAACTTCACACCAAAGCTATTTTCCCACCCATTCAAGAATGCAAGAGTCCCCGAAGAAGACATTTTGATTACGAGGCATGGGATAGTCCCATAAGAGACCCCAAACAGCAATTCAAAGTTGAATTCGTTAACCAGGTGCTAGATTGTGCAATACAGTCAGTTGAAGAACGTTTCGTGCAGCTCAAGGAACACAGCAGTATTTACATCTGGGATGTTGTATGATATTCCAAAACTCCTTACTATACCTGAAGAAGCCCTACAGCAGCAATGCAGGGCACTAGAGACAGTGTTGACACATGATGACATGCACAATATTGATGCGAGCGATTTAGGTGATGAACTGAAAGCCCTTTCAAGATACATTTCAGCAGGATCAACTCCAATGACTGTTCTGGAATATATGTGCACAAATAAGATGACCACCCTCTTTCCAAATGCTTTTGTTGCTCTGTGCATACTTCTAACACTTCCTGTAACAGTTGCCAGTGGAGAACGCACCTTCTCCAAACTGAAGTTAATAAAAACACATCTATGCTCCACAATGACACAGGAGAGGCTGGTCGGCCTTGCAACCATCTCAACAGAGCATGAGCTAGCCCAGACTGTGGACCTTCAGGAAGCAATTCAAATCTTTGCAACCAAGAAGGCACGGAAAGCACCTTTGATTATTCAAACAGATACAAATGCCAGTGTTTACTATGCAGACAAGAGAAGTTACATTTGGTGTTCGGACGTTTGAAAGTTAAGAGTTACTTAAAATTTTTGAACAAGGCATTTTAAGTTGTTAGTTCTCCTTTATGGGGGTAGGTAGCAGAGCAGTACCATGAGAGGAATAGAACAGGAAGAAGGCGGAATTGAGACCTTTCAAAGTTTTGACCCAAGCGAGGAGGCATGGGGGCATCATTTGAGCTCCCCGCCTCAGGCGCCAAAATGTTGTGGGCTGGCCCAGCAAGGTTGGGAGCACCTTTTATTTTATAATCAGAATAGCAATACAGCATCTATACATATATGTAAAAGTCTATCTGATTTACTATTTGCTTAAATTCAGCTAACTGTAGTGCTAACAAGGGCTAGTGATCCCTTTAGAGAACTAGCATTTTATCTTACAATTCTGTTTGCAATGGTTGCTGTGCATGCCAGTTGAAATAACAAAGCTTTCTCCCATCATCTTGTAATTTTATTCTTCCTCAGAAAGGACGAAAAGTTGAAATACCATACTTTAAGTGTCATGCTTAAAAATACTTAATATTGTCATCACTAAGTACTTTATTAATATTAATTCCCTGCATAGGCCTATGAGATAAGTAAATATTATTATACCCAGTTTACAGATAGATAAACTGAAGCATGGAGAGGTTATGTGACTTGATCTACTTCATGTGACCCATTAGTGGCAGCACAGGAAGAGAGCATGAGAGTCTTGTCTTCCAGTGTCCTCTTTCCCAGATGGGAACACACAAAACTATTTCCTCACATTTAAGACTCATGACCACAATTATTGTTGGTATTTTTCATATTGTTCCAAATATGGTGGCACTGAAAGAACTTTACATACAGTTATGAGGACGAGAGGTGGGGCCCTCCCCCGCCCCACTCTGGCCCCTTTACTTCAAGTAAAAGGCTATAGCAGTACAAAGAGACCTCAAAAGTCCCATATCCAGCCCTGAAGGATTCCGCCAGCACAGGTACTGTAGAGGATAGCCATAAAGCTGCCTTACAAGGGCCCCCTCACAAGCCCTGGCATAGGTGGTCTGTAGTGGTTGAGGCTGGGGGTGAGAGAGATGTGTCAAAGGGGGGCATAGTATGCAGCACTGCAGAGATTCTGGGTAGCACTGTGGTCCATAAGGCAGCCCAAGGAGCTGCCAGCCCCTCAGAGGTGTATAAGTCATGCCAGGGAAGCAACTCAGGCACAAAAGTGGCTTAAAGCCACCTTAGCCCCTTAGAATCATAGAATCATAGAATATCAGGGTTGGAAGGGACCCCAGAAGGTCATCTAGTCCAACCCCCTGCTCGAAGCAGGACCAATTCCCAGTTAAATCATCCCAGCCAGGGCTTTGTCAAGCCTGACCTTAAAAACCTCTAAGGAAGGAGATTCTACCACCTCCCTAGGTAACGCATTCCAGTGTTTCACCACCCTCATAGTGAAAAAGGTTTTCCTAATATCCAATCTAAACCTCCCCCATTGCAACTTGAGACCATTACTCCTCGTTCTGTCATCTGCTACCATTGAGAACAGTCTAGAGCCATCCTCTTTGGAACCCCCTTTCAGGTAGTTGAAAGCAGCTATCAAATCCCCCCTCATTCTTCTCTTCTGCAGACTAAACAATCCCAGCTCCCTCAGCCTCTCCTCATAAGTCATGTGCTCTAGACCCCTAATCATTTTTGTTGCCCTTCGCTGGACTCTCTCCAATTTATCCACATCCTTCTTGTAGTGTGGGGCCCAAAACTGGACACAGTACTCCAGATGAGGCCTCACCAGTGTCGAATAGAGGGGCACGATCACGTCCCTCGATCTGCTCGCTATGCCCCTACTTATACATCCCAAAATGCCATTGGCCTTCTTGGCAACAAGGGCACACTGCTGACTCATATCCAGCTTCTCGTCCACTGTCACCCCTAGGTCCTTTTCCGCAGAACTGCTGCCTAGCCATTCGGTCCCTAGTCTGTAGCGGTGCATTGGATTCTTCCATCCTAAGTGTAGGACCCTGCACTTATCCTTATTGAACCTCATCAGATTTCTTTTGGCCCAATCCTCCAATTTGTCTAGGTCCTTCTGTATCCTATCCCTCCCCTCCAGCGTATCTACCACTCCTCCCAGTTTAGTATCATCCGCAAATTTGCTGAGAGTGCAATCCACACCATCCTCCAGATCATTTATGAAGATATTGAACAAAACCGGCCCCAGGACCGACCCCTGGGGCACTCCACTTGACACCAGCTGCCAACTAGACATGGAGCCATTGATCACTACCCGTTGAGCCCGACAATCTAGCCAGCTTTCTACCCACCTTATAGTGCATTCATCCAGCCCATACTTCCTTAACTTGCTGACAAGAATACTGTGGGAGACCGTGTCAAAAGCTTTGCTAAAGTCAAGAAACAATACATCCACTGCTTTCCCTTCATCCACAGAACCAGTAATCTCATCATAAAAGGCGATTAGATTAGTCAGGCATGACCTTCCCGTGGTGAATCCATGCTGACTGTTCCTGATCACTTTCCTCTCATGTAAGTGCTTCAGGATTGATTCTTTGAGGACCTGCTCCATGATTTTTCCAGGGACTGAGGTGAGGCTGACTGGCCTGTAGTTCCCAGGATCCTCCTTCTTCCCTTTTTTAAAGATTGGCACTACATTAGCCTTTTTCCAGTCATCTGGGACTTCCCCCGTTCGCCACGAGTTTTCAAAGATAATGGCCAAGGGCTCTGCAATCACAGCCGCCAGTTCCTTCAGCACTCTCGGATGCAACTCGTCCAGCCCCATGGACTTGTGCACGTCCAGCTTTTCAAGCTGGACGTGCTTTTTCAAGCAACCTTGTTTGCTTGAGTTGCAAGTACTGCACTGGGCCTTCCCCAAAGTCCTTACCACACAGAACTTCAGTTGTTGGAACCTTGATTAAGACAGGCCAGAAACTTCAGAGTATGGTCACATGGTTCCTTGCCTGTCCCTTTGGAATCATTTGTTACCGTAATACTTTAGACATGCAGTGGTTGCAGTTCAAAGGAAGTGAAGAGCCAGGTCCATGGGTATGGTTTTTGAAATGCTCCCAAAGCCTCCCCTGGGAAATAAGTATGCTACTTGCAAATGATCTGTGCTCGCTACTGATGGGCAAAGATGCTGCTAAGGAATCAAAATCTTTACCCCTTTCCACAGGCAGATGCTTACAGGGCTGACACTGAACTGTATCCTTCAACTATGTTGTACTTTTGCATCCTCCATTCTAAGCACACTGTGTCAGAAATACCATGGGAATAGAGTTCCTTCTTGTAGTCTGGAGCAAAGGAAATATCATAGGCAAAGCTTATCCATTCACTATCACTGTTGCTGTATGGCAGAATGCTTTGAGAGAAATGGAGATGGAAAGAGAGGTTAGAGAGAGAAAGGAAAAGGAAAAGAAGGACTGAAGGCCAAAAAAGCAGAAAACTGCTAGCTAGGAGATAATAAGAAGCAAACTGACACCAACAAACAAAGGAAAGAAAATCAGAATGCAAAAGAAGAAAGTTAATATGCTGAAAATGTACAAAGGAAAAGAGCAGCATTAAACTAAGCAAAAATGCAAGAAGGAGCAGGACACTTAAAATGGAGAAGTCTAGGATAAACCCAAGGAAGGAGAATGACAGACAGAAATCTGCAAAAGGGGAAGAAACAATAAAATAGCAAAGAGAAAAAGAAAACAGAAATACAATAATAATTCCAAACACTTACTCCCGAGAAGTGCCCATCAATATGTTTTTAAATGTACAAGAGACAAACGTAGTAAGAAAAGAAAGAAATATTTTTGGCTTTAAGGTGCTCTATGGAAATCAGGAAATTTTAAAGCTGGGTTAGCTAAAGTTTGGCCGCTGTTAGTACGGATATACTGCACCTGACTGAGCAGACCAGTTACTCACATGCTGAAGTTTATTCACATGAGGAATCCCATTGACTTCAGTGGGATTCCGAGTGTGATAAAGAGTATGCTTAAGTGCTTTGCTGAATCAGGGCCTGTTGGTGATAGGCTAATTTGAAATACGTAAGAGAACATAGTTTTGTAGGCAACACCTGTTTCCTCTTTTTGTGGCCATTTGGAAGGTTATGCATATATTGCAGAGCTCTGTTCAAGTACAATCCCTTTCATTGTCCCTCCTGACATCCTGTTTGCAAAATTCTTAGAGAACAGATCTGCAAGAGAAATGTGTGTGGGAAAAGCATATTTCAAGCACCATACATTCAAAATTAATGAGGTTGCCAGGCTGAGTTGAAAGGGGTGGGAGTTGAAAAAGTGCAGCAAAACCAGTTTGTGCATGTACAGAACTATCCCTCCGGTTTATCTGCTAATTAATCACAAACAGAGATAGTGGCAGACACCACTTTTTGTGTTCTGTGTTCTTGTTTACTAGCAGGTCTATACTTAAATCCCTCTTGTTTTATGACTTCTTAGCCAGAGCCCTCAAATTGTCATCTGCCTCGCTGCCACATTATATGATTAATCTAACGTGACTTGTTACAGCCAAATGACGTGTGATCAGAATATGACCAGGTAAAAGGCACATGGAAAAAGAATGGTGAGCAGTCTTAGCATAGAGCTGGATATACAAATTCCAGCTCACCATTGTCTTGCACCTTTTGCAGTTATTTACATCTGTGCAGAGTGTAAAAAGCTACCAAATCGGAATGTGTAAATGACAACCCAATGCGCAGGTCCAGAGTAGGGGTGCTCATCAGCACAGGCAAATGAGGCACAACCTAAGCGAGAATTCCCCAAAGCTACAAAATATGTTTTGCATATTCTCATATTTAACTGATACATGTATGCAGATTTTAGGACAAATTGTGATCTGATTTAAATGTCACACCTCACTGCCTCCAGAAGTAAAATGCAAGGCCAGAAAGTTCAAAGTGCTGTGTGAGGCTCAAATCTTGGTATAGCTAATAGTGCCTCAAGAAGCTGCCTTATTACCATTGCAATTTACCACATCCACCAGTCACTTTATCAGGGTATTGCTATGGTAACCACTGCTTGGTGAGGTGGCAGCAGGATTATAACAGTTAAGCCCTGGCTGCAGGAGGTTTGCAGAGGGCAATGATGGGGACTGCTCCCTGTGCTCTGTGGCCTCCCGACCCCATGAAATGGGCCCTGTGCGTGTGTGCAAGGAGCCACTGCCAAGGCCTGGGACTGCCTCATGCTCCTCCCTCTGCACCAAACTGGGTAGACGTAGCAGCAGTGGGGGCTTCAGTTTCTGGGTACAGCTTCTGCTTCTTCACTTTAAATCAGTGGCTCTCAACCTTTCCAGACTCCTGTACCCCTTTCAGGCATCTGATTTGTCTTGCGTACCCCCAAGTTTCACCTCACTTTAAAACAACTTGCTTACACAATCAGGCATAAAAATGCAAAAGTGTCAAAGCACACTATTATCAAAAAAGTGCTTACTTTCTCATTTTTACCATATCATTATAAAATGAATCAATTGGAATAGAAATATTGTACTTAAGTTCAGTGTATAGCAGTGGTTTTCAAACTTTTTTTCTGGCAACCCAGTTGAAGAAAATTGTTGATGCCCATGACACAACGAAGCTGGGGATGAGGGGTTTGGGGTGTGGGAGGGGCTCAGAGCTGAAGCAGAGGGTTGGGGTGTGGGGGTGAGGGCTGCGGGGATGAGAGGTTTGGGGTGCAGGAGGGGGCTCTGAGTTTGGGGGGGGCTCAGGACTGGGCCAGGGGGTCGCGGTGCAGGAAGGGGCTCCAGGTTTGCAGGGGCCCAGGGCTGGGGTAGGGGATTGGGGTATGGGGTTGGGGCACGGGCTTACATCGAGCGGCTCCCGGTCAGCTGTGCAGCAGGGGTGCTAAGGCAGGCTTCCTGCCTGTCCTGCCACCGCAGACCATGCTGTGCCCCAGAAGCGGCCAACAGCAGGTCCGGCTCCTAGGCAAAGGCGTGCAAGCGGCTTCGCACAGCTCTTGCCCCCAGGCAGCCCCCCCCAGCCCCCATTGGCTGGGAACCAGCCAATAGGAGTGCAGAGCCAGTGCTCGGGGTGGGGCAGCGTGCGGAGCCCAATGCCCCCCCTCACACCTAGGAGCCAGACCTGCTGCTGGCCACTTCTGGGGCGCAGCGCAGTATCAGAAGAGGTAGGGACTAGCCTGCCTTAGCCGGGCAGCACTGCCGATGGGACTTTCAACGGCCTGTCGGTGGTCTTGACCAGAACCGCCATGACCTAGTGCCTCACGGTCGTGACCCGCAGTTTGAAAACCACTGGTCTATAGTATATAGAGCAGTATAAACAAGTCATTGTATGTATGAAATTTTAGCTTGTACTGACTTCGCTAGTCCTTTTTATGTAGCACATTGTAAAACTAGGGAAATATCTAGATGAGCTGACCTCTGTGTACCCCCAAAGGTATGTGTACCCCCACTTGAGAACCAGTGCTATAAATAAGGTAAGCTTTAAAGCTGTTAAATTATACATTGAACGGATGGAAATAACTATATTGTGATTTGTGCCGCACCTGCCAAAAAAGTCACATGCTACTATGGGTCCAAAGTGTGGTTTGGTGGGTAGCAACAAACCATTCCAGGAAGCAACCACTGATGTCTGCATTTTAGCATCTTCATCCTCTTGGTTCTCTCTTCTGTGCCTTTAAACCTGGCTACTGTATGATTTGTACAATGATAGTGACAGCAAATTGCGCCTCTAGTAACTACTATTCCTCTTTTATGCCTGTATTGACCAAGTGAACCTGTAGACCAAGTGCTTTCCTGAATGAGGATCAACGTAAGCACAGGTTTTGCTGAATCAGGGCCAGGGAAATTAAATAACCTGCCCAAAATCTTTGAGAGAGTCCACGGAAGAGCTGGACTCAGCACCCAGATGTCCTAAGTCATAGCCCAATGCCTTAACCACAAAACTATCATTCTTTTTCTTTTCCTTCTAGCTATATTGTACTCACAGAACCAAGTTATTCCAGAGGTACTTGTGTAACAACAGCACCTGGCTACATGGCAGACTCTTAAACTTTGATTTTAGCAGCTGTACATGCATCTGGTGCTGTGGTATTATTCTGTTTACTGTCGCTAGCAATATTCCTTTTGTTTACTTTTTAATTTTGACTCACTTTTTAGATCTGAATAAATCCCTCCCAAAAAATTCTCTGTGTTGGTTTTTGCCACCCAAAATCTGGTAAAAGGATTATTTTGAGAGATGTTTCCTTTATAAGATCAGGTAAACTATACAATTCTGCTCCTGCCAAGCACTGAAAACATGTCTCTTTCTACTTCTATTACAGTAAGGGGTTTTTTTTTGTTTTTTTTTGTTATTATTATTTTATGAAGAGGGCTCTTAGAGTCCATTATAAGCTACTAACAGAATCAATTAAACATGGCACAGTAAAAATTGCAGAACAAAGGATAGATGCTTTGCAGGGTACAGTATGTTCATGTAATTATTGCATTACGAATTAGAGGCAATTAAGATAAAAATCTTTTTCATTGATTTGTACGAGTTTATCTGTGATCGAGCCAGTAGATGCATCTCATAAAAATACAGAGGAAAAGAACTTCTAAGAAACATTTGGGTACATTTGAGCACCAGTGAGGTCAGGAACCATGCCACCATGTAGCATTTCTGGGTCTTGAGTACTGAGGCAGACACACATCTGTAGAACCCTGGGGTCTCATTCTCAGTTGCTATGATTTGGGACATGAACAAGATGGCAGGGGCAGAAGGTGGCATTAAGCTACCTGTGAACTGTATTCTGATCTGGAGCTATAAGGTGAGGCCTGCCTGGTCCCCACTGTTAGAGTACATCAAGGCTGTTCTAACCTACTTCTCTGCTCCTGGTGGGCCCTGGGAAGCAGGTAATAGTTGTAGTTTAGTACACTCTTCCAAACCACTTCCTGTACTTGAGGTAGGGAGCAGGGCATACAGCAGCTGAGGAAGACCCCTGCAGAGAGGCTGTTCTTAAGGGCTTTCTCTGTCCATTGCAAGGCCTCTTTATGTTGCCAAAGAAGCATATAAAGCCTTTAGTGGCCTGAGAATCAGGATAAATGCATAGAAGAGTGACTCCAAACAACGAAGCACTGGCAATTTTGCTGGTCCTGAAGTCATTGCGATGTCAATGGACACTGCTGTCATATTTATCACAAAAGACATAGAAAGATGTTTTCTCATCACCACTGTGTTTGGAAGACCCTAAAATTGTTAAAACGGAAGAATCTGTGATGAAGGAAGATTGAGACGTAAAGGGGAAGACAACAAGATGGGGGAAAACGTTTATATAGAGGTGAAAAAAGATTTGTATGAAAATGAATAGACTATCTCCTACCTCACAATACAGTCGGAGTTTCAGGAGCTCAACCCTTCTCAAAATGTATATGTACCTCCCTCCCTGAACCATTAGAAGTACCTTACAAGTTGTTTTATGATGGTTTTGATTTTGTGGTTATTAAGGAACTGGTCTGGGACTCAGAAGGTCCCGGTTCAATACCCAGATATGCTGTAATCTCTGTCCCTTGGTTTGCCATCTGCAAACTGGGGATAAAGTATTATTGTCCTTTCTTTTCCTTTGTCCCACACTTTGTCAGTTTTGTCTACTTATAGTATAAGATCTTCAGGGCAGAGAGCATCACTTACTGTATGTTTCTACAGTACCTAGCACAATGAGGCCCCAATCTCAGGTGGCATCTCTAGGAGCTACTCTAACACAAATAGTAAAACAAGTGAAATTATGGCGCTGGCAAGACATCTCCATAATAGTTGTCATTAGTGACTAAAAAGATCTCCATAATAGTCAGTTAATATATTTCCAGTGAAGGCAGATGGACCCTCAGGCCACATGGACATTCTTGTGGGTATTCTTGGACATTTGCTGGCTACCTATGGCAAGTGCCACAGAAAAACAAACAGAAGAACTGCGAAGATGTACATGTCCTCTAGTATAATTCTCCCTGCAGTTTACATTACGTGAATGTAAGGACATACCTTTCTCCTTTTGAATAAGGAGGAGAGAAAGAGAGTGGAGTTCCTCAAGAATCAGATTTTGGACCAGTCTTATTTAATATTTGACCTTGGCACAAAAAGTGGGAGTGTGCTAATAAAATGTGCAGATGACACAAAGTTGGGAGGTATTGCCAATACAGAGGGGGACCAGAATGTCATTCAAGAAGATTTGGACAACTTGAAAACTGAAGTAATAAAAATGGGATGAAATTTAATAATGCAAAGTGCAAGATCAAGCACTTAGGGACTAACAACCAGAATTTTTGCAATAAGCTGAGGATGTATCAGTTGGAAGTGACCGAGAAGGAGAAAGACTATTGATTGATCACAAGATGACTATGAACTACCAGTGTGATGCAGCAGCGAAAAATATCAGTGCAATCCTAGGATGCATGAGGCAGGGTATTTCCAGTAGAGACAGGGAAGTGTTATTACCGTTATCTTGAATACTGTGTGCAGTTCTGATCTCCATGTTTAAGAAAGATTAATTCAAACTGGAACAGGTGTGGAGAAGGGCTACTAGGATGATCAGAGGAATGGAGAACCTACCTTACGAGTGGAGACTTATTGAGATATGCTTGTTTAGCCTAACAAAATGGAGGCTGAGGGGAGATATGATTGCTCTCTATAAATACATCAGAGAGAGAAACGCCAGGGAGGAAGAGGAGTATTGAATTTAAGAGCCAGTGTTGGTACAAGAACAAATGGATATAAACTGATCATCGATAAGTTTAGGCTTTAAATTAGATGAACATTTCTAACCATCAGAACAGTGAAGTTCTGGTACAGTCTTCTAAGGGGACTAGTGGAAGCAAAATACCTAAGTTGATAAATTTATGGCAA
The DNA here is from genome assembly GCF_015237465.2 of Chelonia mydas. Lineage (NCBI taxonomy): Eukaryota > Metazoa > Chordata > Testudines > Cheloniidae > Chelonia > Chelonia mydas. The sequence continues at coordinate 334,911,633 of NC_057849.1, read as the reverse complement.
GGATGGTATGATGAGATTGCCTGCAATAGCATAAGACCCATCAGCAACTGCTATTAGCAAATATTTCCAATGACTGGAGATGGGACATTAGATGGGGAGGGCTCTGAGTTATTACACAGAAATATTTCCCATGTATCTGGCTGGTGGGTCTCACCCACCTGCCCAGGGTCTAACTGATTATCATATTTGGGATCAGGAAGGAATTTTTCCCCAGATCAGAATGGCAGAGACCCTGTGGGGCGTGGTTTGCCTTCCCCTGCAGCATGGTCACTTACTGGTTTGAAGTAGAGTAAATTGTGGGTTCTCTGTAACTCAAAGTCTTTCAATCAAGATTTAAGGACTTCAGTAAATCAGAGGATATGAGCCTACTACAAGAGTGGGTAGGTGAGATTATGTGGCTTGCAATGTTCAGGAGGTCAGACTAGCTGATCATGACGGCTCTTTCTGGCCTTTCTGGTCCATAAGTCTATGAGAACAGGTTCTTTCTGATGTATAATTAATGTGTGTTTGAATCTAAATTCACTCATAAATACCACAATTCAAATACCACATTTGTGCAAAGTGGAGAGGAATTGGGTACCTCTGGGAGTAGATAATGGAACATGTTAGGCCTAAAATCCAGCCCGGGTCAAAAGTTGTTACGGTCTGTTGGCCACTTGGTAGCATATGTGAAACAAGTTTTGTAGTTCCCTTCCCAGTAAATAGGGACACTGCCTCACAGTAATCGCTACTACCACTACCAGTGCTCTTGGTGCCAGTCTCAGGACTCAAGGATTGACATGACCTATTGTCTCCCATAAAGGTCATGTCTCCAGATCATGGTTGAATCACATTAACGGGGCAGTATGGGGAATTCTGTGCTCCCTTGCCTTGCTCTAAATGTTCTATGGAGTGATGTCATTTGACACTCCAGGGGCTTGAAGTGCAGCCATTTTTATGATCATTAAAGTGACATGAAAATTAAAAGAACCCCATATTTTCTGGCTACAAAGTGAATTTAAATATAGCTAAAGATCAGTGAAACGAATGTTGTTAAACAGGATTTTGAGAAATCTCTACTCTCTCCGATATATATTTTTCTCACTCCAATACCCTGTATTCTCTCTCACTCACACACACATATACATACACACACACATTCTTCCTTTCTTTCTTTCTCTGTGTCCCCTGCCAAGTGTGCTACATCTATCTGAACATAATGGCCATAGGTATAATATCGGCACAAAAGTAGAAAAGCTGAGATTGCAGCCATTAGAACTAGAATGCAAACCCAACATCACTTGGATGGGCTGTGTTAGGTAACTATTCTTTTCCACACACATTTTTGGAACACAACTGTACTAAAAGCATTGTTCCCTTGTTAACATATTAAGTGCAAAGAATGCTGCTATCTTGCTGAAAGACTAAAGTGTAAGTGGAATGAGTTTTGGTAAACTGATTTATTACTGCTCCACTATGTATTTTGCTAGAGAAGACTGTTTTACATTAACTTTTCACAGCTCCCAAAAGCTATATATATAATACATACAATTAATTATATACAATTAATAAGGGTAACTGTTACAATTATTTGTTTTATCTTTTCCTGGTAAATAGCTGATAAAATATCAAAGAATAAATTTTAGCTGTGGCATTTTTATCTTTAATATACAGGGTTTATATATATTATACACTATATGCCTATATTATACCAATACCCAGTATATATATTAACAATGCTTAATATGAGTTCTGCTGAGATGATGCAAATATTGCATCATTCATATATATATGAATGTATGAATGATCCACTATTTAATAAAAGTAATATATATTTATAAATGTATATATTGCATCATTTATAAATATATATTACCTTTATTAAATAGTGGATCATTCATACATTCATATATATATGAATGATGCAATATTTGCATCATCTCAGCAGAACTCATATTAACTAACTGCATATATTAATCCAAATATATACTTTGTATAAAGTACAATACTTCGTATTGTCTATCATCTTCATAAATATTAATCAGGCAGTATAATTATTTCCTTAAATTTTGCTATTAGCATTTAGTAGAAAAACAGCTCCCAAAAATAATACATTTTTTAAAGCTTCTGCATTGTAAGTTCCATAGATTTCTGGTGTCTCAACCAGCGCTGTGTCTTCAGTTAATCCTTTTCTGAAATAAGGGCACACTTTGGTCTTATTTCATTTCTCTGGAGGAAGCTCATCATCTTACAGCGGGGAAAGCAGCCTTCCATTCTTAAGCGATTCCACCATACATCTCAGAAATCTTATTTTGAAATGTCTTGGGGTCATTTTAATTGTGGTAGCTCATTCCATAGCATGATGGCCCCACAGAGTGTATGTTTTATTAGATCATTCCTTCAAGCTCTGACTAAAGTTCTTGAGGAGTGTTGGTGATCTGAAAAGTAACTATACAAATGACATTGTGGGCTCCCCTATATATTCTCCCAATAGATTCCACAACACATTTTCTCAGTTTACAAGTGAAAAGATGTTTATTTTATTTTCTCCCACTGTCAGCCATGCAAACTCATCCTGGGATCTGAAAATCAAGCTGGATTCTTCCTGTCTTTTGCCTCTTCACCACTAATACATAGAGTCCCGTTTTGGCTGGGACAGTCCCTTTTTAAATCCCTGTCCCGGCCATCATGACTTTATTTCAAAAGGAGGCATTTGTCCCATTTGCTCTTGCTGACTTGATCAGTTGGCAAGAGCAAATGGGACAAATGCCCACTTTTGTAAAAAAAAAAAAAAAAGTGGTGTGTGGTGTGGATGACCGGGGGGGGGGCGGGGGAGTGGAGATTCCAGCCCCCTGCAGGGGGGAGGCAGTGTTCCAGCATTGGGGGGGGAGGGCAGGATTCCAGCAACAGCTGACAGCCTCCTGAGGGGGCAGGGTTACAGCCACGGGCAACAGCCTCATGGGGGGGGGGGGGGACATGGGGAGTGTCCCATTTTCTCTTTGGGAAATATAGTCACCCTAGTAATAAAGATTCTGGAATTTTTACAGACAACCTTGCTAATGACGCCAAGATGAGAATAGAATGCAGCTTGTTCTCACCTATTGGCTTTGCAAGCCTAATCATATGAAAGTCTTTTTTTCTGTCAGCGCTGAAGCAAACAGATCAAGAAGAGAGATATGCAGACCATTTTACAAAGTGATATATTGTAATATGACAACACTTTAAATAGGTTGTTGTTAATGATTGAAGAGCCGATCGTTTTGGGGTGGAGGGTTTAATTTTGTTTTCACTCTCATGGCATGACGGATCAGTTTGAAATTCTACTTAGGGCACTGAACCTGCAAGTGACTCTGTAAGAGAAGACTACTACACCGGAGTCCCATTGACTTGGAGGATATGGGCCTTCATATATGAGGTATGATTTAAACATAAAGAAAAATAATATATGTCTTAAAGACAGTATATTGTTGGGCTTTAAACCCTTGACAGTGTCATTTTTATTAAATCACTCTTAGTTTTTGGAGAGCCCATATTTTTCTATAGACTAGCCTAAAGTATGAAGCGTTCCTCAGGGCTATCCCAAGTTGCAACCCAGGATGATCTAATAGGATTACAAGAGACATTTTGCCAGTCCTAGTTTCAGGTAGATGTTTCTGCATCAACACACTCGTTTCCATCCTTCTTGCTTCTCAGATAGTCAAGAAGCAGTTTTCAAGTATTACATTGACCATATCTGAATGTGCCTCACCATAGTCAGTTCATATTACCTCTGTCATCTTGTAGCTGGAGGTCGGAGAGAGTTCTTTTGTTTGATTTTAAAGTGACAGGGATAGAATGTAAAAATTAATACACCAAGTTGTTATTATAAAGTAAAATCACAGCCAAATGCAATTACCATAAGATAATCAGGAACTAGAGACATGGAGGTGTGTGACAAAACCTTTAATCTTCTTGATTTGGATCACACTACTGTATTTTGTGATAGATTACTCCAAAATGCTCTCTTCCCTTATAAAATTCCAGGAGTGTGTGTGTGTGTGTGTGTGTGTGTGTGTGTGTGTGTGTGCTGCTGTTAGCCGTACTGTCTGTGCAAAAGCTAATCACTATTTTCAAAAATAGGTGGTCTTCATGATGCACTTCCCCGTTCGGACTAGACATGAGTGAGTAGCGTGTATGTGTGGTGTGCCCAGATGTGTTCAAGTGACTTTTTTAAAACCATTAAATCGCCTCCTGTGGCAAAAAGTAGGTTAATCAAAATGACACTGTCAGGTGCAGAGTACAGACCTTCTTATAAAGGAAAATTAAGTAGAACTGGTCATTATAACTAGCATACAACCTTCGAATGTAGTCAATGAGACAGTCAATTTGCTTAGAATAATGAGGTACTCTGGCATGAACAATCTGTTCATACTTTGTTCCCAGGAGCCTCTAGTGGAAATCACAGCCCTAGCTGACATTTGATACTTTCTGTCAATTTATCAACTGCGTGTCAGCCTGAGTGATGAAGTGGTGCTGGGAGGTTGTTTAGGGAGCGAGATGAAACTGGGAATGTTGAGATCCTTTTCAATGCAATACATGCTTATTAAATGTAGATAAATGGCTCACATTTCTGTCTACATTAGTCAAAAATTGCATTAGGATTTGATCATTTCTGTGGATAACAAGAATTTTGGGAGGGATGTTAAATCTCATGTTTCAGGGTTTAAGACAAACTAACTATTAGTGATTAGGCTAAAACTTAATGTGCAGGGTAGGTTGCCACAAATCTGCCTACTGCAGGGTTCTTACACCTTCCTCTTAAGCATCTGATATTGGCCGTTGTCAGAGACAGGATGCCGAATTAGATTGACCTCAGGTCTGATGCAGTCTGGCAATCCCTATTTTCCACAAGTTCCAAGAAATCAAAGCAAGCCCAGACATCTTGGATTCACTCGGAACGCCTTTGCCCCAAACACAGCATCTGAAAAGGTTTGTGAAACCTAACTCTGAAAAAATACACAATCAACAAAGTAGTTGAGGGGGCCTCTTGTTGTGGCCTGTGGATCCCCTTTACTGGGCCAACTTGCCCCAGTCTGCACCCAAACCAGGACTGAGTTCCACATGGACAGACCTTCACAATTTTAGAGAATGCCCCATTAAAATCAGTGGTGCTCTGGGCGGGGACAGTGGGTCTTCTGAGAGTGGCCTACAAAAGAGATGTCTGTACATATGTAGGTAGTAAGCTAATGGACCTAAGTTTGCCTATTTGCTTGAACAGGTTGCAGCATCAGCCGAACTTGAACAAATTCCATCCTCAGCGTATCACAACCAGTTAATGGCTGTTGAGATTTCCAAGAAATTGCTAATAAAGGCATACTGGGATAATAAACCCATGGACAGCATTAGTAGACTTGTGGAATAAACCAGCAAAAGTCATGGGGAGCAGCACAGTACAGCATCTCATGTCCCACTGTACATGGTCAACATGCCCACAGCAAATAGAGTTTTGAAGCCAGCAACAGTGAAACAGATGATGTAACAAATCAAATAGCGGCACGATGAGTAGTAATATGACAGAGGTATCAAAGTGCTCCTTGAACTCCAGTTTGGACAGCCAATAAGAGTATACCCAGCACCTATGTGACATTCCACAGGGTACAATCTGTACTGTTGAACAGCGGTGTTCCCTTAACGCTGTATCTTGGGATGCCTTTTACACTGTTTTGCTGTCAGAACAGCCATACCTGACCTGCTGTTCTGATATTTGCTGACCTGATATTTTGTTCAATATCTTCATAAATGATCTGGAGGATGGTGTGGATTGCACTCTCAGCAAATTTGCGGATGATACTAAACTGGGAGGAGTGGTAGATGCGCTGGAGGGGAGGGATAGGATACAGAAGGACCTAGACAAATTGGAGGATTGGGCCAAAAGAAATCTGATGAGGTTCAATAAGGATAAGTGCAGGGTCCTACACTTAGGATGGAAGAATCCAATGCACCGCTACAGACTAGGGACCGAATGGCTAGGCAGCAGTTCTGCGGAAAAGGACCTAGGGGTGACAGTGGACGAGAAGCTGGATATGAGTCAGCAGTGTGCCCTTGTTGCCAAGAAGGCCAATGGCATTTTGGGATGTATAAGTAGGGGCATAGCGAGCAGATCGAGGGACGTGATCGTGCCCCTCTATTCGACACTGGTGAGGCCTCATCTGGAGTACTGTGTCCAGTTTTGGGCCCCACACTACAAGAAGGATGTGGATAAATTGGAGAGAGTCCAGCGAAGGGCAACAAAAATGATTAGGGGTCTAGAGCACATGACTTATGAGGAGAGGCTGAGGGAGCTGGGATTGTTTAGTCTGCAGAAGAGAAGAATGAGGGGGGATTTGATAGCTGCTTTCAACTACCTGAAAGGGGGTTCCAAAGAGGATGGCTCTAGACTGTTCTCAATGGTAGCAGATGACAGAACGAGGAGTAATGGTCTCAAGTTGCAATGGGGGAGGTTTAGATTGGATATTAGGAAAAACTTTTTCACTAAGAGGGTGGTGAAACACTGGAATGCGTTACCTAGGGAGGTGGTAGAATCTCCTTCCTTAGAGGTTTTTAAGTTCAGGCTTGACAAAGCCCTGGCTGGGATGATTTAACTGGGACTTGGTCCTGCTTCGAGCAGGGGGTTGGACTAGATGACCTTCTGGGGTCCCTTCCAACCCTGATATTCTATGATTCTATGATTCTATGCTCACAAAGCCTTCAGCATGCAAAATCATTGCCAGCTGAATACATGAATGTTCTCCTAGCCATCTATGAATTACATACAGTGCGACTCCCGCATATTCCTAGACCCACCCCAGAAATGTTCATCTTGCATTGCTCGGTACCCCCCTGGAAAGTACAAGCTCATAGTAAGTTTGTCATTTCAACAAAGGAAAATGATTATGCACCAACTTTGTGCCTCAGATGTAATTTCCCAAACACTTCAATCCAGACACACACTGGATTAGATAAAATAATAAAATCAGTTTATTAACTTCAGAAAGATAGATTTTAAGTGATTACAAGTGGTAAGGCATAAAAGTCAGGATTGGTTACAAAAGAAATAAAAAGATAAAAACAGAAGTTAATTCCTAAATTTTAACAAGCTAATAGGATTTAAAACAAGTATCTTTCTCTCACCACAAGTTTTAATAGTTCACAGGCTGGATTTCCTTTCAGCCAGAGACCCCTCCCCCAGTTTGGAGTCCATCAGGTGTTCACTGATATCATAAGCAGAGAGATGGGAGGATGAGATGTGAAGTCAATGTTTTCCTCCCCCTTTATAACTCAATTTCTTTTGATAGAAACATCCTTGCTGAGTCTTGGTGTCACACAGTCTGTTGTGGACATGAGGTCTGAAATATTCCTGTGATGCAAGGTAAATTTCTTGTTTACACTCTCCACATGCTGAGGAGATGGCTGCTTAAGACGGTGATCTTCTTTAACATCTGGCTGGTGTGCCAGTGAGTCGTTGCCTCTGAAATACTGGCTTGGACCTGCTTGTCTGAACCTTGGAGCACATTATAACAATGATACATAGTAGAAACTTATAACTTCACATACAATATTGATACACACATTTTACCAGGACAATAATACTCATCAGATTATGACTTTTCAAATTATAGCTCACCAGGCATATTTTACACAAAAAATATCATGCCCGTATAAAAATGGTGAACATGGGGTACAGGATGTCGCAACCTAATGACAGAGAAAAGAGATGGAGGATGCGGACATTTGTGCAGAGTAGTACCAAGATCATATAAGGCATTAGTACAAAGACAACTCTGCCGTTGCAACTGTTATTTCCCAAGAACAATGAAGGGAAGGCTCAAATGAGTCACACCGCCTTGCTTTGGATAAAAGCTATGACTGGGAAAGGAATTTGCCTTTTAGTGACCGTTCTGAGTTGGCAAAGACAATGCCATAAAATCTAGCACAGAAATTTCCAGTGAGCAAAGAGCAACACATAGAAGAGATATGGATTGGGAGAGCAGCAAGTCATTTCAAAAACTTTATAGTTAATTGAGATTATGCAGTTTCCTTTATAGGAAGAGAAACGGTCCAAGAGTGGACCATGTCTGTCTAGATGTTAACAGTTAGTTCATGGGAAAAGTTCCAGTAGATGGTGCTCAAGAATAAGCAGCATTGGTCATAGATTAAAAAGCTAAAAGAATGTAAAATGAACATGCACATATTAAGTGGATTAAGAGCTGGCTATCTTCTAGATCTCAAAATGTAATTTGTAAACTGGGAATCATCATTGAGTGGGTGTGTATCTAGTGAGGTCCCACAAGGACTGGTTCTTTGCCCTACGCTATTTAACATTTTTATTAATGACTAAAAGAAAACATAAAATCATCACTGATAAAGTTTGCAGATGAAACAAAAATTAGGGGAGTGATAAATAATGAAGAGGACAGGTCACTGATTTAGAGCGAGCTGGATGACTTGGTAAACCTGGTGCGAGCAAACAATATGCATTTTAATATGACTAAATGTAAATGTATACAGCTAGGAACAAAGAATGTAGGCCCGACTTACAGGATGGGGAACGCTATCCTGGGAAGCAGTGACTCTGAAAAGATTCAGGGGTCATGCTGGATAATCAGCTGAACATGAGCTCCCAGTGCAATGCTGTGATCAAAATGGTTAATAAGATCCTGGAATATTAAGTACGAGTAGAGAGGTTATTTGACCTCTGTATTGGCACTCGTGTGATCACTGCTGGAAAAATGGGTTAGAAAACATGCCTTATAGTGATATTCTCAAGGAGGTCAATCTATTTATCTTCAAAAAGAGACAGTTACGGTGTGACTTGATTGCAGTCTCTTAGTATCTGCATGGGGAACAAATATTTAATAAAGGGCACTTTAGCAGAAAAAGGTATAACGTGATCCAATGGCTGGAAGTGGAAACTAGACAAATTCAGACTGGAAATAAGGAGTACATTTTTAACAGAGAGTAACTTACCTTTAGAACAACTCCTGGTGGCATGCTGGATTCTTCATTACTGACTATTTTAAAATCAAGATTGGATGTTTTTTTCGGAAAGATCTGCTTTAGGAATTATGGCCTGTGTTATGCCGGAGGTCTAGATGATCAGAGCGGTTCCTTCTGTCCTTGGAATGTATGAATACAAGTTGTTGTGTCCACATGCAAGAGCTACAGAACTGCGCATCACTTGGTGTCACATGGGCTGATTCTGGCACACTGGCTGCTGCCACGCCCCCGTCTGCAGCTCTGGCACTGGTTTACAAACGTTCACTAGGGATACGTGCACCCTGCAGTCGGAGGTGTGAGTGCAGCACACGTAGACATACCCAAGCTAGCTTTGATCTAGCTAGCAGTACCAATAGCAGTGAAGCTGCAGCAGCACAGGCTAGCCGCCTGAATAGCCACGGTCCCAAATGGGCTTATACGGCCTGCGCTGAAACCTGTCCTGCTATATAGCTTTACAGCTCGTGGTACTGGTGCTAGCTAGATTAAAGCTAGCTCCGGTATGTCTGCCCGTGCTGCAGGCACACCTCCACTTGCAGTGTAGACATACCCTAAGCCTCAGAACTCTTCAATACCCATTTTACAGAGGGGAAACTGTTCGGCACAAGTTAAGTGACTTCACGAGGTCATGCAGTGAGTCAGTGCCAGAGTTCAGGAGAGAACTCAGGAGTCCTGGTTCTTTGTCCCCTGCTCTGGCCTTTAGTGAACTTGTTCCTTCCACCACACAGCGAGCAGAGAGGCTGAACACATTTGATCTTTAACCTGGGTTCACAGCCTGTTTTCTAGGTCTGTTGATTTGCCCTGGCTCTGCTGTTTCTTATTCCCCAGTTATAACACAGTGTCTTATACAGGGCTCTTCACCACAGAAGGATTCTTATCAAGCATGTTGCTGTATTCATTAGGTTTTATGTTCTACCCCTAGTGGTCAGGCAAGAGTTAACATGAATGAGAGTTATGTACACACGTAATGCCGACAGACCCCGGTCATCGGCGGGCAGGATCAAACTAAGGAACTCTGGAGCTTAGTGCATGAGCCTCTACAGCATGAGCTAAAAGCCAACTGCCTGTTAGCTAAGGCTGTAGAGAGGACTCATTTTATCTATCTCTTTAAGTGGTCTCGGTGCCACTAGATGGGACAGAACACCACACCCAGAAGGTGTGTGGGTTACACACACGTGGGTCAGCCACCCAATTTGTTCAAAACTTCAGTGCAAATAGCATAAATGGACAAAGTCACATATTGACCATCCTTCCCCCCACCAGTCAATTGACTTAATTTACTCCCTCATCATGTGATGGCATTTCCCAGGTGTTCTTTGAAATGAACATTGTGTAGTTTATCTCATGACCTCCTTCATAGTTGCCATGCTGCCTGGCAACTCACAATGGTGGAGAAGAAAGAACCCCCAACCTCCAATTCTACCGTGCAGGCTCCTACCGCCTGAGCCAAAGACGAATCTTTGTTAGGTGTTTGCAGTTTATCAGTTCTGATTCAGTCCTCACATATACACTAATTGGTGGATGGCAGTATGACTGGAGATCCTGTTTAACTCGATGCATGATAAAGGCGTATGGCCAGATGAATAGGGACTAATGTGTGGATAATAATTCTCCTTCTTTCTCCTTGCTGAAGTGTGAGCATATTGTGTGTGGTTCATTTTAATGAATTAGCCCCACAGGGATTTTTTTATTATTAGTTTTGTAAAAATGTCTTGCCTAACTGTTGCTAAGACCGTCTCCTGATGGAGATCTATTGGTTCCAGGAATGAAAGGCATTTCAAATAAAAAAATAACAATTCTCAAGTACCTATTTTAACTAATGTTCCAAGCCCATATAGTCCTAATGATATGTAGCAGATCTAAAATATTTCCCTTTGAGTTTGATATGCTGCCTGACTATTTAGTGTATTTGAAATGCTAAAGTATCCAGTGATTGATTTCTGAATCTGTAGACAGCATACATAAAACATGAGCATGTTTACTGTATGTTGTCTTGATATCGCCTCTGGAAATATTTTATAGATTTATGTCAGTCATCACTAGTTCAGAAGTGTTTTCCAGTTTACCATATTTCTTCAGGGACCTAACTGTGAGCAGTGTGGAAGGACTCTGACTTGTACTGGACAGCTGTAATGATCAAGACTGAAACATGGGACAAAGCTGCAGTAGCAAAATGCTTATTAACATGGAGATGGGTGTGTAGTGAAAGTGACTCACCGTAATGCTGCTGGCTGCACATTTGTGTTGGTGTCTTATTGTTTTTATTTGGTCATCTGATAAACGTCCATAACTGAGAGTTAAGAGCTCATTAGTTAAAATTTAGTGTTGTGTCTGGAATCAGGTCAGGCTGCTGAAACGGATGTTTCATGAAAGCTATTAATAGCCACAAAATGTTCTCTCAGTAGGAAACGTGTTTATAACTGTTGAAATAGTCTGACGGTTGTCTTGTTTGTTTATCTGATTGTAAAGTATGCAAAGTATATTTTCTCGCCTTTTGGTGGGGGAAGAGTGGTTATGGTGGCAACTCATAAACTCCTAAATCTTTTGTATAGAAACTTTGGGCTCAGTCTGTTTTTAGAAACATACTGTTAAATCGCTAGCCATTTTAGTCAGAGAGCATTGTGGGTATGACAAAACCTATACACAACTGTATAAAAATCACTTATAATAACTTATAAAAACACCCATCTTCTGTGTCTTATAGTTTTAAACCTTGCTAGTGTGTGTTTGATCCTTCAGTGGATTTAAGATTTTCGCGGCACTAGTTACATTGCAGATGTGGAATTATAATTTATATGGCTTGCTTCTGAGATCCACGAGACTGGACGTTTAGATGCAAAAGGGCGTAATTTATGGGATAGTCCCCAAATTATTATTGGGCTTTCAAAAGAGCTGGTCAGATGATTTTTTTTTCTTTTCTTTTTTTTTAACAAATGTAGCCATTCCACAGGGGGAGAAAATTGCTGTCTGCAATTCTTCCTGGAGCGTGCCATAATCTTGACTTTCGAACCCAAAAAACAAAAATCTGGCATTGGTTGGTTCTATTCTGAGAGCCACCATAAACCAGGGAAGTACTATTGTCCCCATTTTACAGATGGAGAAATATGGCACAGAGAGACTAAGTGACTTGCCTGTGGTCACACAGGAAAGCTGGTGCAGGAGGTGGCTGAACCCAGGTCTTCTGAAGCTATTACCCAAGCCACAAGACTATCCTTTCTGTAATAAATATGTATGCATTCCTTTACATAATAGCAAGTATTAGGGGCAGTCCATGCAATGCAACCTGGTCTGCAACTGCAGTTGTCTCCCAGGGACAGGTTGAGACACTGTGTGATGTTTGCTGGTTGCACTCCTGCACTGTATGGAGCACAATCTAATTTGTGCTGACAGACCTCTATGGTGATAACTTGAATCTCATGGAAGAGGTAAGGTTTCAGGGGTTTTTCTCCTTTTTGTCACCACAGATCTCCCCCCCCCCCACACCTTTGGTGTTGAACAGGAACTCCCCACCGGCCATTTTCCCAAGTCTCTACAGAAACTACCCAGCAGTGATGGGCCTGTAACTTTCTATCTGTCAAGCTGGCAAGGTATATGAGTCTGGGACTGGTAGGATGTGGAAATAGGTTCAAGTTATACACTGAACCTTTGTCCTTGCAGCCCAAGAACGCCAATCAAGGGGTCTCAGACTTCTTTGAACCAGCCCTGCCGTGCGTGGCAGTTCTACAATCACTAAAGCCACTGGCCTTATAAGGATTCAGTAAAATCTTTTCACAAGCATCTTCCTGTAAATTTTGACTTCTACCATCTTGTGCCAACATATTGTTGTGCCTTGTCCCTGAACTCTGACTACTATAGCCGAACTTGAAACAGCTTTAGCTGCAAATCCTTTTAAACAGAAGGAGGTGTGAGAGGGCTTAGTATGTGATGCACAGCATTACTGACATCTTAACACAGCACCCTTCGATCCAAATAGACAGACTTAAAATCCATTCTGCAACCATGTTAACCATACTGAAAAAGCAAAGATAGCTTTGTATAGCTTCAAAATGTGAAAAATCGTCAAGAGGACACTGAATTGCAGGTAGAATTATTTCCCATATATTGTGAAAACCTAGGAAATAGGATTTTCATTCAAGCAACTGCTTCAATGGGTAGTGGAGTTAGCACCATATAGGTGAAGATATAGATTACTTTTGTAACCCATTGTTCAGTGAGTATCACGTCTCCTTCCGTGCCTGATTTACAGAAGATGTGACTCTGTTATAGCCCCCAGCTTGCTGGCTTGGCTCTTTAGCTACAACTTTAAACTCTGAAGGTTCCCGGTTCAGGCCTTGATGTTGGCCAAGATGGAGGTCATCATCCCTTCACTCCACAAACCAGCCAAATTTTTCGCAGCTCCATGTATGGAGGAAAGTCATGGAATCCCTCACCAAACACAGTATGCCAACCAGTTGGAGCAAATGTGGCTGGGAGTTAGAAGTCTATCCCGAATGTGAGCACTGGAAACATACAGTGAGAGGACACAGTGGGAGGGTGCCCTAGGGCACTGAGACAGGTGAAGGAGGAGATGGGGCAACTGGTAGGCTGGAGAGAGAAGGGTGTTGGCAACCTGGGTGTTGGCTATGTGGGGAGTACCTGGGGCAATCTAGTGAAACGTTGGGGTGTGAGAGGTTGCCTGAGCAGCAGGGGCTTGTGGGGAGAGTCCATTGGAGGTTGCATGGGTCAGCTGATGGGGGAGAGTTGGGGGTGGGCTATATTCAAGGGGATAAGGAATGCCTCTTGTTGGTGGGTCAAGTGCTCTCCTAACTTCTCTAGGCTGTGCGTCGCCATTGCTGTCTCCCCACTCTCACGTCTGCTCATCGAGCCAGACACCAGCAGGGGCAGTGGGAGCAGCAAGAGAAGGGACAGAGAAGGCACCACAACAGCTTCATACTGATACTAGTATCTCAGCTGGGCCATGAAAGGACTGTCAATTATGTGGGTGTCATGCAACATGCCTGACACTGGGCAGCCCTGATCTCTGGGCTGCTAGGTCCTTTGTGTGTATTTTTTATCCTGGCATTAGGTTCCTGTTTTTATCTTTTTTAATGCCAGTCAGGTGAAATACTGGCTTGCAGCGTGAACTGTGAAAGGTTCTTCTTTACCTACTTTATTTATTTGTTTTTAACTTGCACTGCAAGTTCAGTGGGATGCTCTTGAGAGTTGCTATAGTCAGAAACTGTTACAGGACTATGGAAATTTCCTCTGGGAAGGGAACCATGTTGCATCTTTAAAAAGAGGTTCAGAAGGAAACGCTGCTTGATGCAGATATTTAGTGAAGGTTTGGAGTTCAACTAGATCAGAGACAAACAACGCGGGGCATTGAAGCTGTTCAGATCTGGGCTTCAGACAGCAATAATAGGTCAGGCCACCTACAAATTTCCAGTGTCTATATACTGCTGATTACATTTACATCTATGGCTGAAAAGTCAGTGTAGAGCATACATTTCAAATGAATAATGTACATATTATTTGGCCCACCACATACGTTTTATTAAATGTATTTCATTTCACTTTTGTGGGAATAATATTAAAATCAGGATATGGCAGTGAATCACACAGCTCTTTAGGAAACCAGGTAAGAAGGGGAATAGATTGTGGCTTTTGGCCCATCTCTAAGGAAGGGTGGTAAACTGAACCAACTCACATGGAGATGGGACTCAGACACCTGTCTGAGAGCATACAGCTCCTGCTTATTTATATGCTGCTAGACCAGAGGTGGGCAAACTATGGCCTGCGGGCCACATCCGGCCCGCAGGACTGTCCTGCCTGGCCTCTGAGCTCCCGGCTGGGGAGGCTTGCCCCCAGCCCCTCCGCCGCTGTACCCCTCCCCTGCTATACCCCTCCCCTACAGCCACACCACCGCACAGGCAGCGCGGCTTGCGCCCGTGCACCTCCCAGGCTTTCCAATAAGCCTGTCCTGCCGCTCTGAGCAGCGTGGTAAGGGGGCGGGGGGAGAGGGGGTTGGATAGGGGCAGGAGGTCCCAGGGGGCAGTCAGGGGACAGGGGGTGGTTGGATGGGGCGGAGCCGGTCAGGAGACAGGGAGCAGGGAGGATTGGATAGGGGGTGGGGTCCCAGGAGGGGGGGGACAGGAAGCAGGGTGGTTGGATAGGGGGTGGGGTCCTGAGGGGGGGCAGTTAGGGACGGGGGTCCAGGGAGGGGGTAGTCAGGGGACAAGAGTGGGGGGAGGTTGGATGGGTCAGGGGTCCCGGGGGTCCTGTCAGGGGGCGGGGGTGTGGATAGGGGTCGGGGTAGTCAGGGGACAGGGAGAGGGGGGGTTGGATGGTTGGGGGTTCTGAGGGGGGCGGGAAGTGGGAGGGGGCATGGGGCCAGGCTGTTTGGGGAGGCATAGCCTTCCCTACCCGGCCCTCCATACCGTTTCGCAACCCCGATGTGGCCCTCGGGCCAAAAAGTTTGCCCACCCCTGCGCTAGACCCAAAATCCACATAGTCCAAGTCACAACCAAGATCTAATGGGGCTCTGATCTGGGTTGGGACTTCTTGATTCTGCTGTACTACAAACAATAAGTGGCTCTTCAAACCCATAAAATACAGCAAGGAATACTGTATCCACTTGAAATTGTGTAGGACAGAATGAAGTTACCCAAAGTCCAATTTGCTCGTTTAGCATGTACTGCACATTTTCCCCCTTTGAGACCAATCTGAAGGGATCTACTAAAAAGCATAGTTTATGCAGAAAAGCCTTACTATTTGCATGTTCTTCTGCATAAATAATGCAATATTATGGAAAGGAATAGAAAAAGATTATCCTCTTTTGAATTCCAGTACTGAGATGAAGGTTGAAAAATATGTTATTGTAGTTTGCAGCATTACACTTGGAAAAAGAATTTGACTATTGATAAGCGGAGAGATTTTTAAATGGATATTTACATATAATATCACTGTGTGTTTACAGTTAATATCATATTGGATTTAATTTTATTACATTCAAGAAAGCAATTGGGTGAAGAATAAACACTGTGTGATAGTATCTCATTGATATGCAGAATCAATATGATAATCATATTGCTGATATGAACTCATAAGAAAAGCTTCTGACATTTCATCTAGGCTTCTTAATTTAGTATTTACAATGGATGTATGAAACTATATACTGTAGTCTTATTGTTTAATTATGAAGAGTAAACTTTGTGTCATATTTTTGATTTTTTTCTAATGACTCTTATTCTGCTTTCAGATGATTTTCAAACTACCAAAATGTCATGAAGACATTTCTTTTAGATTTTTTTTATTAACAAATATATAGTGAACATATACAACAAAAGGCTAGATGCAATCTACACTAAAACCAGCCTACGAAGCGTGTGTGTGTGTCTGTGTGTCCCTAATGTCGCAAACTCATTCAATCCTCCAAGGGGACATCCCAGAGTTCATTTAAATGTATTAAATGTAGTAGTTTGGACATATTCCGAGCTAAAAACATTTAGGAATAAGGAGATCAGATGTCCCGATTTTATAGGGATAGTCCCAATTTTTGGGTCTTTTTCTTATATAGGCTCCTATTACTTCCCAGCACCTGTCCCAATTTTTCATATTTGCTGTCTGGTCACCCTATTTAGGAAGCATGGACGTGGCACTGGCCTGAGAGTCAGGAGAACTGGGTTTTATTGTTTCCTGCTGTGCTATTTTAGGCAAGTTCCTTAGTTCCTGCCGTGAACAAAACAGACAAAAAATAACTTATGTTTGTACAGCACCAAGCATGCTGGTACTCTGATCTCTGTTGGTATCTCTCATTGTTACTGTAATACAAATAATAAATGGCCCTCCAACTCTATATAATCCTGTGCCTGTTGAGATAAAGGAAAACTCAGTAAGATAACACTGGAAGTAGGTCTCTTCCTCGCTTTCTGGGTCATCAAGTAAAGGGCAGCATCACATACAAGGCCAGTACATTACAACTGCACTCTTACAAGCAAAGACAACAATGACAAAATATCTTTCACAAGTGTCTTTAATGATGAGAGGCCCTGTCATAAAATACGTTTCACTGTTGTGTTAAAACAAACTTACCGCATTGGAGAGGGTTCTGTAAAAAGTTATAAAAGTCCAATACCTTGAAAACTGATATATCATTAAAGTCACTACAACATTCCAGGCACTGCCACAAATAATTTTGTGAGGTAGGATTGATTGAGTCTCTATTCAAGAATAAAAAACAAGCAGTGTGCCAAGAATGTTGACAAGGAGCGATATGAATCCAGTCTTATCTCAGTGTTATTGCTCTTGCTAGTCACTATCTTACTATTAAGATAAAGCAAGTTACCCTGCTGTGTAAGCCACTGATTGAAGGCTGGATAATGATTTCTGGATTTTTCACTACAAGTGCAATATTGGACAGAGTCTGGAAGAAGATGGATTGGTAAATTGGAATTTACGTTTTAGGATGTGCACCTAAAAAGTAATTTAATACATTGAGGTATCTGTACATATATACATCTCCCTCTCTTTCGTCAGGTGAAGGAAATCACATCTACTCTTTATAAATACATACACCTAAACATTCTGTATATGCTTATTTGTATAATACCATATATGTGCTTTGCATTTCAGACATAAAAAGACACGACTCCAAATCTGAGGAGTTCTATTGTATATATGTCTCTCTCCTTACCCAACAGAGGTTTGTGTAGCATATACATTGTATATTCATATGCACTATTTGCATATGCAAAATACATGCATAGTGGGCCTGATCCTGAGCCCACTGAAGTCAAAGTAGAGACTTTTATTGATTTCAGTAGCTTTTGGACCAGATCCAGTATGTGTAACACACTCATATGATATTGCATATTTTTGTTTAGAGGGGGCAACTGTTAATATATTAAGTTTTGCCTGTGACACCTAAAAGGGTGATCTCTGCTTACAAGCACACAGCCTTCATTATCTGCATGCCTTGCAAGTTATTATGGATTTACCTTCACAACCCTGCTGTGAGGGAGGGAAGTATTATTGTGTTGTATATGTCTGTGCAGCACCTACCACAACAGGATTGAGAGCATGTTGGAGCCATTAGGTGATAATACAAATAAATAACAATTTTGATGTTACAGGTGGGGATCTGAGGCACAGAGTGATTAAGTGACTTGCCCAAGGTCACAGAAGATGTTTCTGGCAGAGCCAGAAATTGCAATCAGATCTCCGGAGTCCCAGTGTGTAGGTCCTTAATCATGACACTATTTTTCCTGATGAATGATTAACAAGCAAAGGAGGCCTCAGAAACAGAGGGAGGGAGAAGGATATCATACAGGTCCAATCCAGTGGCCATTTAGTCACAGTTGCAGAGCAAGTGCTACAAAGGTGAAGCTGGCCACAGGGTTGCGGGGGAAGGGGAGAGGAGAGGGGATTTGCCCAAGAGGAGAAGCTATTAGAGACTGCCCAAGACAGTGACTAGCCTTCCTTCCCCCCTCGTGTTCTCTCCCCCCCCCCCCCCCCCCCGCCCCGTGTTTAAGGCAGGTTGACATTGCAGCCTTGATGGGGGCTCTGGATGCCTGCTTCTTGTCCATGCCCTGTAGCAGGACTTGAGGAGCAGTGCCAGGGACTGGAGATAATTGGACTCAGACCCAGGAGTGAGCCCAATTCCCAGTGGTAACAGTGAACTTGCCCAAGAGCAGGGACGCCAGACAAGGTCAAGGGACGTAAAGAGATTATAACCGAGCCCCAGGTTGAGGGTCGGCTGACTGTTGGCCCTAACAGAAATTTGAGATTCACTCTGTATGATTTTGTTCTCCCCCACCCCGCCATTTAAAAGCAGCTCTTTACTCTATTCGGGTGCATATTACAGCTGTGTCAAACATTTCCAGTGAAATCATATGAGATTTGGTTGGGTTTGGATTTGTTACGAATCTGAAACTGGGCACATTAGAAGCGTGAGGTTTGTGCACCTCCAGCCAATTTCTGGTTTTCCACTGAAATCCTGCAGGATTTGTCATTTCACATGGTTTGGACCCAAAGCCAAGTGAAATTCAATGGTTTTGACTGTTTTGCATAAATATTTTGGTGAGAGTTGGTCGATTTTTTTTTAACAAAAATTCTTTCATTCAAAGATACCTTTTCTTCCTCAGTAGGAAAAATGCTCAAAAAACTGGATTTTTTCCTGAGAATTTTTCTGTTTCTTTCACAAAATTGGAAAACAAAAAATTTGGTTGTGTGAGGGGCAATTAAAGGGGGCTTATTGATGATTTTATCCCATCTTTTTTTTTTCTTGTTTTCTGCTCTTTCAGTAGCCAAATGGAAAGCAGAGAAAAACAAAGATAGGTGGGTGGAGAGAAGGAAGGAAAAAAAAAACACTCAGGAAAATCTTGAAAAACCCCCATAATGGAACAAATGGGTATTTCCATTAAAATGTTCAGAAATTTTTGACTAAACGACAAAATGGTCTTTTTCTGAACTTGTGGAGACAAAATAACTTTGACATTCCCCAATCTTTTTTTTAGCCATGTATAATTTAGGGTTTGTTTGAACGTGTAAGTCAAACCAAGATTCAGGGATTGCAAACCTGAGCAGATTGAAACGAAGGGAAAATCTGCATAGAAACCATTATCCAATTATAAAAATGTGTGTAGAGCTGAAGAACCAAAAGTTCTGGGCCCAGTATTTAGCTCATCATTAACTGTTTACACCATGCAGGTTTGTTACACATTGTGCACTTTCCTAAGCAAATAACCCATCAATAGTCACTGCTAGGTTAAATATGGATATAATTATTCATTATCCTGCTAAAGAGAGAAGCACACTTACTGTCTTCCATACAATTTCTTTAATATGCACTGTATTAGATGACTTAATAGGACTTTTCCATGTCTAATTTCTGATTGTGTGATTCATTTGGTCTCTCGGCAAATGTTTTCCAATAGAAATTTAGCTGACAATTGAACAGTAAAGGGGAGAGGAATTGTTCAGAGTGGTCAAGGGTATTAAAATGAATCATGCAATGTAAATGATAAATGAAAATTTGAGCTGGATATCAGGCAAGTTCCTAACACTGAGGTCTATTAAACTGTGGAGTAGCTTCTTGGGAACCCATTGCTTGGACTATTGTACCGGACTGCACAAAACACTAGAATATAAGCTGCAGGAAACATTCCTAAAGTGGCCAGGGAATCATAGAGTCACAGAAATGTAGGGCTGGAAGGGACCTGGAGATGTCAGTCCAGCCCCCTGTGCTGAGGCTGGATCAAGTAGACCTAGACCATCCCTGACAGGTGTTTGTCCAACCTATTGTTTTAAAACCTCCAATGATGGGGATTCCACAACCTCCCTTAGAAGCCTACTCCAGAGTTTAACTATTATGAACTATTTTAATGGATTAGCTAAACTCGAAGAAGTCTTTTTCCACCTCTAATTTCCAGGGATCTCTCCTCAACAGCATTTTTGATAGTCTCAGCACATGAGACTATCAAAAATGAGGTCATGAAATGTCTGAAACTCTAGCATGATGCCTAGAAGTGGTCCCTCAGGGTTAGACCTGAGGTGCATTTGACGGGGTGTAATGAGGCTACAGCTCTCTATGGTTTGCTCGACAAGGCTGGGAGATGGAGTTTTGATTCTGCCACAAAACTGTTTTAGTTTCAGACTGCTGTTGATTTTTGTTTTGTCCTAAGCAGACCAGTTCACCTATCCCTAGGATTTTTTTTTTATCATCTCATGGAACTCATAGGGTCCCAAACCCAAAAAGCATTTCTAAAGGTGATTTTTTTCCCCCCAACATGGGCCATGATAATAAAAGCAACACAACCCAAGTTATCAGTTCTGGGCCCAGATAGACTAAGACATTTGTTCACCAGGCTTTGAAATTCTGGCAACCAGCCTGCCAGGGGTCTAGTATAACTGTCCAGTTCTAAATCAGAGCTAAAGAGAGAACATATTATGTGGTGTGAAATCAGAAATAGCTAACAGAGAACCGACAGCCTGCTGCCTAGTTTTATCATTATAAGGCAGACTTTGGACCTATTTCTTTAATTGATTGCATTAAAGGATCAGGACAAGTTTATACAATGTAAACCTTCTTTGGTTTCTAATTAGTCCTTAACTGATTTGAATCAATTTGTTGTTTTAAATTGCACTGTGACAAATTAGATATTTTAAGATGAAATTAAAAAATTGAAATTAACACCGTTTTCACTTTGTGTTTATGGGTTTAGAATTTGCATAGGGCCTTGTGTACATTTTGCTTACATTACATACATTCGTGTCTTTCTTCTGAGGATCTCAGAGCTTCACAAACATCAGCTAAGCCCTTTGTAAAGTGGAAGCAATCATTATTATCTCAATTTTATACATGGGGAAACTGAGGCATGGAGATTAATTCAAAGTCATACTTCGTGGGAAAGCTTTCTAGCTGGTTTCTTATATGACCCCTGCCCCATGTAGTATGCAAGTACCTCCCAAACATTAATAAATTATATATAAATATACAAATTATATTATATGCACACACCCCTGTGTGATAGGGAAGGTTTTTTTTTTCCATTTTATAGATAGAAAACTGAGGTACCAAGAGATTAAGAGACTTTCCTAAGGTCAGACAGGAAGTCTGTGATAGAAGCAGGATGTGAACCCAGATCTTCCAAGTCCTGGTCCAGTTCCGTAAACAGAAAAACATCCTTCTCTAGAACAGAACCCACATTTTCTGACTCCTATTCCCTATTTTAGCCATTAGGAATATTGTTATTTAGTATCTATTTGTTAGCTCTGAGGACACTCTCAGTACCTGAGTACAAGAGACAGAATATATGGCCTGTAACGCTTTCTCAGAGGATCCAGAACTGTAAGTCAGTCACCCTGTAACCTCCGCCTTAGCAAGTGGAATTTGTTGGTGCTAAATTGGATGACAGCTCCTTGCCACTCCAGTCTATTAGCCAGCCAAACAACTCGTTAGGACTCCATCTGTCCTAACTTTGTCTTGCAGGTTAATCTTTCATGTACTTCAGTTCCCAAACTCTCCAGAAGCATCTTTCTGCAGCACCCAGTGCCTGACACTGATCACTCGGAGAAATTACTAAGTCTGCTGTCTCCAAAGAGACAGTATACACAACAGCCTGTTGGTTCAGCTAAATATTCACATCTTACTTTATTAATAAACTTATTCTTGGTTTATTATAAATTCGTCTCATCTCAGTACTGTTATATTAAAGAACAGAGATTTAAGTGACACTAAGCAGAGATAATAGAAACAGAAATAGTTACACATAAAACAAAAGTATAATCATGCTTCCTAGGTCTAAAATTTAATGAAACACAATCCTTGACTAAGCTACGTTTTTTATCTTCAGTAACCTTTCAGCATTACCCACCCAACGTGGTTGGTAATCCATCTTTCACAGAATTCAAAGAGCTCTGACCTCTTTGTTCCCCAGTGATCAATAACAAAGGGATTCTTTCCCCTTCTGATAGCCAAGTAAACCTTTGAAATGTGTTCTTTTGAAGTGTATCCCCAGATAAAGTTTTTCTCCCCAACTGTTTGTGCTCCAGTGAGCTGACCCCATGCTGTTTTCTAATTTCCCTGATACCTGTTTTTTTCTGTAAACTTTTTCTGATGACTTAAAATGCAAATGAAGTGTCCTTTGTGTTGGTTTCATGATGCTTGATTCACAACAGGTAACAAGGCAGACAGGTAAATTAACATTCTTTTGTCCGAGGAAGACTTGTTGATCAACCCAGCTTGGTTACATGATTTTAAACATATTTGTAGTATACAAATACAACTTTTTACTTAACACATAAAATTTTTTACTTTACGCCGATGTTCACCATTATGACATTTTCATTTGATACCCTAAACGACGTTCTTTATAGCTAAATACCAATGTGTTGTGCATAATGGGTTTATCAGTCTCGATAGGAATTGCTGTTATGTGGCAGTAAACCCTTTGCCAGTGGGAATTGAGGGGCTGTGAGGGCCACCTGGCCCCTGTTCTGATGAGTTTACAGTCTAACTACACAAGCAACGAATATACACGATCAGGCTTCGAAGTAAGGTTCAGTCAATTGGGAATTATCTTTTTCACTTATTCCTTTAACTGATGGTTTGGAAGGATGGAGCGTTTGAGCTTCCCAGAAGTAGAGAGTCCTGAGAAGGAATTTCAAAGGAGAGAAGATAGGCACATAGGCAATAGCCTGGGGCAAAGGCATGAGGACTGGAACGTGAGAGTAGAAGGCAGTGGAAGAGATGAGATGGGATTTGTCGGCAGAGTTTGGAAGCGGAGTAATTAGTAATTAGAAAGATTATCTAAGTAGCTGCAGAGCTGCTCAGAGTTTAGAAGGGGAGGATAGAAATTTGAACTTGACACAGAAGGCCAGAGGAAGCAACTAGAGAGATTCAAAAGACAGAGTGATGTGAGATCTGATTTAGATCCCATGGAAGTCAATAGGATTCTGTTACTGACTTCAGTGGAAACATGGTCTGGAGGTTAGCAGCAGCATTTTGAGTGGATCGGAGGCCATCAAGAAGAAAGTCAGGGAGATCAGAAAGCAGGAGGTTGCAGTAATTGAGGCAGGAGAGAAGCAAACAATGGATGCATATTTTAAATGCAGGGATGAAAAGGAAAGGTTGGAATTTTAAGAAATTGTGGAGAAAGAGCTGCCAGAACTTGAAGACTGCTTGGATGTATGGGAAGAAGGAGGGGAGGGCATTAAAAAATCACCCCAACCTGGGCAATGTAAATGTAAACCTGGGCAATGGAAGGATGACTGTAGTATCAATAGTGAGGGAGAAGGGATGGTTTGGGAGGAGAGGTGATTTGCAATATAAAAATATTTCACAGGGCTGCTGATCTTCAGCTCCGGTAGACACTTCTCTAACATGCAATAACCTAGAATGGAAATATTGGTCCTGAAATGATCCAAAATAAAATGGTGATGCTGAGTTTTATCTGTCCAAATTGATTTTAATTTATCTGGCACACTTGTGTGCCTGTACCAAATTGTAAAATGTGTTGGCTGTTTTATTGATTTGCAGTATAATTTACAGGCTCTCTCTGATTAAATTACAGCTTGGTGCACAATAGCACTTGGGGTACCAGGGTTTCATCACTCGAGACAGTTCATTCATAGAATGAGCTTGTGTTGCAGTTCTGGACCCACGTGTGCACGGATGAATTGGTATTGGGTAATGTATGGACTAAATGCAGTAAAACCAGACCAGAGGCTGTAAATCTTAAAGCAGTTAGCAGCATTTAGATTCATGTGATTAACAATCTCATGCATGTAAGGCGGCTCTGCTAGCTGTCACAGAGAAAAACCCAATTACACATAAACAGATCTTGAATTCTCCCTCTGGGCTTGTTTCTCTTAGCTAAAGATTTTCATTCTTACTTCTGATTTTTTTTTCAAGTGTAATATTTAATACATCTAAAGGCTGCTGTTTTATTGAGGAGTTCAGACAGTGTAATCCCTTGGGTAGCATTCTTTGATTGAACGCGATACATTTTAAAATTAAATATATTGACAGCCTATTATAACATGCTTTGTCCTATAAATTAATTTACAGCTTTTTGTATGTATGTTGAATGTGGATTGTAATTACCTAGTTATATTTGTATTTTAATATTTTAACCACTCTTCACATATGAGCACCAAGACCTGGGCTACAAATGTCTGGCGATAACAGTCAAATAATAGATTGTTGTTATTCTTAAAGCAAATTTGTGAAGGGAACTAGATGACTTAGCAGATTTGTAAGAGTGTAAAGGGGGCTATTCGCCTCCTATGTTATTGGTTAGAATTCAGATGGACAGACATTTAAAGAGAGTTACCAATCACCTGATTGCCTGTTCGGCTTGTGCAAGGCAAGTCAGTTCCCAACCAGTTCATACTAGACAACTGCCCACATCTCAGAATCCACCTTTGCGGTTAGTATCTTTGTAGCCTCAGCAGAGAGATCTTGAATTAAATGGGACTGGATCTGAACCATTGTGCTCGTAGAGATGGTCCTTCCAAAATAGCTGGAGGTATGAGACGTGGGGGGTTGGGGGGTAAGGGGAGCTTGCTCTGCTGCTGCCCATGCTGTGGGGGTAAATAAGCACTCATATCTCAAGTTTTGTCCATCTAGGACATTTCATGAGTGCTGAATTAATTTTGTTTTTAAGTATCTTACATTAATAAAAGGAAACGTAGAAATGTTAGATATTCATTCCTTGGCATTAGCTTTCTTTTTGTGCATGCTTCAGTACAATGTACCAGTCGGTAATTAAAGCCATTTTTTATGGCCTGAGCAGTCCCACGTGATCTGAGACACTTTTTGGGGGGCACACAGTGAATTCTGGGGTATATGTAATATGGAAGCCCCAGAGTACCAGGAAACATGCAATAAGTGACCCATTTGGGAAGCTGTGAGGGAAGGAGAAACAGTGGGTAATGGGGTTGGGATTGGATCTAGGGTTGTATGAGGGGGAAGGCAGGAGGGGCAGAGGGTTATCTTCCACAAGAGTCAATTTCTGAATTATCTTATTATTCATTTCCCCTCCTTCTTGCTTCCCAGCTCACAGTCCTGATCTCCCCTCTGACCCTGAATTTTTGTACATCCACCCTAAAAAAATGCTGCTCGTAATTCACCTCCCTGCTCCTCTCTAATCAGCTGTCAACTGCAGCAAATCTGACCCCAAGGTATTAACCCTCACCACTGAATGAACGTCAGGTCTCCACCCTCAACGTATTCCTGACATCAGCTTCCCCACTGCACCTCCCGCATTCCCTCTCCTCCCTGCTCCAACCTCAAAAGGTCAGCACTTCCCACTGCACACTCTCTTCCCCTACAAAAAGAAAAGGAGGACTTATGGCACCTTAGAGACTAACCAATTTATTTGAGCGTAAGTTTTCGTGAGCTACAGCTCACTTCATCGGGTGTATGGGTGGAGCCTTGATTAGGGTTGGTAGAAAATTTTCTGTCAAAACTGTTTTTTTTTTCCCCCAATGAAAATTGGGTTTTTAGTTAAATGAAATATTTTGCAAAAAGTTTATTGAAAAACAAAATCAATAGGAAAATGCCACTGCAGTGCCTCTTGGTAGGTGTAGTTCAGCTGCCTTATGCTCCCATTCTCTTCTGTGGATTGGGCTCCCCACTCAAACGACATCTGTTGTGATGCCTCACAGGCATGGATACCCATAATGCACCGTGGTTGCTCAATAAGAGGGGGATTCCATGGTTCATCATGGGAGAGATAGTCCAGCCAGTGAACCTGGCCCATAGAAAATGGAGGCATGAAGCACCTGCACTTCAACTCCCATGAGGCCCTGCGGTAGCATTTCCAAATAGAAATATTCAATTTTCAGCCAAAAGGTTTTGGTTGATTTTTTTTGCCAAAAAGTCAAAATTTTCTATGGAAATTTTTGATGAAAATGATTTTGTTTTTCATTTTCATCAAACATTGTCCGGGGGGGGGGGGGGGGGAGGGGGCTGAAATATTTCCAACCAGTGCTAGATTTGACCCTTCGACAGCAGGGCTGTTGGACTTTACTTACAACCTGTGCATAGGATGAAGAGTCTGCTCAAAGAGCCAGTATCTTGTCTCATGTGGTGGTCTTGACTGCTGTCCCTGGCCTCATGAGTATTTAGCCCTTAGGTACTGCAGAAATAAAATTCAGTCTTACAATGTGGAGATGAAATTGGATACAAAATGTGACATACTTAGATTAGAACAGCCAAAATATTGTAATTCTTACAAACTAATTGGAGTGCTTAAATGATTCCCATTATACAAATCTAAAGTGATGATAGCATAGAATATAACTTAAACAGTAGGTGGACAAGTTTAGGACAAGTATGTAATTTCATTTCAGGTTAAATAAAAGGGGAGGAAAGCCCTTTCATTCTAAAAAAAGTGACTGATTATTGGTAACAAAAGAAACACGTACATTGTGTTTATGTACATAAAAGGGAGATTAATGTGAGACACTCAAGAAACTCGATCTATTTAGCTTCTCAAATAAAAAGTTAAGAGGCAACTTAACTCATGGTCTATAAGTACTTATGCAGGGAGAAGATATTCTCAGACTACAGGGCTCTCTACTCTAGCAGACAAAGACCTAACAAGATCCAGTGACTGGAAGTTGAAGTCAGCAAAGTTCAAACTGAAAATAAGATGCAATTTTTAAAGAAAAGTTTTTCATTGTAGTTGTTTTAAGAGTGAGGGTAATTACCAGATTACCAAAGGATGTGGTAGATTCTTAGTCATTTGGAGTCTTTAAATCAAGACCAGATGTCCTTCTTCTACAAGATATAGCCTAGCTGAGTCACAAGTTGTTGGGCTAGATGCAGAAATCATTGAATGAAATATGGCCTGTGTTGTATAGGAGGTCAGACTAGATCATAATGATCCTATCTGATCTTAAATTCAATGAATCTGCTCATTTAGTGGGATTGTCAAGATGTGCACATAAAGCTAAGTAACTGTAGGATCTTTTGACCCATTTCCTCCTTTTGCCCTAGTCATACCCAATAGTTTGTTGTATCACTCTTCTTGCAAGCTCTTCAGGACTGGGACTGGGTCTATAGTCTTCCGGTGAAGGGTCTATTTAAAATGCATAAGCAAGCACTTGGGTTTTACCCAGGACCTCATTTAAAATACCAGTGCACACATCTGTACTATATGCTCACAGGGCTGTGACATGATGGAAGAGCATATGCTGCCAAATAAGGCACATTACATCTGGTGTGTGCATGCCCGAGTCCATGGTTCTCCCGAATGTTTAGTGGATCTAATTTGAGCTGTACTTTGAACAAAGCATGTTTTATTTTGGCCTGTCTGATAACAGCATGGCACAGTGCTGTGTAAGCGAAATGTGGTTCAGATCATGCATGGGGCTCCTGCTTCTGAGGAGGATTTAGGCAGCAGCATAACGCTGGTACGGTAGGGCTCCTGACAGAAGCAGTAGGAAGAAATAGAGAATGTGTGAACTATAGCTCCGGAGTATTAAGGTATGTCTGCCCAGCAAAAAAAACCCCAATGGCAGAGCATCTCAGATCCCAGGTCAACTGTTGGCGTGGGTCCAGCTCCCTCCTCCCTGTCAGTTTTTAGACATAGTTTGCTGGGAAATAACAGTTCAGAGTTTAGTCTGCAGGCAATTTCGTGGGTTTATTGGGGCTGAATAAGCAAGCATCTTTTGAAGCCTTTTATACCAGTTGGGCTATTTTTATATGATGATACAGTTTGTTTGTTTTTAATTATAGTTTTATATGCTGATAGAACCCCCTCCTTCTCTTAACCCCTCGCTTTGAACGCCGACAGAGCTCCCTTTTCTTCCCCTGTTTTTTGGCAAACTTAATTATACTTGTAGTGCCCTTTTTTTGGTACCACCCTTTCCAGTACATGGTCATGTTCTGTTCTGGGGGGTCCTGAATCTGGGGTCGATAAGTCCCCCATTTTTTGTACCTGATGGGAGAGGTAAAGAGCAGGGTTTCTTTTGGTCATGGTCACTCTTTTGCAGACTTTGCGTCTCCTCCTTACAGCCTTCCCTCCCCTCCAGTTACTTGGTAACCATTGCAACCCCATTCTTGATTAGCCCCTTATCTTCAAGGCTACCAGCTGCATGGGGAAATGGGGGGGTGCAGCCTTGTGCTTTCACTTATATTCTCTTACTTGCTAATTCAGCCTAATTAAACTAAAAGCAAAGCCAGAAGCAAAATGATTATTGTTTGATGTTTATCTTATTTACTTTAACATTCTCCTAACATCAACTGACTTGGCTCACAGGCCTTGCGTTACAGGGCTAAAAATACCAGTGTAGATGCTTGGGCTGAAGCCTGGGCTTTGAAACCATGTCATGGGGTTTTCTGTGGTGTTTTTCTTGTGTAGACATACTTTTTTGCAGAGAAGGATTGTCTTTCTTACAGGCACTCAGTTGTTTACTCCCTGCAGGAGAGATGGAATACAAGACTCAGATTTTCAGAGGGACTGACCTAAGGGTATAGGCACCCAACTCCCAGTGACCATCAATTGGAGTTGCAGCCTTAAACTCCCATGGGCCCCTTTGAAAATCCCAGCCACAAGGCCAAATAAATTCCTCTTCAGCACCTTCTACCCTGCTAAGCAATGGGACAGCAGCTTTGCTTCCTGTCCAACAGAGTAAACTGTCCACCTTAGCCTTTCAACTGGGGCACACAAGAGGTCATCTGTTGGAGGCTATGGAAAATTATGGTGAAATGAGAGAGATCCCAGTGAAAGAACTGACAGATTTTGCTTGCCTTTGGCTCCCAAAGAGACACCCACTACCAAACTTTAACATGGACTCATGAAAGGAGAAATGTAGCTTGTGATGCATAAACTAAGCAGAAACACATGAAAAGAGCATGAAAGCTAAAGGAAATATGGATATGCCTGTTTTTGAAGCGATCTCTCTTGGGAGGTAGGGATTATGCAGAAAATACAAATACACTTCCATTACCAGTGCAAGATAAGTTACGGTTGCCACAGCAATTTTATTTTGGTCCCTTTTTGTATATGTAGTATTTTGTATTGTATTGGCCGTAAAATGTATGTCCTAATGTATTGCAGAATGTACAATGTGCTCACCGTAGTTTTCGGTATATTTTGAATTTCCTGAATTCCGTGCATTAAATTTTTCAACCATAATACCACATTTATGTACTGGCCAGTGGGAGAATGAAGGGGGTTGTTGCACTGGATTTCCTTGTTTCTGAAGGGGGAAAAAGTGCATGTATAATGATAACTTCATATGTACCCTATATTCATGTCAGAACCTGGGCATGATTCTGTAGCATTTAAACTCCATGTCAGTGGAAGTTTGATCTGAATAAGAAAGGCAGGAGTGGTTTCTTGAAGCTGGCTGGAGGGAAGCCAGTAATCAAAATGAACTGATTTTTAACATCTGACATCTTTAGGGTTTGTCTGCACTGTGGTCACAGGGTGTGATTGAAGCTTGTGCCGATATCTGAGCTATCTGTATCTGAGCTAGCTTTCATTGAGCTAGCTTGGGTACTGGAGGAGTGAAGTGGCAGGACTGTGTGCTTCGGCTTCAGTAATTACCCCAGGGTTCTAAATGGGCTTGTATGTCCCTTGCTGAAGCACATGCTGCTGCAATTAGCAAGCAAAGCTACCTTACTATGGTCAGAACATGTAGGGATAAAGTGAGAAAGGCCAAAAACCATGTAGAGTTGGACCTTGCAAAAGGAATTAAAAGCAATAGTAAAAGGTTCTATAGCCATATAAATAAGAAGAAAACAAAGAAAGAAGAAGTGGGACCGCTTCACACTGAGGATGGAGTGGAGGTTAAGGATAATCTAGGCATGGCCCGATATCTAAACAAATACTTTGCCTCGGTCTTTAATGAGGCTAATGAGGAACGTAGGGATAATAGTAGGATGACAAATGGGAATGAGGATATGGAGGTAGTAGATATTACCACATCCAAGGTAGAAGCCAAACTCAAACAGCAAATGGGACTAAATCAGGGGCCTGGGTAATCTTCATCCAAGAATATTAAAGGAACTGGTACGTGAAATTGCAAGCCCATGAGCAAGAATTTTTAATAAACCTGTAAACTCAGGGGTTGTACCGTATGATTGGAGAATTGCTAACGTAGTTCCTATTTTTAAGAAAGGTAAAAAAAGTGATCCAGGTAACTACAGGCCTGTTAGTTTGACATCTGTAGTATGCAAGGTTTTGGAAAAAATTTTGAAGGAGAAAGTAGTTAAGGACATTGAGATCAATGGTAATTGGGACAAAATACAACATGGCTTCACAAAAGGTAGATCATGTCAAACCAACCTGACCTCCTTCTTTGAGAAGGTAACAGATTTTTTTAGACAAAGGGAACACAGTGGATCTAATTTATCTCTATTTCAGTAAGGCATTTGATACGGTTCCACATGGAGAATTATTCGCTAAATTGGAAAAGATGGGGATCAATATGAAAATTGAAAAGTGGATAAGGAACTGGTTAAAGGGGAGACTACAGTGGGTCACACTGAAAGGTGAACTGTCAGGCTGGAAGTCACTAGGGGAGTTCCTCAGGGATCGATTTGGGGACCAATCTTATTTAATCTTTTTATTACTGACCTTGGCACAAAAAGCAGGACTGTGCTAACAAAGTTTGCAGATGACACAAAGCTGGGAGGTATTGCCAATACAGAGAAGGACTGGGATATCATACAGGAAGATCTGGATGACCTTGTAAACTGGAGTAATAGTAATAGGATGAAATTTAATAATGAAAAGTGCAAGGTCATGCATTTAGGGATTAATAACAAGAATTTCTGGTTTTAACTGGGGACGCATTACTTGGAAGTAACAGAGGAGGAGAAGGACGTTGGAGTATTGGTTGATCACAGGATGACTATGAGCCGCCAATGTGATATGGCTGTGAAAAAAGCTAATGCGGTCTTGGGATGCATCGGCGAGGTATTTCCAGTAGAGATAAGGAGATGTTAGTACCGTTATACAAGGCACTGGTGAGACCTCACCTGGAATACTGTGTGCAGTTCTGGTCTCCCATGTTTAAGAAGGATGAATTGAAACTGGAACAGGTACAGAGAAGGGCTACTAGGATGATCTGAGGAATGGAAAACCTGCCTTATGAAAGGAGACTCCAAGAGCTTGGCTTTTTTAGCCTAACCAAAAGAAGGCTGACAGGAGGTATGATTGCTATCTATAAATATATCAGAGGGATAAATACCACGAAGGGAGAAGAATTATTTAAGCTCAGTACCAATGTGGACACAAGAACAAATGGATGTAAACCAGCCATCAGGAAGTTTAGACTTGAAATTAGATGAAGGTTTCTAACCATCAGAGGAGTGAAGTTCTGGAACAGCCTTCCAGGGGAAGCAGTGGGGGAAAAAAACATATCTGGCTTCAAGACTAAGCTTGATAAGTTTATGGAGAACATGATATGATGGGATAGCCTAATTTTGGCAACTAATTGATCTTCGACTACTAGTGGTAGATATGCCCAATGGCCTGTGATGAGATGTTAGATGGGGTGGGATCTGAGTTACTACAGAGAATTCTTTCCTGGGTGTATGGCTGGTGAGTCTTGCCCACATGCTCAGGGTTTAGCTGATCGCCATATTTGGGGTCAGGAAGGCATTTTCCTCCAGTGCAGATTGGCAGAGGCCATGGGGGTTTTTCGCCTTCCCCTGCAGCATGGGGCATGGGTCACTTGCTGGAGGATTCTCTGCACCTTGAAGTCTTTAAACCATGATTTGAGGACTTCAATAGCTCAGACGTAAGTTAGGGGTTTGTTACAGGAGTTGGTGGGTGAGATTCTGTGGCCTGCGTTGTGCAGGAGGTCGGACTAGATCATCATAATGGTCCCTTCTGACCTTAAAATCTGTGAGTCTATGATTCTATGCACTTCTCTGTTGCACAACCCAAGCTAGCTAGATTAAAGCTATCTCCGGTATGTCTACATGAGCTGCAGTCACACCCAGTTATTGCAGTGCAGACATTCCCTTGTAAACTGTAAGGGCTACAAATGAATAGTTTGTAGTGCTAGCGAGTTGAGTTCTCAGTTCCAGTCTTCTATTTCTACACAATGGCATGAGAACCTTCTTCGCTGCAACTTCTGCCGTCTGAGACAGCCTTCCCTGTATCTTTGTAACTCATTGGCTTCTAGTGTCTGATGACTCTGATGCAAAGCACACTGAAGTTAAGAGATTTCCATTGACTGCAGTAGGGTTTGGATCAGGCCCATTGATAATAAACTCACAGAGTCTGGGACTGACTTAATTTTGTCTTGTACAGCCTCTTGCGTACTATTGAAGCTTACCAAATAATAGTGGTAACTGGCTGGCTCCCTCTTCTTTACACATCTTATCTGGAAATGTAACTTTTCCTCTCTTGCCTATCTCTTTGCTTCTCTCATCTTCTGCTTCTACGGGCACTACACAATTTAAACATGTATCATGCTGCATATATGTGTGTGTATGCTGGCATAGTTCCATTGAAGTAGTATGGTCAACAGTGACCGTGATCCTTCCGACTCTAATAATATTTTCAGAGAAGGAAAATGTTCAGGTAGGCTTGGTGTTCGTTTATTATTACAAGGTGTCTGTCATTTATAAGTGGCAAGAGTCCTGATTTCAAGTCAAAGCACTGAGTTTGTGGTATTAATGCTATTTTGCACTACCCCTTGTGATGACAGTGTTAGCCGATACGTATATGTTAGGCACAGTATTAATATAAGTGTTGAGAAGTTATGTTAACTGAATGTATTATACTCTCCCTACAATTCTCTCCATCCATGTAAAGTGGAGCCCTGCACGGATACAAATCTATGTCCGCAGATATAAATCAGTATCCACAGAACTGTAGGGCTCTCCCAGGAACCGCAGCAGCGAAAGGAGCAGAATGTGGGGCTGCCACTCCCAGGAGCCAGCACCCTGCGCCAGGAGCTCCTCCAGCGTGGCTGTATTGCCCCTAGCCCCACCCAGTGGGGCGGGCACCAGGCTCTCCAGTAGCTATCCCTGGTTGCGCTCTTGTGTTCAAGCGGCGCACATGCCCCCTGACAGGAGACGCAGACAGCTGCATGGAAGGGATGGGAGCAGGGCTGGGGGCGGGGCTGGGGACGGTACAGCCAGGCTGAAGGAGCTGCTGGCATGGGGTGCTGGCTCCTGGGAGTGGCAGCCCCACATTCTGCTCCTTTTGCCGCTGCAGTTCCCGGGAGAGCCCTGCAGTTCTGCGGATACCGATTTATATCCACAGATATCCACCTCTGCGCGTATAAATTTGTATCTGCGCAGGGCTCTAATGTTAAGTATCCCATAAAACCTTGCATTAGCTGAAGTAAGTTTTGTCTTAAATGGATAGGAAAACTGTCAGGATCAGGACGTTGGAGTGTTTTACCATAGCAACAGGTACGGAATTACTCTGACAGGCTAATATTGTAATGTCCTAAAGGAGAAGGAGACAATAGAGCAGTGCTTTATCCTAGGAGGTGCCTTCATGACTCTTGGTACCTGGGATGCATGTTCAGAACAAAGAGATAAGGGGGACACCATGGTATCAGAAAAACAAGGTAGACAGTCAGATTGGTTAAATCTAGTTTCAGATGATGTACACAGTACCTTTACTTGTATACAGGTAAGGTATAAAAAGATGGCTTTAGGGGTATAACTTAGAGAGGATACCTTCTGTATCAGAAGAATGGAACAGTGTTGCGCTAGATGGCTTCCCGGAGACCCAGGAATCATATTGAACCTTTTCCCTGTATTGTATTATTATTGACTTACAAGAAGAAACCTGACTGAGATTGGTTATTTGGTCTCTTGGATATATTTCATAATGAACCAAAGTGTGGTCAAGCAATTGACTCTATGATTTATCAACAACAGAAAACATGCCCAAGAAACTTGCTGAAGAATTAATGGGCTCTTAAAAATATTAGGTCCGGTTCTGTTACCTGTGCAACCTCACTGAAGCTCTCAGGCGAGATTTTCAAAAGGGACCTATAAGGCAGTTTAGTGCTCACCTTCCTTTGAAAGCCATTGGGAATGGGACACCTACCTCCTTTGAAAATTTGGCCTAACCAATGGGGTTGCAATCTCAAATCAGCAAAATTTAGGCCCTGGGGCAGCAAAACACATAGGCATATGTTTAGATTTCATCATGTCAGTAGCCTTCCAAAGGACTTCCTCCCATGCTTAGTTAAGCAAGTGGTTAAATTCATTTCTAGATCAGGTCCTCAAGCTGTTACTTTTATGTCTAATGCTTTTAATCACTTTTTGAATTATTCCCTGTCGATTATCAATATTACTAATTAAAATATGGGAGGGAGAACCATTATTAATACAGTCCTCCATCCATGATCAAAAAGAGAGTTTCTAAATGTAACTCCACATGGTTTGCTGTGATACAGATCTAATAATTGGCTTTTCAACCTGCAATAAATATTCCCCTCCCTGTGCTCTTCTGATTGCTCCATAATTATCACTAGGAGGACACAGGTTTAACTCTATATTACAGATATTAAAATACAGATATATTTTAAATACCTTCTGCTGCATATATTAACATTTCTCTATGTACCTTTTTAAAGCAGCTTTGAGTTCTGCAATAAAATCAGATTCACCGTTTAGTTATGGTAATAGCCCTATGTGGTAATAGAATGGATCAGTTTGCAGGAAGGAGAGGTGAATCAGTCAACTGCAACATAATTGTGTGTGTTTACACTATAGAGAAATGTATATAGAGGAAGCACAATGGTAACATATGACTCACATAAATATCACTTTGGCTGAATAAATTGTGGAGGGAAGATTTGTAGAATAGAGGATTTAATACCATCAATACACATGTACCCAAAGCATACATTGATGCATTAACTGGGTCTTTCCCTTAGCCTTTGTATTTTTGGAAACAATGGAATAGCGACATTTATTCTGATAGTTACCCCATGTAATTATTTGGGGGGAACTTCACCCTTGCGTACCACTCAAAATAGGGGTTTAAGTGAGAGAATATCACTACTGATGAGTACTATATAAATTGGTTTCCAGTCTCAGCGATTCAAGCCAGACACCACGTCGGTTGTGAGGAATCTTTTAAAAGGCTCTTGCAGCTACAAGTGAATTATTACAGGATACTGCTTGCATGGGTAACAACCGCTGCCATTTGCTCTTAATTCATTGCAGTTTAAATACTGAATGGCATGGCATGTCAACTGATATATGCACAGACATGGATAACCAGCTCTTCTTCAGTGTCAAAAGGCCAACATAGCGATCTCAAAAGTTCATACCTCAATGCACCATTGACATTTTGGCTGTATGATTTACGTTTCACCTTGTAATAGCAATGTTGGGGATTCCTGACAAATGGGCTTGTGCAAATAGAACATAAACTTTATGGTTGAGATTTTCAAAGCCAACTAGGGGACTTTGCCACATAACTCATTAACTTCATTGGATGTTGTGTGGCTCAATCCTCCAGTCAGCTATGAACATCTCAATCCATAGCTCTCTGTGTTTCCCAGTGAAATGTGAGAATTTTCATCGTGTGCTACTCTATAAAGGATGGGATCAGGTGCCTTTCCCTGGGAATATCCCAGCTCTTCATTTTGTATTTGCTGCCGGTGAGAATTTGGTCATTTTGCCGTTATCTGTATTTTAGTCATTACAAATCTGAATCGTGATTTTTTTTTTAATTTAGCCACCTTTTGCAGTAGCATCCTCCTACAGCTTGCGCTAAAGAGATATCACAAGTCTTGATATGCTGCAAGCACCGCTTTCAGTTTGTGTCGGCAGCTTCCTTTTTCATATCCTAAACCAGAAGATTCTATTCTATTCAGGTTGTTTTACTGCTGTCGTCACCGTGGTACCTGAGTGCCTTCCACTTTTGTATAAAAGGACATGACTAATATCTGTCACATGCGGTTTGCCTTCTGTCTAATCCTCTCACCAGGGGAGGAATTATGTGTGCTGCGTACTATTTTGTTTTTATATGGATTTGGTTTTTTTTAATGTATATTCTGATGTGTGAAAAGACTATTACCAATAATAAAGCAGTCACAGATGGAGGAAAAGATTAGTCTGTGGTTAGATGTATTACAAAAGACTCACAGATCAGCCTGTTTTCCTCAAATATTAGAGTTTGCAACCAGTTCTCTGGGTGCTGAGTAAATATTCAGGCAGCTAGACAGCTTTCTGCTGGCTACTTATCTCATGTGCAGGGGTACAGATGAATCCTACCAAAGTCAGTTGTAATTTGCACTCACTAAATTGGATCCAGATCCACCTCTTTTTCTGACAGAAGCATAGAAATAACAAGGATTTGGGGAAAATGCCCATATTTGGTCATATGGCTTCTTGTTGGGGCTCTGCCGTCACAAACACAGAGGGGATGTAAGAACAATAATTTGGAGTTCCGTAAACCTTGTCGTCTGAAGAACTCCAAGTGCTTTCCAAGTGTTAACTAAAGCCTCACAACATCCATGTACTCAGGCATAGCAGCTTTCAGGTTGTTAGGCTCTTTCTGTGATCATGATGGCTCACTAACCCTGCGTAGCACTAATTACAAAGGGAGACTGCCGATTCCTCCACCTCTTGCACTTCCTGCCCAGAAATCAGAGCTGTGGTCCCCAGCTAATGGTTTCAAGACCCAATTCATACAGGGTCTAAAGCACCTACGGGTATGTCTACACTGGAATAAAAGACCCGCTGCCCAGCTGCAGCTGGCTTCAGTCAACTGATTTGGCCTCACTGGGCTAAAAATTGCTGTGTGTTCAGGTCCGGGCTGAAGTCTGGGCTCTGGGACCCTCCCATTTTGCAGGGTACCAGAATTCAGGCTCCAGCCCGAGCCCAAATGTCTTCACAGCAATTTTATAGCCCCACAGCCCAAGCCCCGCAAGCCTGAGTCAACTGCCCTGGGCCAGGCACGCGTATTTAATTGCTGTGTAGGCGTACCCTAAGTGATTTAGGAGTCTAAGTGCTTCAGAAAATGTTACTTGTCTTACACAAAATAATATTTTATCATCAGTTTTAGAGAAAGTAGCATAAAAATAAAATCAATGCAGGCACTCAACTTAGGCATAAAATAGTGAATATTTACCCAGAATGGCTGTGCCAAGCAGTCAAAAATCATGAGTCAGGCTCAAAAACGTTATTTTTTTTCTAATGGTGATTTTATTTGGCTTCTGTTTTTTGAGACTTTAAAGTTCATGTATTCAGGCTTTCTCCACAACTGTGAAGACAAGAAAATTACATTTGTAAATGAAGGCTGGGTTTAATCACATGACTCCAGGGGAGGGGACTTTAAAGAAAAATGCTAAATATTGTGAGACTCACTAAACAATTGTGAGACTTGGCACCATAGTTTACCTGGCATTTGCTTGTCTTCTTCTCTGAGCAGGACAACTTCTGATGCAAAAAATACTCAAAGTGTTTGTCAAAGAAGATCCTCCAATCCCTGTCCCAAGCATCTCTGTGTAACCCACTGAGCATAAGTGAGCTGTAGCTCACGAAAATTTATGCTCAAAGAAATTTGTTAATCTCTAAGGTGCCACAAGTACTCCTTTTCTTTTTGAGGTTCCCTTCTGTGCCCCATCCCTAGAGGCTATGCATCCATTATCGCCCCACCCAGGGAGCCTTAGCTTAAATTGTAGCAGTTCATGTTTTTAGCTTCAGAGGTCCTGAGTTCAATCCCCGGTGTGACAGCCATTGCATGTGGATACTAGTAAATATTCTCCCAGCCTTTTCCTCATAGTGTTTCTTCCCCCTCAGATATCATCAATGGTACTTTACAGAAATTCTCAGTGCAGTTTGGAGGAGAATTAGTCTCTTAGGGACATGTTGTACTCTCAATCCATGGCAGCACTTCCATAGTGTTTCACAG
Organism: Chelonia mydas; assembly: GCF_015237465.2. NCBI lineage: Eukaryota > Metazoa > Chordata > Testudines > Cheloniidae > Chelonia > Chelonia mydas. Next base: position 334,873,297 of record NC_057849.1, on the reverse strand, counting down.
GAAGCATGTGTGAAACAAGAGCAATATTAGCTGGCAAACTTCAGACTCAAGACATAGCGCGTAACAAAATAGATTTCAAATGTGGCTTTATCTGACATTGTTATAAAACATGAAGCACCTTGTTTAATTTATAATTGTCACAAAAACACGAAAAAAACCCCATTGTCGAGGAAAAAATATTGCTTTCTTTGTATTATTTGTATGTGATTGGCATGGAAGTTATGAAACTCTCACTAGGAACCAGAACACAATACCTAAATGTCTTGATTTGTTTTTAATGGCTAATATCATTGTCAGTTTATGGCATGCAGTGTTTTTAAATGACAGAGAGGATGAATTCCAAAGTGAGTTAAATACAGGCTGCAAAGGACATTTAAAATGTAGAGTTTGGTTTGCCTGGGCTTGAGATTTAAAGTGGTCTCCTGTTCCATTCTATACGTAATACTGACAGACTCCAGTCGTACGCGGGCGGGATTGAGCCGAGGACCTCTGGAGCTAAATGCATGGGCCTCAAGCCATATGGCTGTTAGCTAAGGCTGTAGAGCAGACTCATTAATCTCCCTCTCGCTTTAAGTGGTCTCGGTGCCACTAGATGGGATAGAACACCGCACCCAGGAGGTGTATGGGTTACATATACAGTAACTTCTCAGTTAAATTCGTCCCGGTTAACATTGTTTCGTTGTTAGGTTGCTGATCAATTTGGGAACATGCTGGTTTAAAGTTGTGCAATGCTCCCTTATAACGTCCTTTGGCAGCTGCCTGCTTTGTCCACTGCTTGCAGGAAGAGCTGGTGGGGGCTTAGAAACAGGATGGACCGGCAGCCCCACTATCAGCTCCCCGCTCCCTTAAGTTCCCTGTGCAGCAGCCACCCAGCAGGCTATCAATTGCCTGCAGTTCAGCTGTCCCTCCCCCCACTGCCATGTGCTGCCTCTGCTCTCTGCCTTGGAGCTGCTCCCCGAGGCTCCTGCTTGCTGGGGGGGAAGGGGGAGGAGAAGACAGGGGCTAATGTCAAGGTGTCCCCCTCCCCCTTGCTCCTGCACCCTGCTTACCCCATCTCCATAGAGCAGGGGGACACACGACAGGGCTCAGGATGGAGGGAGCTTCCTGATTAACAAGGCTTACCATATGTCCATATTTTCCCAGACACGTCCGGCTTTTTAGTTCTTAAATTGCCATCCGGGAGGAATTTTAAATATCTAAAAACATCCGGGAAAATGCAGATGTATGGTAACCCTTACCAAAGTCCCGGGGCTGGCGGTGCTTCCTGGGGCAGCTCCCAGCGCCTGCCCACTGGCAGGAGCCTGCAGTGTGAGTGGCCCCTAGGCACAGAGGCGAAGGGGGTCTCCACGTGCTGCACCGGCTCCCTCCTGCCCGATTGGAGCTGTGGGGCCGGGGCTTGCAGGCACCGGCAGAGAGCCCTCTGCTCCCCCCCCCCCCCCCGCCGTCCCGACCCAACCCTAGGAGCCAGAGGGACCTGCCAGATGCTTCCTGGGAGCCACCCCAGGTAAGCACCGCCGGGACACCCCACCTCTCCCCCCAGCAGATCCCTCTGGCTCTTAGGGCCGGGATGGATAGGGCTCTTTGCGCACTGCCGGTGCCTGCAAGCCCCACTTCGCAGCTTCAGCAGCTCCCATGGGCACTTTTCCTGGCCAATGGGAGCCACAGAGCTCACGCTTGTGGCGGGCGCAGCTCGTGGAGACCCCTCAGCTGCCCCTGATCCTAGGAGCCAGAGGGACCTGCGGCAGGAGGGGTGAGTAGGCGAGCGGGGCGGTATGAAGAGGCGAGCGGCGAGCCAGCAGTGGGTTGGGGGGTGAGTAAGAGAGCAGGGGGTAGTGGTGAAGAGGCGAGTGGCAAGGGAGCCAGTGGCTGGGGAGGGCGAGGAGGTGGGCAGTGAGCCAGCGGCAGGCAAGGGGGGTGAAAAGGCCAGCGCGGTTGAAGAGGCGAGCAGGGAGGGAGCCAGCAGCGGGTGGATGGGTAGGCGGGCGGGGGTGAGGAGGCAAGCGGCGAGCCAGCGGCAGGCGGGGGTTCTCAGGGCGGGCATGGGGGTTTCTGGCAGGGGAGTGAGGAGGTGAGTGGCAGGTGGGAGGAGGTGAGCAGTGGGTGGGGGACTGAGGAGGGACACAGCAAGCCAGCAGCAGGCCAGGGGGCGAGGAAGGGTGCGATGGCGGGGCCGAGCGGGGAAGGGGCAGGACTTGGGGCAGAGTGGGGCGGAGCAGGGGTAGACCGTGGGCTGGGCCGACACCCCCCGTGGAGTGTCCTCTCCTTTGAATGTTCAAATATGGTAACCCTACATTAACAACGAGTTAACCCCTTGAGGGCTCAGCCAATTGCTAGTTCATCGTTTTGCAGTAAGGCATTCCCTGGGAAACATCCCACCCTCTGACTTCACCACCTCAACCAAGTTTCACAATCATCATTGCTGTGTACAGTATTCAATTGTTTGTTTAAAACTTATACTGTGTGTGTGTGTGTATAGTCTTTTTGTCTGGCAAAAAAAAATCAGTGGAACCTAACCCCCCCTCCCCTTTACATTAATTCTTATGGGGAAATTGAATTCGCTTAACATCGTTTCACTTTAAGTTGCATTTTTCAGGGACATACTACAACGTTACATGCGGAGTTACTGTACATGTTCTTATACAGTACTCACCACATTCCAGCAGAGCATTAAGAAATGTGACTAACGTCTGTCATGTGTTTGTTCTCTCACCCTCTTCCCCAGGATTTTTTTTTTATAATGCCTGTGCACACAGTCTATTAGGGAAGGCAAGGTCAAAGAATTGCACCTTGCACTTGGAGCAGAAGGTGGCGAGGTTTGTGATAGTCCTTAGTTCCTATGGGAGTTCATTGCACAGTCTTAGGGAGGCATCCAAGAAAGCTCAATTTCCTTGGTATTATGCCCAGCCCCGACATTTCAGGACATGTACCACATCCATGGCAGCCCTGGTCTTTCTCATGGCACATTCTGTGTAGGTTCCCACCTCCCAGATGACATTCTCCAGGAAAACCTTTAGCACCCCCTGGGTCTCTTTACAGTTCAGCCCCTAGATGAGCTTCACCACCATCACCAGCCCTGCAGTGGGCCTGGCGGTGGATCACGGGCTTGGTAATGCCCTGGATGTAGTCCTGCAGCACTTTGTGGTCCGTGCCTTTTGGTGCCTCCCTTCCAGACATCCTGAGACACCTTTGTTGAGATCACTGGCTGGAAGTACCCTCCAAATGATGAGCAAACATGTTTGCCCAAGAAGGATCCTGAACCATTTAATCCAAGTATAATAGGAGAATCTCCTATCTGTCTAGGAAGGTAATACACTGTAATTCAGAGCTGGGAACTACATCCATTTTCTCTTGAGTTCCATTAGAGCGTATGAACCAAAAGATCATCCGTTCTCCCCAAATTTGTCTCAGTGGGAGAAGAGAACCAATACTTCTTATACTGACTTTACCAGATGTGTACAACAGTATATACAGCTAAAACAATATATACCACCGGTGCAGTCTATAAACCAATGTATAGGTCTCTTGGCAACATTGCAGCATATTTAAGCTTTGATCATAATTTAAAAGGCAGCACTTTTCTGTATCATGACTGTGCTCTCCTTTCAAAGCCTTGTTTCTGATGAGAAATGGGATAGGATGTCTTTGAAGTTAATAGCCATCAGGATATCATTAATGTTATGTTGACCCAGTCCTTCATCCTTCTGAGATAGATAAATTGAGAGGTCTATGCCAGTTCCTCTGTGGATGACACCTGAAAAAGCGTCTGCTTATCACTATTATTATATGGCTTCAGGCAAGATCATGGCCCCATTATAGGGAGGCAGTGTGGTCTCTGGACAGAGCACTGGATTGTGACTCAGGAGACCTGTGTTGCATTTGTGCTGGCTGACTGTTGGTCAGTCTTTTCCCCTCCCTGTTCCTCAGTTTCCCCATCTGTAAAATGGAAATAATATTACTGACCTATTTTGTAAAGCACTTTAAGATCTACAGACAAAAATCATTATATAATAGCTGGGTATTATTATATTAGGCTCTCTGCATATACATAGTAAGAGACTGCTGCCACTCTGACAGAGTTTACAATCTAAATAGACAAATCAGAGAAGTGGTGGGAGAAAGGCAATAGTATTATCCCATTTTTAAATAGGGAAGCTGCAGCACAGATTAAGTGTGTTGCTCAAGGTCACGCAGGGAGTGTGTGGCAGAGCTGGGAATGCAAGTTGCACTCCAGTGCTTTAATCACAAAACCATCCTGTGTCTTCCCATAGTTTTAATCTAAGTGTAATCCATGTGTTCTGCCTGGCTCTTGAGGATCCAATGGCAGAGGGTTTGCTCCAGTGTCTGCAGCTAGGATTCTTTCCATCTCACTGTGTTGTGCAGACTGCTGTTTGCTGGCTGCCTCCCACGCCCTAGACAGGCTGGCCCTAAATCAAATGGCGCCCCAGGCGAGAAGCATCTTAGGTGCCCCCCTCCATTTGTTAAATTTTTGAATACCTTATTTTTTTGCATGGGTAGCCCATTTCATGACTTTGATGCATGATTTACATGCATAATTTATCCCTGTCATATAAGACGATAAATGTGCACACTATGATCTGAAAATCTGTATTTATTCATGCTGTCAATGTTCCTTCCCCACTCTGAACTGAACAGATGTGGGGACCTGCATGAAGGACCCCCTAAGCTAATTCTTACCAGCTTAGGTTAAAAAACTTCCCTAAGGTACAAACTTTGCCTTGGCCTTGAACAGTATGCAGCCACCACCAAGCGTTTTATACAAAGAACAGGGAAAGAGACCACTTGGAGACGTCTTCCCCCAAAATATCCCCCCCCCAAGCCCTACACCCCCTTTCCTGGGGAAGGCTTGATAGTAATCCTCACCAATTGGTACAGGTGAACACAGACCCAAACCCTTGGATCTTAAGAACAATGAAAAAGAAATCAGGTTCTTAAAAGAAGAATTTTAATTAAAGAAAAGGTAAAATAATCACCTTGGTAAAATCAGGATGGTAAATACCTACAGAGTAATCAGATTCAAAACATAGAGAATTCCTCTAGGCAAAACCTTAAGTTACAAAAAGACACAAAAACAGGAATATACATTCCCTCCAGCACAGTTTATTTTACAAGCCATTAAACAAAAGAAAATCTAATGCATTTTCTAGCTAGATTACTTACTAACTACAGGAGTTGTAAGGCTTGCATTCCTGATCTGTTCCCCGGCAAAAGCATCACACAGACAGACAAAATCCTTTGTCCCCCGACCCTGCTCCAGATTTGAAAGTATCTTGTCCCCTCATTGGTCATTTTGGGTCAGGTGCCAGCGAGGTTACCTTAGCTTCTTAACCCTTTACAGGTGAAAGGGTTTTGCCTCTGGCCAGGAGAGATTTTATAGCACTATATACAGAAAGATAGTTACCCTTCCCTTTATATTTATGACACATGCTAACAACAAAAACAGCACCCCAATCCTGGCACCCCCCAGGTGTTCGCCTGGGTTGCCTGCCCCTAAATCTGAGGTGACAGTATTGCAATAAAGCTGTATGAAAGCTCAGTGGGGTCTTTCAGGATGAAAGGCACTATCTAAATGTTCTACTCCTTCCCTGTTCCTCGTCTCCTCTGTTCACCAGCCTTTCCTTAGTCTTGCCACTCACTTACCTCAATAGAGGGTGGGGAAGAGAGGTACTTTAGTACTTCACTGGAGGGTACCAAGAGGGTTGGGAAATACCTTCTCTTCCTCAGCCCATTCACAGAGACCCAGAATTCTGCTCTCCTCCTGCACTGGGCCTGCTGAGTTGGTCACTCCCTCCCCTGGAATGCAGCAGCCAGGGATGCCTCTTTCTCCCCCTCTTTGGGGTGGGGCCATTGCTTAATTTGTGCTTCTTTCATTACAAATTAAGCACTGGATGGGGCCCACAGTAGACTCGGTTCCCCAGAAGACAAAGTCGGGGGGAGGCAGCCTTCAGCTTGCCTGTGTATTCAGGGGAACAGTGAGCCAATCAAGAGAAGCAGCAGCCAACAGGTAAGCGCCGTTTTCATGATTTCTGTGCACTTTGCTGCACACTCAGCACCTTACAGAAGGGGCACTAGATCTCATTCAGCAGGGCTCATATGCAGTGGGAAGCAGTGGGACCATGGGTGCAAGTTGGAGCAGAACAGGGAAAAGACAACTGACAAGCTGTGTTTTTCAAACTTTGCACTGAGGGCAGGAGGAGGAAGAGGGGAGACTGGAAGAATCTATGATTCCTTGAGTAGCCTCAGGCTGATGACAGTAGCAGGAGCTGGCTGCTATCTAAATTATAAAATCATGAATGTTGTTGTTATTTAGGTTATATTAGCACCCAGCGTGCTGTACAATCATAGAGGCAGATGTGGCCCTTACCCTCACACCTACAATCTAAGAAAGAAGAAAAAAATAGAGGAGATAAATTGGGCTCTTATATGTACCCTCTCTCATAATGCAAGAACAAGAGACAAGCCAGTGAAACTGAAAGACAAGAGATTTAAAACTGATTAAAGGATTTTTTTTCAACACAGCACAAAATTAACCTGCAGAACTCACTGCCACAAGAATCATGGAGGCTAAGAGTTTAGTCAGATTAAGAACAAAAAAAGTTTAGACATTTTATAGGAATAAGAATTTCTACCATTACATTAGACAGGATAAAAAGGGGGGGGGTTAAACCCTCATGCATCAGAGCATAAACCAAACCCTGTGCCAAAGAGTTAGGAAGGAGCTCGCTCTATGAGCAGGTTATTCCATAACTTTTTCTTGTGGGATCTCATGTGGCTTCTAAAGCAGAGTTATCAAACTCATTTGAAGGAGAGGGAATAGGGAAATGTTGAAGTATGGTCTGCAGGCCAGGATATAAATTTGGATCAATACACTCCACACAATGCCTAGTCACTGATGTACTAGGATGTTTGCACAGAGATCAAGGAGAAAATCTGACGTTTATGTGGTAACGAATCATTTATTTATTATTTGTTTAAAGCACTCTTGTTGCATTCCATGCTAGGAAAATTCTTTCCCCTTTAGGGCCATTACTCTCCCCCTGCCCTTTGTTTCTCCTCCTTCCCCATCGGCCTTTCTGTTTCCCTTCACCTTACCTCTTTTTGAGAATCCCCTGGGGTTTTTTTTCCTCTGAATTTACTTCCCTGCAGCAATTCCCAACCCACTGGGTGTCATGCCTTCCCCCTAACATCATCCCATCCACTAAAATGATGAGCGACCAGTTATATTGACAATGAAGTGTCAACATTGTGCTTGAAAGTTGATTCTCCAATCAAATTAATAGGAGAATGTGGTGTTCAACCTCTGAGTCATTGTTTCAGGCTGTCTGCACCCTCAGGCAGAAACCATTGCATCAGTTACACTCAGATCATGAATGGAAGGTTATATCTGCAACCACAAGGGATAGACACTTACTTTAAAAAAAAAATACTTTAAGAAAAGTTTAGATTTTGGAAAAGTTGAATGAGCTGAAGGCCCCATAAATACATAATGAAGCAGGATCCAGTCTGTGGGCCATGTATTTGTCATCCCTGGTCTAAAGTATTTGCTGCTGTCACTGCTGGATACTGAATAACACTGGTTTGATCTGATATTACAGAGAAAAGGTGGGGGAGGTAATGTCTTTTAGTGGACCAACTTCTGTTGGTGAGATAGACAAGCTTTCGAGCCACACAAAGCTCCTCTTCAGGTCTGGAAAAGGTACTCTAAGAGTCACAGCTAAATGCAAGATGGAACAAATTGTTTGGCATAAGTGGCAAAGAGTCCTGTGGCACCTTATAGACTAACAGACGTATTGGAGCATAAGCTTTCGTGGGTGAATACCCACTTTGTCGGATGCATCCTACGAAAGCTTATGCTCCAATACGTCTGTTAGTCTATAAGGTGCCACAGGACTCTGCCACTTTTACAGATCCAGACTAACAGGGCTACCCCTCTGATAGCCCTTCCATCCCACGATCAACCTCAGCCTGGACCAGTCCACACAAGAGATGAACTTCCTGGACACTACGGTGCTAATAAGAGATGGTCACATAAACACCACCCTATACCGGAAACCTACTGACCGCTATTCCTACCTACATGCCTCCAGCTTTCACCCAGACCACACCACACTATCCATCGTCTACAGCCAAGCGCTACGATACAACCGCATTTGCTCCAAACCCTCAGACAAAGACAAACACCTACAAGATCTCTATCAAGCATTCTTACAACTACAGTACCCACCTGCTGAAGTGAAGAAACAAGTTGACAGAGCCAGAAGAGTACCCAGAAGTCACCTACTACAGGACAGGCCCAACAAAGAAAATAACAGAATGCCACTAGCCATCACCTTCAGCCCCCAACTAAAACCTCTCCAACGCATCATCAAGGATCTACAACCTATCCTGAAGGACGACCATCACTCTCACAAATCTTGGGAGACAGGCCAGTCCTCGCCTACAGACAGCCTTCCAACCTGAAGCAAATACTCACCAGCAACCACATACCACACAACAGACAACAGAACCACTAACCCAGGAATCTATCCTTGCAACAAAGCCCGTTGCCAACTGTGTCCACGTATCTATTCAGGGGACACCATCATAGGGCCTAATCACATCAGCCACACTATCAGAGGCTCGTTCACCTGCACATCTACCAATGTGATATATGCCATCATGTGCCAGCAATGCCCCTCTGCCATGTACATTGGTCAAACTGGACAGTCTCTACGTAAAAGAATAAATGGACACAAATCAGATGTCAAGAATTATAACATTCATAAACCAGTCGGAGAACACTTCAATCTCTCTGGTCACTCGATTACAGACCTAAAAGTCGCAATATTACAACAAAAAAACTTCAAAAACAGACTCCAACGAGAGACTGCTGAATTGGAATTAATTTGCAAACTGGATACAATTAACTTAGGCTTGAATAGAGACTGGGAGTGGATGGGTCATTACACAAAGTAAGACTATTTCGCTCCCCCCCTCCCCCACTGTTCCTCAGATGTTCTTGTTAACTGCTGGAAATGGCCCACCTTGATTATCACTACAGAAGGTTTTCTGCCCCCCACCCCCTGCTCTCCTGCTGGTAATAGCTCATCTTAAGTGATCACTCTCCTTACAGTGTGTATGATAACACCCATTTTTTCATGTTCTGTGTGTATATAAATCTCCTCACTGTATTTTCCACTGAATGCATCTGATGAAGTGAGCTGTAGCTCACGAAAGCTTATGCTCAAATAAATTGGTTAGTCTCTAAGGTGCCACAAGTACTCCTTTTCTTTTTGCGAATACAGACTAACAGGACTGCTACTCTGAAACCCTCTGATACTGTTTAGCATAAGTAGTTAGCACATATTCTGGGGACCATTCAAGGTAGAGTGTCCTGTTAACACCTCTGCAGTCAGAAGGACAAAAAGGGGGGTTAGTGGGTTACAGATTGTTGTAAGAAGCCATAAATACAGTGTCTGTTCATGGCAATCACTGTTTTCTTCACTTTTTCAAGGTTTATATGGTGTCCAGCTTCATACTTATAAACTCATAAACTCTGCAGAACTTTTTCCAGGATCTGACAATAAATGTCATGTACTACTATACATTTAATGGAGCTGTGTTTTTAAAAATATACACCTAAGTTACATCACCTGGGAGTGCCCACATCTTAATAATTCATTATTATGAAGGGTAAAAGGTCTATCAGTGAAACTTATTCTAAACATAGTGGAGGACATACACATTTATTCTCTCTCTCTCCGTTCCTGTCCATTCAGTTATTTTTGAAAATATCAGTGTCTCAGGCTGACTGGCTCTTCAAGGGGAGTTGGGCCCAGCCTCACCTTGGATCCTCTACCTCCCTGTTAAAAGAAAAGGAGGACTTGTGGCACCTTAGAGACCAACAAATTTGAGCATAAGTTTTCGCTCACGAAAGCTTATGCTCAAATAAATGTGTTAGTCTCCAAGGTGCCACAAGTACTCCTTTTCTTTTTGCGGATACAGACTAACACGGCTGCTACTCTGAAACCTCCCTGTTGGCACTGTTTAGCTGGGGATTAGGTGATTATAAAAGCCAGCAAGTGACTAAGTTGGGGCGGAGGGGTGCTGGGAGTAGGAGAATTCCTGCAGGAGAGCCTGGGGTGGGAGAAGCTGAGGAATCAGGCTGGCTCCTGTGACAGGTCCTGGAGCAGGGGGAATCCCAGGCAGATGGCATGTAGAAAGACTGGGGAAATTGCTGCCTGGAGCCGGGAGGTTCTGGCAGGAAACCCCTGGGTCAGGGGAAGGGACAGGTTTGGATTGTGGAATTTGTGTCACCAGCTGTATATAGAAAACATAATGCTGATGCCCTGAGAAAGGGGCCTGACGCAGACTCTGGGTATGGTGTCAATCTTTCCTGGGCTCAGGGAACTACTAATTTGAAAGCTTTACTGGCATTTGAGATTGGAATGCTGTATAAAATTATGGTGCAGCAGGAGTTCTAGCAGCACATACAAAATACATGTGTTGTCCTTTAGGTCCCTAGCAAACAAAAATTGAATAGTAACAATTAAATAGTAACAATTAAAAAAAAAAGCGGGAGAGGTTAAAGCCTGTTAACATATTGTTGCAATTTTGGCCTCCTTTACAAAATCATGTCTAGTGTCTACTAGCTCATGATAAATAGAAGTTGTACTGCATGACACTTGTGAACAATGGGTGAAATGGATATTAGAAAAATCTCATTTATCTTCAGCCTTATTTCTTGATAGAGGCCCTTGTCACCAGGACTATTGTGTGACTAGCCCTAGAAAGGCCATCTCATTAGTTTCCCTTATCAAGATAGCAAGGTCACTTTTAACAGGATAGCACTTACATTGTAGATTCAATTAGAAAATGGATTTTTTTTATTTATTTATTTTTAGTGCCGTTACTTCTTCCTTGAGAAGAGTCTGACTGTTTGGCTGCTTGAATGCATATGTTGTTTCCATAGTTGCTATTACTGTCATTGTGTTGAAATTAACACTCCCATCAGGAATAAGGTATCTATGGGCTACAGATGCTGAAAACTGTTTTATGTGCAGATTGCTAGTATTTGCCATGTGTATTTCTTTAATAAACAAAAAACATCAAAAGCAGTCTTGTGACTCTGAATTCTGAATATATTTTTTCCCTTTGTTTCCTCCACTCACAAACACATCCTCCAATCCTCTGACAACTGCTTTGAAAATTTTACTCTGTTGCCACCAAGGCAGCAGTGTGAATGTCAACAAATCAGTAACAATTTAGATTATGTCAAATGGAATTCAACTTCTTAGACTCCTTTCAAAAATCTTAATGACAGCTCGATCAAGTTGGACAATGCTATCTCCGTTGACTTTCTCCAAGTTTAGCTGGGGATTTTTACAAGAAAGCAAGCTTAGCAGATTTCTCCAACAGACAAGTCAGGAAGACTAATACCACTCGTGCAGAGCTAATAGCACTGAATTGTCCTATCAGGCAAATCTAGTTTTATGCATAATTAAGAAACATTTCAGAGATTGTGAGAGAAAAGATCAATGATTACACAATCTATATTGTTAGTTTCTCTGTGTTGAATCATGGTGTAGTAGTGATTAGCTGTCATACAACACTGCTAGGTTTTGATAAAAATCAAATGAGTGGATACTGCTCGACAACTTAGCAGGGAAGAGTCTCAGTGGAAAGACGCGGACAGTGAAGTGAATTTGACAACACTATTAACTTTTGCTATAAATCATTGTGACTTATTTCATTGCTATTTAAATGAAGATAAAATGCTAAACGCAAAGAAATTACATTAATAGAACATTAAGGTTACTAATTTAAAGGCATATAAATCAGGAAATGTAAACAGTAATGCTCTCATAGTAGCAAACTCTAATTCATATTTATTTTCAATGACTAATTTGATTGACAAATCTTATACCTAAACATGTAAAATATATTTTATTTGCACCTTTCTCAAGCTGTAGGGCTTGAAATGTTTGCATTACTTGTTAATTTATAATTTTGAATATAAGAAAATGCAAAACACGGCATGGGATTTTCCTAAAAATTTCTGCATGTACTGCCACAACCATACTGAGATCAGGACTGAGGCCCAGTGTATGCTTAAAATGTAAGTCAGCATAAGTATGGCTCTCAGGAATGCGAAACATCCACACCCCTGAGCAACATGCCAACCTAACCCCCGGTGTAGACATAGCTAGGTGGACAGAAGAATGCGTCCGTTGACCTGGCTGCCATTGCTCTGGGAGTGGAGTTCCAACAGTGATGGAAAAGCATCTTCTGTTGCTGTAGTCTGCGTCTCCAGTACAAGGTTATGCTGGCATAACTACAGCACTGTAGCTATGCCATGATAGTCAGGGTAGCGTAGGCACTTTCCTACATGCAATGTTGCATGTGTGTGGGTTGCCAACAGTTAGGATTGAACCTGGGAGCTCTCCATCCAAAAGCATGAGCTAAAATAGCCACCTCTGCTAGCCAATGCTGTAACGGTTTCGTCAACCTCTGTGGCCAACCCACCACTAGAGGGAGACGGTGCCTCACTGAATAGGTTTCATGTGTACTGACTGATTGTTTGGTACCAGTCCTCAAGGGAGAGAGAGTCTCACTCCTCTACTGTCAGAGCTTGTACTGCTGGAACTTAACCATTTCAGGGATGATGGAGGAAGGAACAGTCAGTGGCTTCAGGGCCTCACCCAGAGGGAGCATGGGGCTTGCTCCTGGGAGCTTCTTTTCTCTCAACCTGCTATATATAGGGCTTGGCTTGTTTGCTTTGATATGTGTTGTTTTGCGGTTACATCCACTGCACAAGAAACTCAAAAGAGACCAACATGATCGTTCAGCATAGGTCAATGAAAAGTCACCAGGTGTATGGCCTTGAACATTGACTCGATCTGGATTCAAGCTAACTAATGACCTAAATGGGAAAGGTCATGGTTTCTTTGGGATCTGTACTGTGCAGAGTGCCTGCTCCATTATTCATCTTTATTATTTTCACTACAGTAGCACCTAGAGGCCTAAACAGATATCCCTATTGTGCCAAGCATTGTAGTGTTAAATTAGAAGATATTCATGGCTGCCATTAAGCATTTCTTTCATCTATAGATCAGTTGCAGGCCTGGTGAAAGTCAATGGATGTGCTAACCATCCTTCTTTCAGACTCAGTGTAAGGAAGAATTAAACCTCTTGTCGTGGGGTATGCACACCCCTGTCCTCTTCTGGAGTGGGGTGGGGTTGTGATACCACTGCAATTACAGTCTTCCAGATCATCCCTAGGCTGGATGCAGCACAGCTCAGTGGCTGGAGTCAAGATAACTGCCCTCAGGTGCAGGGCAGTGCAGCCTGATGGCCAGAGTCAATATGGCTGTTGTTGTGTTCAGGACTGCGTGGCCTAGTGGCTAGAGTTTGCTCGGCTACCCTTAGGGTCAGGGCCGCTTGGCCTAGTGGCCAGAGTCTATACAGGTGCCCTTGGGGTCAGGGCTGAATGGTCAAGTGGCCAGGGTCTATACAGCTGGCCTTGAGGTCAGGGTTGTGTGGTCCAATGTCCCAAGTCAATATGGCTGCCCTGGGGATCAGGGCTGTGTGCCCTAATGGGTGGAGTCACTATGGCTGCCCTTGGGCTCAGGGCTTTTCAATGTGATGGTCAGAGTCAATCTAACTGCCCTTGAGGTCAGGAATGTATGGCTTAATGGCCAGAGTCAGGGGCCACCATCTTGGGGGTGATGGCCGGGGTAGCAGAACCTGGGCCCTCCCTTCTCCACCGGGTCCCACCCAGGGTCCTGTCAGCGGTGAGTGTGGTCACCACCCAGCCAGCAGGGATCCTATGCAACATGCTAACGTTCCTCAGGTGGGAGATACCACTCACCCTACCGCCCTGGGCTACTTCCTGCTGTGTGTCCTGAAGCTGGGGTTCATTATTCATCAGGGATTCCAAGCTCCTTGGCACAGGTAGCTGGCTGGGATTCTGACTCAACCAACCAGCCGTAGGCACCAGGTCTCCAGTCTGTGCCTCAGGATCTCTGGTTCCTGCAGTCAGGGGCTGATGCAACTCCTGGGCTGGAGTCTCCACCAAACATCCCTCCTCACCAGCAGTCAACATAGAATGAGCTGGGTTGCTACCTTTTATATTGAGGCAGCAGTTGGAGCATGCCCAGCATGGTCTGAGGGGCGGGACTTCCGCCATCCATAATGTGGGATCAACCCTAACTTGTCCAGTGTTGGGTATGAATACCCCGTCATACCTTTTTGTAATGTAAAATAGCTAGAGACAATAGACGCCACTGACCAAGACACTGAGCCACATGGCAAAGCCAGAGTAGGGCTAAGCAATGGGGTCTGTGCAAATTTAGGGACTAGTGGATTGTTTTTGGCAAGGGGTGTGTGTGTGTGTGTGTGAGAGAGAGAGAGAGAGAAAGCAGCCAGAAAGTCAACAGACAGGAGAGAGGGAGGGTAGAATCTGCCTGAAGAGGAGCAGAGGGAGAGACCTCTTTGGGCTGGAGAGGCAGGCTTGGAAATTGTGAGCAAGGAAACTGCCTACTGTGGTTAGTTTATACTGTGTTCAGGGAAATGGGACATTGTGTACATTCTTTGTAAATAAACAGGACCAAAGAACATACCTGACTCAAAGTCAATTGCTCCTTCTAATGGAAACAACCGCACAAGTCCTCAAATATTGGCTCAGGGCAAAGTGGCCACAGTACAAACTGCCGAGAGATCGCTCCTCAGGGCTGGGATTTATAATAACTAGACCAGACAGGCAAAGGATGGGGGGAAAGAGATACAGAGAAGTAATGCGAGTTGCCGACAGACCATGCAGCAGGTCCGTGGCAAAACAAGGACGAGCACCCAGGTATCCTGACTTCCAAGCCAATGGACCTCACTGGCTCCTGTCCTCTGAGCCCATCCACTTCCTTCTTCTTTTCTTATCCCAGTCTAGTGCAAAAATACATCTTTTAAAAAAAAAAGTCTCAGACACCCTGAATTCCACCACCTCTCAAATTCTGGAGGGTTCTAAACAAAAGAAAGGGGAAAGGCGGCTAAGTCTTTAACTTCCTTTGTCATGTGCTAATGTATATATTGGTCACCTCTGTGGTTCATTGACACCATCACACAGACCAAAAAAAACCCCACAACCCAGGTTGTATAAATACCACAGATATTACAAATCTTTATTTACTTTTCTGAACATTAGATCGATCTGTTATGATCTTTGGTCTTCCCACAATCATAACTATTATTGTTTCCCATTCAGTGCAACTGCTGAACTATCAGGGGTACTGCTGACAGAAAGACCATGACCTTACTTATTACACCACTGATGCACCCTTGAGAGCCCTGTAATTGAAGCATTACATGTTGACTCACCTTTTTCTCATGATGCATTGTTACTTCTCAAGGCTAGAGTTTTCAGTCGTGGGTTTTCATAGCTGTAGCACTGAAAATGATTTCAAATCTATTCTTCTCTGAAATAGGCTGCTCTCCCTCAAGAAGCTCTCAACCTTTCCCAGATATTTCTACTCCACTGAAAAGGAGGCTTTTTGAAACTAACTTTTTAAATTTTTTTTTTTTACTTTTGTTCATTCTTTATAAACAAACATTATGTTAACTGGAACAGTTTGTCATTTCTGCCAAACAGTTCAGAGCCAGCGTTGAGGGATCTCTGAAGCCAATGGCTGATGGGAATAGGTGCTTCTCTTAAAGGGAGCCTCTTATATGTGCATCAATCCTGAATTTTAGGTGGCACGGTGAAATCTAATGCTATCCAATTTTACTGATAGGCCCTCAGGATGACCAAGAAAGAGAGAGCTATCCATCCTTTCCTCCCCGCATCTCCTAATAACTGGGGGAAAGAAAAGAAAGGAAATAAATTTCTGGGTCCAGAAACATATTAGGCCAGATTCTGTGTTGAGATCTGGCCCCTTGCCCCTCTTAGGCAGCTCAATGGGCTGTAGATGGCCATCAGAAATTCCCTTGGTGTAGGAGAACTCCATGCTGGACCAAGCATGTCTGGGCTTACTGCCTTCCCATGTACCTGTCGGGGGTAGGTGGGGAGGCTGCTTGGCAAAGCACTGCTATGCAACACCTACTCTCCAGTGGTGTAGAACTCATTAAAGAACGTAAGCGAGTAAGTTAGAGCTGGAGGTGGCTTTCTGAATCAGGAAGCTAGAACCCGCTCCCTGATACTCCCCATTTCTTCTGGTCCAAGCTGAGCTCTGGCATAAGAGAGAATCCACCCAAGCTTATTTATTTATTTCACTTTGAATACTCCTACTTTAGGCTGTGGCTACCTCGCCACAATTAAGCCCAACAACCCTTCCATATGAAACGTAGAATCATTAACCAAAACCCCAATAAATAAATAAATAATCACCCAGGCTCTTCATGCTAATATGTAGGTAGACAGTGTAAGCAGTGCCGGAATGCCCTGTGATTCCATACATCACTAAAAGCAGAGGTATCTATTCAGGATGGATGCTTCTCTAGTTTATAGGAAATCATGTTATTCCCTCTGTGCTGAAGCGTAATTTAATTTTAATTATAACCCAAAACACCCACCCCATGTTCTGGTGATCATCCGATGTCTTTGCAGGCCTCAACACCTTAAATTAGCAAATTACTCGTAAGTGCATTCCAATGATGGACATGTCACCTCCTGCAGTAGTTATTTTACTAGATGTTACAACTGCAGAAGGAGCTGCTTACTGGAGAGAAAATAGACTCAAATTTGGGGTAAGCAATTGAGCATCTCACCTGATAACTAACGATAGGGTTGCACTATAGAATTGAACCACTGGTAATTGAGCTGGTGCAAGTAACACTGGTTCTTTCAGTTGCTGGCGTGGACTTGCATGGGGCTACACCACTGCAGATGCAATGCTTTCTGGCTACTTATCCCTTAGTTCCAATTTTGTTAATCATTTCTGGAAGTCTGCAAGGGTTGCCTAAAGGATATGGATCACTGGATTGGTTCTCAGGGGACCTAAGTTCCAATCTTGGCTCTGTCACTAGCCTGCTGAGTGACTTGGGATAAATCAAGAGACCTATCTGTGATGCAGTATTCCCATCTCTAGTACAGGGATAATGATGTTACCTTCTTGGTAAAGCACTTTGAGATTTACTGATGAAAATTTCTGTATTCGAGCTAGGTATTATTCAAGCAGTATGGGCGAAAAGGTTAAATTCCCATAGTACTCTAGGAAAATCCAATAATTGGTGGGGATAGAGATCGCTTGTCAGTCTTTTGTCCTGGCACCATAACCTAGCTGTCTCCTCAAAATGGCATGCAGACCATTGTATCCCTATTCTATATACTTTAAATGATGAATGTTCTCTATTACAAAAAAAAATAGCCTGAAAATTAGGCTTGTCTTTAGTTACTAGAGTTTGATACCAACCACGTAGACTACTATTATAAAAATGTTATTCAAATGTTTATATAAGTCTACCTTAAGAGCTTGACCATGAATCACTTTTGTTTTTCAAGTTCTTGACCTGCATTATCCTACGGTGTAAATTCATGTGGGAAAATAGAGGTGTATTAAGGAAATCATGCTCAGTGTACAAATAATTTTTCATTATTTGCATAATGAGGAAGTAGTCTTCCAATAATGCTCTTTTCAGTGAAATATTTCTTCTTGTCTAAAAGATATGCTGCCTCAAATCAGAAACTTCTACCATATGAAAAACATTCAGTGCAAATCATTTAAAATGAACTGTACCAGTTGCTTTCTATACCAGTTCTGTCAATTATAAGATTAAAAAGAAGTTTAAAGGATTTATTTTGTCGGTCTAGGTGCAATTTCATGGGTGATTTGTATATTTAAAAATAATATGTCATAGGAATAAAGAAACCTAAACATTCTATCATTCCATTCAAGAAGCACAGAGGAATTCCACATCGGAGAAAATATTTAGCACCAGCATTCTGAAGATGTAAACATAACCTATGTTAGTACAGTATGGCTCTTTGTCCTCATATATTGGCTAGCCCACATATAAAGAGCAAGATGTCTGCTACTGCTTTCAAGTTAATGGTTCTGGTACCCTTGCTTTCTAGATGTCCCAAGTTCACGTCTCACGAATGACCTGCCCGGGATGGTATTACACAAATACTTTTCATACATTAGTCCTCATAACACATATGGACAGAGGGTATGTCTGTACTATGAAATTAGGTCGAATTTATAGAAGTCGGTTTTGTAGAAAGCGTTTTTATACAGTTGATTGTCTGTGTCCCCACACAAATGCTCTAAGTGCATGTAGTCGGCGGAGTGTGGCCACAGTACTGAGGCAACCGTCGACTTCTGGAGCATTGCACTGTGGGTAGCTATACCACAGTTCCCGCAGTCTCCACCACCCATTTGAATTCTGGGTAGAAATCCCAGTGCCCGAAGGGGCTAAAACATTGTCGCGGGTGGTTCTGGGTACATATCGTCAGGCCGCACTTCCCTCCATCCTTCCGTGAAAGCAAGGGCTGACAATCGTTTTGTGCCTTTTTTTCTTGAGTTACCTGTGCAGATGCCATACTATGGCAAGCATGGAGCTCGCTCAGCTAACCGTCACTATATGTCTTCTGGGTGCTGGCAGACGCGGTACTGCATTGATACACAGCAGCAGTTTATTGCCTTTTGGCAGCAAACAGTGCAGTATGACTGGTAGCCATCGTCGACATAGTCCTGGGTGCTCTTTTAACCGACCTCAATGAGATCAGGGGTGCCTGGGCAAACATGGGAGTGACTCAGCCAGGTCATTTCCCTTTTAAGTTTCGTCTCATGGCGATTGAGTCCTACCAGCAGTGCACTGTCTTTTAATCAGCAGCCAGCAGAGCACCCAGGAGATGACGATGGCTAGCGGTCGTACTGCACAGTCTGCTGCCAGCAAGATGTATAAAGATAGATGAAGTGGCTCAAAACAAGAAATAGACCAGATTTGTTTTGTATTCATTTTCTCCTCCCTCCCTCTGTGAAATCAACGGCCTGCTAAACCCAGTTTTGAGTTCTATCCTTGAGGTTTTGAGTTCTATCCTTGAGGGGGCCATTCAGTTTCTCGCAAAGCTACCCCCTTTGTTGATTTTAATTCCCTGTAAGCCAACCCTGTAAGCCATGTCGTCAGTCGCCCCTCCCTCCGTCAGGGCAACGGCAGACAATCGTTCCACGCCTTTTTTCTGTGCAGACGCCATACCACGGCAAGCATGGCGCCCGCTCAGATCACGTGGGCAATTAGGAGCACATTAAACACCACACGCATTATCCAGCAGTATATGCAGTACCAGAACCTGGCAAAGCGAAACCGGGCGAGTAGGTGACGTCAGTGCAGTGACGAGAGTGATGAGGACATGGATGCAGACTTCTCTCAAAGCACAGGCCCTGGCAATGTGGGCATCATGGTGCTAATGGGGCAGGTTCATGCGGTGGAACTCCGATTCTGGGGTCGGGAAACAAGCACAGACTGGTGGGACCGCATAGTGTTGCAGGTCTGGGACGATTCCCAGTGGCTGCAAAACTTTCGCATGCGTAAGGGCACTTTCATGGAACTTTGTGACTTGCTTTCCCCTGCCCTGAGGCGCAAGAATACCAAGATGAGAGCAGCCCTCACAGTTGAGAAGCGAGTGGCAATAGCCCTGTGGAAGCTTGCAACGCCAGACTGCTACCGGTCAGTCGGGAATCAATTTGGAGTGGGCAAATTTACTGTGGGGGCTGCTGTGATGCAAATAGCCAACGCAATCAAAGATCTGCTGATATCAAGGGTAGTGACCCTGGGAAATGTGCAGGTCATAGCGGATGGCTCTGCTGCAATGGGATTCCCTAACTGTGGTGGGGCCACAGACAGAACCCATATCCCTATCTTGGCACCGGAGCACCAAGCCGGCGAGTACATAAACCGCAAGGGGTACTTTTCAATGGTGCTGCAAGCACTGGTGGATCACAAGGGACATTTCACCAACATCAACGTGGGATGGCCGGGAAAGGTACATGACGCTTGCATCTTCAGGAACTCTGGTCTGTTTCAAAAGCTGAAGGAAGGGACTTTATTCCCAGACCAGAAAATAACCGTTGGGGATGTTGAAATGCCTATAGTTATCCTTGGGGACCCAGCCTACCCCTTAATGCCATGGCTCATGAAGCCGTACACAGGCAGCCTGGACAGTAGTTAGGAGCTGTTCAACTACAGGCTGAGCAAGTGCAGAATGGTGGTAGAATGTGCATTTGGACGTTTAAAAGCGCGCTGGTGCAGTTCACTGACTCGGTGAGACCTCAGCGAAACCAATATTCCCACTGTTATTACTGCTTGCTGTGCGCTCCACAATATCTGTGAGAGTAAAGGGGAGATGTTTATGGCGGGGTGGGAGGTTGAGGCAAGTCGCCTGGCTGCTGGTTACGCACAGCCAGACACCAGGGTGGTTAGAAGAGCACAGGAGGGCGCGGTGCGCATCAGAGCAGCTTTGAAAACCAGTTTCATGACAGGACAGGCTATGGTGTGAAAGTTCTGTTTGTTTCTCCTTGATGAAACCCCCTGCCCCTTGGTTCACTCTACTTTCCTGTAAGCTAGCCACCCTCCCCTCCTCCCTTTGATCACCGCTTGCAGAGGCAATAAAGTCATTGTTGCTTCACATTCATGCATTCTTTATTAATTCATCACACAAATAGGGGGATAACTACCAAGGTAGCCCAGGAGGGGTGGTGGAGGAGGGAAGGACAAGGCCACACAGCACTTTAAAACTTATTGAATGCCAGCCTTCTGTTGCTTGGGCAATCCTCTGGGGTGGAGTGGCTGGGTGGCCGGAGGCCCCTCCACCACGTTCATGGGCGTCTGGGTGAGGAGGCTATGGAACTTGGGGAGGAGGGTGGTTGGTTACACGGGGGCTGTAGAGGCGGTCTGTGCTCCTGCTGCCTTTCCTGCAACTCAGCCATACACTGGAGCATATGAGTTTGATCCTCCAGCAGCCTCAGCATTGAATCCTGCCTCCTCTCATCATGCTGCCGCCACCTTTCAGCTTCAGCCCTCTCTTCAGCCCGCCACTTACTCTCTTCAGCCCGCCACCTCTCCTCCCAGTCATTTTGTGCTTTCCTGCACTCTGACATTGTCTGCTTCCACACATTCGTCTGTGCTCTGTCAGTGTGGGAGGACAGCATGAGCTCAGAACATTTCATCATGAGTACATTTTTTTCGCCTTCTATTCTTCGCTAGCCTCTGGGAAGGAGAAGATCCTGTGATCCTTGAAACACATGCAGCTGGTGGAGAAAAAAAAAGGGACAGTGGTATTTTAAAAGACACATTTTATAGAACAATGGGTACACTCTTTCACGGTAAACCTTGCTGTTAACATTACATACATAGCACATGTGCTTTGTTCCAAGGTCGCATTTTGCCTCCCCCCACCACGTGGCTAGCTCCTCCCTCCTCTCTGTGACTAACAGCGGGGAACATTTCTGTTCAGCCACAGGCAAACAGCCCAGCAGGAACGAGCACCTCTGAATGTCCCCTTAAGAAAAGCACCCGGTTTCAACCAGATGACCATGAATGATATCACTCTCCTGAGGATAACAGAGAGATAAAGAACGGACGTTGTTTGAACGCCAGCAAACATACACTGCAATGCTTTGTTCTACAATGATTCCCCGAGTATGTGCTACTGGCCTGGGGTGGTGAAGTGTCCTACCACGGTGGATGGAATAAGGCTGCCCTCCCCAGAAACCTTTTGGAAAGACTTTGGGAGTACATCCAGGAGAGCCACGAATGCCAGGGCAAATTAATCATTAAACATGCTTGTTTTTAAACCATGTATAGTATTTTAAAAGGTACACTCACCAGAGGTCCCTTCTCCACCTGGCGGGTCCGGGAGGCAGCCTTGGGTGGGTTCGGGGGATACTGGCTCCAGGTCCAGGGTGAGAAACAGTTCCTGGCTGTCGGGAAAACCAGTTTCTCCGCTTGCTTGCTGTGAGCTATCTACAACCTCATCATCATCATCAGAGTAATAGCTGTGTTAGTCTGTATTCACAAAAAGAAAAGGAGTACTTGTGGCACCTTAGAGACTAACCAATTTATTTGAGCATAAGCTTTCGTGAGCTACAGCTCACTTCATCGGATGCATACTGTGGAAAGTATAGAAGATCTTTTATACACACAAAGCATGAAAAAATGGGTGTTTACCACTACAGAAGATTTTCTCTCCCCCCACCCCACTCTCCTGCTGGTAATAGCTTATCTAAAGTGATCACTCGCCTTACAATGTGTATGATAATCAAGTTGGGCCATTTCCAGCACAAATCCAGGGTTTAACAAGAACGTCGGGGGGGGGGGGGGGGTGGAGTAGAAAAAACAAGGGGAAATAGGTTACCTTGCATAATGACTTAGCCACTCCCAGTCTCTATTCAAGCCTAAGTTAATTGTATCCAATTTGCAAATGAGTTCCAATTCAACAGTCTCTCGCTGGAGTCTGGTTTTGAAGTTTTTTTGTTGTAATATCGCAACTTTCATGTCTGTAATCACGTGACCAGAGAGATTGAAGTGTTCTCCAACTGGTTTATGAATGTTATAATTCTTGACATCTGATTTGTGTCCATTTATTCTTTTACAGAGAGACTGTCCAGTTTGACCAATTTGACCTAAATCAGACTGTCCAGTTTGACCAGTTTGACCTAAAATCAGAGAGTGTGTCTCCATGATAACTCTGATTTCTATTCCTCCTAGCTGAATAGAGCTCCATTGTACCCAACATGTGTCACATGTGGGGCACTTGTAACATAACATGTTGGGTTTATTTTAACATTTTGAGATAGAAAATATAGGAAGATTGTGCATGGGAAGGATAGCGGGGAGGGGCAGGAGAAGGAGCGACTGTCTACTCAGAACCCAAATCCCTTAGTCTTTCAGCATACATTTGGTCTGCAGATACATATTAGGGCCTAAATTTTCAACTGTGATTGGTGAGTTAGGATGCTCCATTTCTGGCTGCCCAGCTTGAGACATCTGAAATGGCCCTGATTTTCAGTGGGTGGGTTCTCAGCACTTTCTGAAAATTAGGCCCCTCTAAGGTATCCCAAGTAGGGTACCCTAAAACTGAAACACCCAAAATCACCATTTGCTTGTGAAAAAATTTAGGCCTGTTTGTTTTTCCATGAGAACCAATGCATGGGACCATTTTTGTTATATTTCTGTGGAAGGTTTGAGCTATTGAAAATTATATTTTCGACCTATGGGAGTCACAAGAAGGTCTCAGGGAAGGAGTATGCTCTCATATTTACCAGCTCCAGGATTGATTAGTACACTATATTTATAGCTGTGGTAGTGGGAAATGTCACAAAGATACTCCAGATAGTTCAATATGCTTTGCACATCTTCTGAATAATTTAGATCACTGAGAGCATATTGCCTTGGTGTCCCGTGTGCTGCACTAACTCCTTCTTCACCCTTGGGTCTAATTTTAAGAAGATCCAGCTCTTCCAAGCAATCAATAGACTGAACTTTGTCTCTCTCTTGAATGGTTTCTTTCTACAATGATGGCACTAACAGCACAAAGAACGATATGCAGGAAGACCAGGTCTTTTCAGATATGAGCACCGAGGAATTCATAGAATCATAGAATATCAGGGTTGGAAGGACCTCAGGAGGTCATCCAGTCCAACCCCCTGCTCAGAGCAGGACCAGTCCCCAACTAAATCATCCCAGCTAGGACTTTGTCATGCCTGACCTTAAAAACCTCAAAAGGAAGGAGATTCCACCACCTCCCTCTGTAACCCATTCCAGTATTTCACCACCCTCCTAGTGAAAAAGTTTTTCCTAATATCCAACCTAAACCTCCCCCACTGCAACTTGAGACCATTACTCCGCGTTCTGTCATCTGCTACCACTGAGAACAGTCAAGATTCATCCTCTTTGGAACCCCCTTTCAGGTAGTTGAAAGCAGCTATCAAATCCCGCCTCATTCTTTTCTTCTGCAGACTAAGTAATCCCAGTTCCCTCAGCCTCTCCTCATAAATCACGTGCTCCAGCCTCCTAATCATTTTTGTTGCCCTCCCCTGGACTCTTTCCAGTTTTTCCACATCCTTCTTGTAGTGTGGGGCCCAAAACTGGACACAATACTCCAGATGAGGCCTCACCAATGCCGAATAGAGGGGAACGATCACGTCCCTCGGTCTCCTGGCAGTGCTCCTACTTATACAGCCCAAAATGCCATTGGCCTTCTTGGCAACAAGGGCACACTGTTGACTCATATCCAGCTTCTCCTCCACTGTAACCCCTAGGTCCTTTTCTGCATAACTGCTGCCTAGCCACTCAGTTCCTAATCTGTAGCAGTGCATGGG
The DNA here is from genome assembly GCF_015237465.2 of Chelonia mydas. Lineage (NCBI taxonomy): Eukaryota > Metazoa > Chordata > Testudines > Cheloniidae > Chelonia > Chelonia mydas. The sequence continues at coordinate 334,848,992 of NC_057849.1, read as the reverse complement.
ATTCTTCCGTCCTAAGTGCAGGACTCTGCACTTGTCCTTGTTGAACCTCATCAGATTTCTTTTGGCCCAATCCTCTAATATGTCTACGGCCCTCTGCATCCTATTCCTCCCCTCCAGCGTATCTACCACTCCTCCTCCCAGTTTAGTGTCATCTGCAAACTTGCTGAAGGTGCAATCCACACCAATGAAGATATTGAACAAAACCAGCCCCAGGACCAACCTTTGGGGCACTCCGCTTGATACCAGCTGCCAACTAGACATGGAGCCACCTTCCTTTAGAATGAGGAAGTCTTGCCTGTGCCTATGGTGGGTCAGCTCCCTGACTCTACCAGACTGTGGCTACACAAGCACTGCCTTCCCGGCCTCCAGAGACTTTGCTCTTTCTGTATAGATAGCGACAGGCACATACAAGCCCTCAGTCCTCTGAGCATTCCCTGTAGTGTCCAGTCCCTTCTCCACTGAACACTCAGAGAATTACTAGGCCTGTTCCCAAACAAACAGTACTTCACAGCTTATTTGTTATTTCTTAGAACTTGGCTCTGTTAAACACACAGCATTTATATATATTGGTAGTGAAAACAAGAATAAATTTATTCTCTAAGTACACAGATTCAAGTGATCGTGAATAAGAATATTGGAAAGAAATGGTTACATATAAAACAAAATCATAACATGCTTTCTAGAGACTAAACTTAACTAGCAGTTACTTTTCTTTCTTTGAAGTTTTCACAATCCTTCATTAGCATTTGGTTCAGACTGGTGAGTAGAGGTCCACTGTGAACCATACAATATTTAACTTACATGTAAACAGATATGCAAACGATTTCCATTTCTGACCTCTCGAGTCCTTGTCCTCAAAGGAAACCTGCACAACGCTTCCAAAAGACAGTCCTGGGAGCTTACATTCATAACTTTGCTGGACAGGAACAATCATAGTCTTAATAAAGATACTGGATTTATGGCTTATCGCAACAATCTGTAACCCACTAACCCCTGCCTTTTTGTCCTGTGACTGCATAGATGGTAACCATTCAGCTTCAATGGTCTCTTAGAATGTAACTACTTAAGCAAAGCAATCTGTTCCACCTTGTAACAGGGTCGCACTCACCTCTCATGAGTGCCCTCTGGCCGAGTGCACATGCCTGCACACACTCTCTCTCTCTCTCTCTCTTTGTGGTGGGCCTTCGGTGACTCAGCCCTCCGGCCAAGTCACACGCTCTGTGATAAAAGCAGAGCAAAACCCCTTCCAGGGTACAAATCCAACAAGGGACTTTCTCAGTGCCCTCTCTAATGTCTCCCCGTCCCCCCCATCCCCTCCCAGTTATCCTTGCTCCAGGATAAAACAGTGCCCCACAGCTCCCTGCCTGGTGACAAAGTCTTTGTCCTCTTAGGGCCTTTCCGGCCGCAGCTCTCCAGGTGGGCTGCTGCAGTTTGGTCCCCCCCTGGGGTGCCTCAATGTCCACGCCACTTCCCCCAGTGATTAAGGGAGATTGGGAGGACCTGGGACCACTGTCTACTCTGGATTACAGCTCAGGGACCCTGTAGATCGCAGCTGTCCACTGTGTCCCTTTATCTAAGTCGTGCTGCTGCTCTAATTCCCTGGGCCACTTCCCCGTGACCAGGTCAGGGCTCCTTCTCGTTCTCCCCAGCACTCTCTGGCAGCACTACCTTGTCCAAGGTCCTGCAGCTCCCTCAACCATCCACACTCCTCCAGCTCTAGCAAGGAACTGAGCTCAAGCTGCCCCTGCAGCTCTTCTTATACTAGCCTGCTGGGCCCTGATTGGTTGCTTCCCACACAGCCGCTCTTGGCAGCTTAGAGGACCTCTCTGCTGCCCTTTTCAGAGGTGGGGTGTGGCAGGGCTGTAAGGCCTCCAGCAGGGGGCCTCAGGGCCTAGTCCACCCAGTCACACACCTTGTACAGTAACTCCTCACTTAAAGTCGTTCCGGTTAACGTTGTTTCGTTGTTACGTTGCTGATCAATTAGGGAACTTGCTCGTTTAAAGTTGTGCAATGCTCCCTTATAACGTCGTTTGGCAGCCACTTGCTTTGTCCACTGCTTGCAGGAAGAGCAGCCCCAGCTGCTGGTGGGGGCTTGGAACCAGGATGGACCGGCAGCCCCAGCTATCAGCTCCCTCTTCCGCTAAGTTCCCTGTGTGGCAGTTGCCCAGCAGGCTATCAATGGCCGGCAGTTCAGCTGTCCCTCCCCCCACTGCCATCTTGCCATCTGCTGCTCCTGCCCTCTGCCTTGCAGCTGCTCTCCAGAGCCTCCTGCTTTGTGTGCCGGGGGAGGGGGGGAGGGGAGAAGGGAGGCTAATGTCAGGGTGTCCCCCTCCCCCTTGCTCCTGCACCCTGCTTACCCCATCTTCCATAGAGCGGGGGGACACACAAAAGGGCTCAGGGCAGAGGGAGCTTCCTGGCAGCAGCTGCATCTCAGCTTGCTGATTAACTTAAAAAGGCAGTTTGTACTTAAGAGTGGGGTCAGCATACTTAAAGGAGCAATGCGCATCTCTCTCTCACACACAGGGTGTGTGTCTCTGTCTCTCTCTGCCGTGTGCCTCTGTCTCTCTCTGCCATGCTGTCTCCCCTCCCTCCATTTGTGCCGCCTTGTAGAGTGTGAGGCTACATTAACAACTAGTTAACCCTTGAGGGCCCAGCCAATTGCTAGTTCATCATTCAGCAGTAAGGCATTCCCTGGGAAATACCCACCCTCTGACTTCACCACCTCAACCAAGCTTCACAATCATCATCGCTCTGTACCAGTTTGTTCAAATTGTTTGTTCAAAACTTATACTCTCTCTGTGTGTGTATGTATATATGTATGTATATATATATATATATTATAGTCTTTTGTCTGGTGAAAAAAAATTTGGAACCTAACCCCCCCATTTACACTAATTCTTATGGGAAAATTGGATTCACTTAACATCGTTTTGCTTAAAGTCGCATTTTTCAGGAACGTAACTACAACGTTAAGCAAGGAGTTACTGTATTTAGTTGTGATAACTCTGAGTATCTTTTCCAGACCTGAAGAAGAGCTCTGTGTAGCTCAAAAGCTGGTCTCTTTCACCAACAGAAATTGGTCCAATAAACGGTATTACCTCAGCCAGCTTGTCTCTCTAATATCCTGGGACCAACACAGCTACAGCAACACTTCCAGAAACATGTAAACAGACAGCTAGATAAACATTTCTGACCTGAAAGAAAGAAAACCTGTGTTTTCACTTTTCCTGGTGACCAGTCCCTAGACATACACCTTAAGAATGTTAATATTCATAACTCCTTACACAACATCCATTATGCATTTTGCAATGATATTGATGACCAGTGTGACAGCAGCTTTTATTTAGGACCTCACATGACAGTCTTTGTTAAACTAGAAGGTACATACCAGATCCAGGAGATCCCTGTAACTGCTAAGCACCCCCTTTGTGCCCCAGGCCAGTTGGTATGAAGCGGTCTTTGGGTCACAGGTACAACAATGTGACACAGACATCATGCTTATTCAGTGGACATGAATGAAAACCTGGGCTCATTCACATATATTTAGGCAACTCCAGTAAACATCAATGGATGGGATCAGTGACCAAAAAAAGGTGATTTAAATCTGTATAATCAGTTTTCCACAACGAAATATTCAAATAGCTCCAATCCAGACTGTGTATGTTTGAATCTCTTTCCTCACTGTGCATGCTTGTATTCTTATCTATGTGCAGCAGTGACAGCGTGGGTGCAGCTACTGTGTCTGCATGGTGGGGAAAGGCAGGATGGTTCGGATGGAAAATAGCTCAGGGTGAAAGCCGGGTTAGAGTTGGCGCTCGATGTTTTTCCATTTTCACTTATGATCTAGAATTTAAAATCAATTCAAATGACCAGTGTGCCAGAAAGGCTTCAATAAAATTGCAGGGATTGGAATTTGGAGCCAGCTATGCCATAGGCTGAAGCTTAAGCAGATTGCAAGATTGCAATGGTCAAGCCATTGAATTGAAGAGAGCAGTGGGGAGATGCGTGGGAGTCAGAGGTATAAACATACTGAGTTAATCTAGCCTCTCTCCTGCCCACTGCCATCATTAGATTCCTACTCTGCCACTGAATAGTCTCAGGTAGGGTTTTTGAATTTGACAAATGAAGGCAATTTGAGGATTTTATACTTGGGGATACATTGCAGGATTTACTGTGTGACTTAAAAGGGTTTTTTTCCCTGTAAATCAAATATTACCTAGGAAAATAACAATGCTGGCAAATGACACCGGTGAGGTGCTACTCAATCCTGCTCTAATTGTGTTGCTTTGAGGGAATGTAAAGCTTTTAATCATGCAGGGCTGCAGAGATTGGGGTTACAATTCATGGAAATCTACAGATCCCATATAAACACAATGGGAAACCTACTGACAGAGTGAAGTCACAGTAATTTTTTTGTAAAAAATGGAATATAATAACTTCACATTTCAAAGCCCAGGCCTAAGTTCCTACATGGCACATTTAATGAAAAGTAGGTGTAATTTACTGTGTGTTTGGATCTTCAGTACTTCTGCAGCCTATCTATATATTCTCCCAGGCTAGAACATTAAAGTGATAGTAGAGACTGACTCTATGCAAAAACTCCAAGCATATTTTGAATGCATGGTACAGTCAGAGCAATAGCTCAGCTTCCCTATCACGGCCTTGATCCTGAACTAACAGCCACATGGGTGGACCCTCGCACCGATGCTGCTTTCAGTGAAGTGTCTGGGTTAAGTTTCATCCTGTATAGGACACAGGACAGCTACTAACTGCCGGGGGATAGGATGAAATGTCCTTTATTAGGTGATTTCGTAATTGTGTGTAATGGGACACTATTTATTTGTACTACAGTAGCACCTGAAGGCCTCAACCAAGATGGGGGAAGCGCTAGGCCTGTACATAAATACGTCAAGAAACACTTCTGGCCTTGAGGAGCTTACTATCTAAGTAGAGAGTGGGAGGGAGCCTAGAGATAATGTGACCCACTCAAGGTCAAATAGCAGGTTGGTGGCAGGGTCTGGAATAGAATCTAGGTCCTCTGACTTGCAGTTCAGTGCCTAATCACTATATTCAGATGGTTAGTGGTACATTGATCTCATTTAGTATGGCAATTTCTAGTGTTCCAGGATATGAACAAAATATGAACAAAATTCACAAACAGAATTGCATCTGTTTCAGCAAAAATGTATTAAGAAACCATCAAACATGGTGCGTTTTATTGTATTTTTTGCTTCTCCCTAAGTCTGAAAATGGTAATGTCAGAGCAGCCTGGTACCAAGTTTCAGACTACAGTGATCTGAAATGGCATGTGGTAGAAACTTAGAACTCCAAAACTTAGAAACAGTAAGAAACCTGAATCTACAGAGGTACCCACTGGTCACCATTATAAGTCAATACTGGACAAATTCACCATAGTATAACTACCATGTAAGCCTGATTTTATGGGATATGTTGTATGAATCTAAGCCTTTTGAACATTCCTCCAGCTGCAATATTCTTCTTATTGACAAATCTTTTAAACACCTTATGCAAGCATTGGTTTATGCAAATCAGATTTTCAAAGGTGCAGTGTGAGAGCGCATTAGATCCAAATCCACCAGAATGCCAGGGATAAGTGCATGTTACAGAGTCATGGGAAGATCAGGGAGGAAAAGAGGGTGGGGGGAGCAGCTTTTCCAGAGTCCAGATTCATTTTCCTACAGCACCACTTTCCAGCTAGATTTATTTCTGAACATCATAAGTTTTCAGTGCATCTTAGCTTGACTTTCTAAATCCGAGGACTGTCAGCTAGTTATTTGAACAGCTATCTATTTTTTCAGACATTTAAATTAATCTATTCATGGATATGCATGGCTTGTAAACCTACTTCTACACACTGATCTTAATGAGATTTTGCTCTCCAGACTTCTGGTTATGGGCAAAACAATACAATCCTGTGACTCCAGTGCATATGTCTTGAATATGAAATGTCTCTATGCATTTCTAAGCTGTCCCTCACCTTGGTATCTGGGTGTTAATACATATTATAAATAAATGCATAGGTTTTAAATTAATAATAAAGCCATCATAATCTTTCTAAAACCTTGCAGAGCTCATGTATTTGAAACCGCGCATAAGCACAGAACAAGCTGCTGCAGCTTGTGTCTAACAAACGGAGCTTTTAACAAAATATCTACATGCTGCTACTCTGAAACCTATCTACATGCTGTTAACATTGAGTATAGTGTGTATATGCTATTTACAGTGCAATGAGAGCCATTTACATCAGAATGCAGTACAGCACAGTAGATTTCATTTTTCGTGCAAGGTAGGTTACTATTGAAATTGTTAATTAACTGAATGTAATTAGCTAAGCAAAGTATAAAGGACTGTATCACCATAACCCAAGTTGCTTAACCTTTAAGTGCCCTGATTTATTAGCGTTATGGAGTTGCTTTGAATACAGTCTAAAAATCCAAGCTGATTCTACTCAGCTGTGGGCTGTGTAATTTGAGAAACATATTTTATTGAAGAAGATGGAAACGCATACCAGCCTAGATTAGCTGACACTAAGGACTTGTCTGCTTGGGGAAATTGGCCAGCATAGCTATAGCAGAATAACTTTTGCTATAGCTATTCTGATATAATTCCCTCCTGTGGACATTCTATTCGGGAATAGAGTGACTTTAATTAATCCAAAATAAAGTCACGTTTATTGCTAAATAATGTCCACATGGGGGAGTTATACTATGATGCTACACCCCATATTATTCATGGAAATAGGGTTATGTTATAGATATGACATAACTGAAATGTACTTTATGCAAGATGGCTCTTATAAAATATCATTGGAAAGGTTATAATTTACTGAATGTGTTTATCCAATTTGTATGCATGTATCATTTTTGTATCTGAAGCTGGGAATATTGACCATGTCTCTGTATTTCAAATGTGCTATGTTGGATGAGGCCAGTCCAACAACCCTCAGCAAGTTCGCAGATGACACTAAGCTGGGGGGAGAGGTAGATATGCTGGAGGGTAGGGATAGGGTCCAGAGTGACCTAGACAAATTGGACTATTGGGCCAAAAGAAATCTGATGAGGTTCAACAAGGACAAGTGCAGAGTCCTGCACTTAGGATGGAAGAATCCTATGCACAGCTACAGGCTGGGGACCAACTGGCTAAGTGGCAGTTCTGCAGAAAAGGACCTGGGGATTACAGTGGGTGAGAAGCTGAATATGAGTCAGCAGTGTGCCCTTGTTGCCAAGAAGGCTAAAGGCATATTGGGCTGCATTAGTAGGAGCATTGCCAGCGGATCGAGGGATGTGATCATTCCCCTCTATTCGGCACTGGTGAGGCCACATCTGGAGTATTGCATCCAGTTTTGGTCCCCCCACTACAGAAAGGATGTGGACAAATTGGAAAGAGTCCAGCGGAGGGCAACAAAAATGATCAGGGGGTTGGAGCCCATGATTTACCTGGAGAGGCTGAGGGAACTGGGGTTATTTAGTCTGCAGAAGAGTGAGGGAGGATTTGATAGCAGCCTTCAACTACCTGAAGGAGGGTTCCAAAGAGGATGTCTCTTGCCCCAGAAGTTCACAATCTAGGTGGTGCACAGGATGCAACAACTGAATGAAACAGACAAATGGGAAATCGGGATAACAAAATGAACAGCCACTTAAGCTGGAAAATCGTAATCTTGGCTTATCACTTGCTCAACAAATAAGAGAGGTCGTGTAAGCAGTATCCTCACCTCGAGGGTGCCTCCTCATGCCTGGATGCAATATTGCAGAAGACTTCACCTATAGCCAATAGCCACTTCCTTGGCCCTGGAAAGGCCAGTCCAGCCAGCATCTTCTCCCAACTCCCTCTTTGGGTCTCTTGTGGCTTGTCCCTCCGGCCATCTCACCTAGTAGTTCACTCCCCTTCCAGAATAATTAAACTTAAAGTTCACAAACAATGTTGAAATGTGTAGTTCTTCAGCATCTCTCGGGCATGAGTGAAAACCCCTGCTTCCTGGGCCAAGCAGAGATTCTCTTGAGCTGTATCTTCCCGAACATCATTGCCCCACTGCTTCCATTTGCCAGGGACTCCAACAATTATATCTGAGAATCTCCCTGCTCCTTTTAGGCCCTATCTCAGGGTTCCCCCAGAGAGGAACCTCCCCTGATTCCTGTGGGTGACAGCTTGAGTTCCTCAGGCTCTTCCCAGAAGGGAACTCCCCGAGTTCCTCTCTCAAGGGTCTTCTTTCCTTTACTGAGATCCCAGCTCTATTTAAGTAGTGCTTTCCCTGCTCTACCACCAGAGCTAGGTTCAGTCTTTTAATTAAGTCCCGTTACACCCAGTTGGGGTCACAATTTAGCCCTTATGTTGCCAGCTCATCAGTGGGGCAGAGGCAGATCTACTAAGTCATAGGCAAGTCTCAGTCCACCTTGCCTCGAAGGGCCAGCCAGCCTTTGACAGGTGATGATCTGTGGGCATCACAGCAGAAGTAGGTTATCATCTCACATCTTGATATGTGAAATGAGCTAGTGGTGTCTTTATTCCTAGCAGGCAGGTGTCTCTCACCTAAAATATTCAGACATGGACAAACGGGTGGATTACTCTGGACTTTCGTCCCAACTTGAATTACAGTGGTAAACGAGAAACACATGGATATAGTGTGAACTTGATAAGATTGAATTTGTTGCAAGGTCAGGCTCCTAGATACAAATCGAACTATAAACATCAAAAGGAATAACACACTTTAAAGCCTTCTCACAGATTCAGCTGATTCCAAGAAATATTTTATAAGCTTTTCAAGATATATTACAGTATGTACCCAGATAAAGAGAATTTCAAACCAATTTTTAAAAAAAAATATTAATCCCTGAAAATATTGAAGATAACTTAACATATTCACTGTTTTTGTTGAGGCTCAGAAAAAGCTTTTGAAGAGGCTTTCAAAAAGTACATATTTTTAATTTTTAATCCTCCTTGTACTTCCTGATTCTGGCTGCACATGGAAGTATCAGAAATAATAATCATACACTATTCTCAAGCTATTTCTGTCCCAACAAGAAACAGGGAGTATTAGAAATCCCACAAGAAAACTTGTTAGATTTCCATCTCTCTTTATAACTTGAAGTTTGAATAGTTTGGCCTCAGGCCAGATGAAAATCCAAATCTTTGGGTGTTTGTTCATATTTTACCTCTGCGTCTTTGGAGGTTCCTCCTTAATAATGCCTTGAAGGCAGTCTGTGAAGCCACGGGTTTGAATGGGAATTGAAACAGGACTGTCTTCTCAAACCTGCTCTGGAAGGAACACAAGTCTAGGGTATATTAATGGGACAGTGTGGGAAAGCCTGTATTGTTACTGATTCCGTGGCATCTCTTCTGTGGAGGCCTTCAGTCTCTAGTGTTCTCAATCTGGACTCAGCTACAAGTGTTAATTTTAGTTGTTACAGAAGAGAATAGCAAGGACACATCTCTATACTGTATTTAAGACAATAAGAGAAAAGAAAAGGTGAAATCCATTATAAATATATGGTATTGATTGGACAACAGTGACCATAGGAGGAGCCCAAAGATCTTTCCCTTTTCTCCTGTTTGAATATTGTTAAAGTCCTACATCACAGCAGTAAACCTTCCAACCAACTGTTGGCTCACGGTTAGCTGGGACTCCATTCTTGAGTAGGGGTAATGCTCCTTTCCTGAAAATTAGGCACCAGTCTAGCTTCAGTGTAGACAAGGGTATTTACAGGCAGGTCTAAGTTCTTCTGGGAAACTTGGTGGTTTTCTCACACAGTAGCCTGCACTAAGCTCTGGGCAGCCTTGGTTAGGCACTGTAATGGTTGTAAATTTTGGTTAGTCTCTAGTTAAGCCCATGACATGATACTTTGAACACTTAAGGGAGAGCAGATCAGTGACAGCTCCCGGCAGCTGTTATAGGACACAAATAATAGATTAAGTATATTATGGTATTTTAAAGTGTAGCTGTTTGAGCTGATAGGACTACACATCTAGCAGCTAAGAAAGCAAATAGAACAAGACCTACCATCTCCTAATGCTTTGTTCCTTGTCATGCTAATGGTGGCCCTTGCAATTTTTTGTTTCTATAACTTTAAGGTTGAAATGTTGGAGTATTTAGGTAGTCAAAGTTGTATTCAGGAACACAGCTCTGTTTAATATCTTTCAATTCCCTTAAGCCTCAATCCAGCAAAGCACTTAAACACATGGATAACTTTCACCAAGTGTGAGGTCTTTTACTCAATGGTACCATCTGTGTGCTTAAAGTTACACGTGGGCTTAAATGCTTTGCTGGGTCTACACAGCTAAGGATTATTTATTTATTTATTTATTTTGGTCCTGACAGTTGCTTAGAGCCTCTGGCATGCACAAACTTCTTCCCACTGACTTGCATATGTACGTGTAAGGGATGTATCTGGCATTTAATTCCTGTCTTTGTGTAGTCGAATGCTTTATACTTTCATCTCTGCTCTACACTAATGTTTTTGTTAGTGGGGGTTTTTCATTCTTTGTGTACCAAAATGTGAACATACCAGCTGCATAAACTACACTCTCTAAACAAGCTGTTTTATATCGTGATGAGAGTGAATCCTTTTAAACCTAAACTTTTACTACTTTAGGGCCTGATCTTGCAATCCAATTACAACACGGGACCTCAGTTGCTAACACTGCTGTTATTCAACTGAAAGAATGACTTGACTGGTTTTCTACAAAATAAAATGAGGTGCTAATTATGTTAATATAAATCAACAAAATGTATCTCTTAGGGTTGGAACATTATTTATTATCTTTAATTTCTGTTCACAATTTTGTTTGTTAGGTCTGCGGATTTAAAGATCTAAAGGTGTTAGCCAATCGAATAGATAAGAATCAAACTTTATCTAGCTTTAAGATTCACTGTTTTCATAAGTCATCCCTTTTTCTACTATTTATATTATAGATCTAAATTATCTGATTTTGCTTCCAATTTTTATATTTTATTTGTTATTCATCTTATGCATTCTCTTTGTTAATGTGGTATTTTAATGTTTTCTTTTTGGCATTTGTTTATTTCTTTCATATTGTGTTATTGCTTTTTTCTTGTGTTTTCATTTCTAGTTATTTTCCATATTTTAGTTATTAAATTTTCAGTACAAAAAAAAAAAGATTGTCAAGAACATACCACTAATTTATTTTGGTCAGTATACGGAAACACAGCAGGCTCGTGTATTTTTAACTACTGGGAAGCAGGAAAAGGTATGAGCTAAAGAATTACATGATAACCATTCAACACAAAGTCCCTAATGCTTGAACACATTCTCTATATTGATATTTGCTCCTGCACACACACACACACACACCCCAAAATGCCCAAATATACACTTAAAAAAGATAAAAACCAAGCATAGTCTTTCTGTGATCACATGAACTTTATCAACGTAATTACTGTATAGCTGAAATGAAATCTGCTTCCTCTAATGTATTATAAAGCTGCAGTTAGACTATATTTTTTGTTTCTGTAACAAAGCTTCATTAAAATGTACAGGGGTTCAAAGCCCAGAAGATAAATTACAGCTAATATCAATAGTTTACTTGACCACGATTTGGTAAATACATAAATCTTTTTCTTTTTTCCTTAGATATTCAGCTGAAAACTGAAAAACAACTGAAAAACAAGGACTAGGTAAGCGATGATGATAAATTATTCCTTCCACTATCATATTCTATTTATAGTATTTTCATTCATTAGGGTTTTTAATTTGTTTTGGTTTTGTTGGTTTTCATGCTTGCTCGTATTTCTTTAGAAAAAGATTCATTACAGTTCAGATTTCTTTCTTGTCAATATTTTAATCCAATTACATTTCTCAGTAAACAAGCATTCTTCCTATCTATTTGTAATGAACTACAGCCAGAAGTGATTTTTGATTTGACAAGCTAATTTTGAAAGGACAGAAGGAACCAAGCAATAAACTGGATAAAAATAATAATGGAAGATACCTTGTTAGATGACAGATAGAACAGATTAAGAACATGTGGTAAATAGAGGAGATACTTAATGCTAAGATATATAAATAGGCTTTGTCTTATTTATTTATTATTTATGTATCAGTTATTTTTTAAAAAGCAGCTTACTTGAAACCATCTAGCTACCTACATAGCTGTCCTTTATCTACATATGTTCTTAATACCGTTTCTCTCTTCATCCTGTTTTAAATTAAGCCCCAGTCCTCTTTGCAGGATTGCGGTGTTAGGTTGTAAAATCTTTGGGATTGGAACTTTTTATTTTCCATTTCTACAGAATCCTCACTCTGAGGCCCTTATCTTGTTTATGGCCTCTAGGTCCTATCCAAACACAAACAATAATAATAAACAGTTTTGTTAAGAAATCTGCAAAATGGAAACAATTATGCAGCGTGTTGTTCAGACAGTAAGAACTTAAATAAGCCCCCAGTTTGGCAAAACAATTAAGTGCTTACGTGCTTAACTTTAAGCATGTGAATACTCCCACTGAATTCAGTGAGATTGCTCTTCTGCATACAGTTAAGCATGTGCTTAAGTGCCTTGCTGAATTGGGACATTAAGTATCTAAGGACATCGCCTCTTCAGTTTGATAGAATCCTCTTCCGTTGGAACCTAAGAGCCACTATCCTGCGAGTTGTATGTATTTTTGTTATTGTTAATGGTTTGTCACCATGACACACATGACAAACTTGGGCATGCAGGGGTGAAAAGTGGAAGTTCTGAATTTATGGCTTAAAAATATCAAAATGAAAATCTCCTTTAATTTGCAATTAAAGCTGGGTTTGGGACACTAACAAATACTCCAAAATAACATAAAATTCTTTCCCAGTGTCTGCTAATTCTGGATCTCCGCAACAGCAATGCTGACAGGAGACAGCTGCTTTCCTCTTTTCCCTTGCTTCCTTGTCTGCTACGGGAGAAGTATCACACATCTTTAACCAGTTATGCAAGCTGCAGAACGCCCCAACCCCCTCCTCTCCCCAAACCATGTCTTCCCTTCTTAATGACTGCATGAAAAAACAAGTGTCTTAAGCTTTTAGTCTCTTGTGTTGCTGAAGTCACTGGAAGGTTTCAAGCTTTCCATTTGGAACTGGCTTGACTGTTTTTCAATTGCATGCTCTCCCCTCTCCTTCTTGCACCCCACCTCCTCCAATGAAAAATTCCCAAGTGACAAAAGTTAACATAGATATTTGTTTTAAAAAGCACAAGTGTTAAACAGCCTATGGCTTTTTGGACAGCCATGTTCAAATATATCCTAACACCCCAGTCTTGCAGTCACATCTGCAAGCATAGACTCCTGAGCCTGTCTGGAACCCCATTGATTTCATAGGCCCTATGCAAGGGCACAGGGTCTGTGCCAGCAGACCTCATTTCAGGATTGGGACCTTAATTATGAGTTATTAACATTAGCACAGGAAGGGGGAAACTACGGACATTTCTTTCAACAGGCATTGCCTCTAAACAACTGACTAAATATTCAGTGACTTTATAGTCATGGGATACATCTGTTTTCCCCACCTTTCTCCATTTTTCCTAGTTTGCTTTGTTTGATAAATACATTTTGATACATTATTTACCCAGCTCTGTACCCTCAAGACATTTGTGTGGCTGTTTCCCCCTGTGTCATGTATGCTTAAAAAGAGTTAAAGTGATTTAAGGGAGGGAAATTTTGATTCACAATGAAGTCCATCTCTTGGCAAGGTTATGATTCCCTCTTGGTTTACACCTCAACTGGAGTCAGATGGAACAAAGGGGAAAGCCTTCTCAGAAGCTTGTGGCCACTGAAATATAACAAATATAAAACAGAAAACAGTGACTAGCAAGGTTTCAGAGTGGTAGCCGTGTTAGTCTGAATGAGCAAAAACAACAAGGAGTACTTGTGGCACCTTAGAGACTAACACATTTATTTGGGCATAAGCTTTCATGGGCTAAAACGCACTTCATCAGATGCATGGAGTGGAACATACAGTAAGGAGGTATAAATGCACAGCATATGAAAAGACAGGGTAAGGTAACTCCCATCTTAGCTTATGTCCAAATACATTTGCTAGTGACGAGCAAGATTCTGTATCTAATTGCAGTAAAAGGCTTGGTAATTTTTTTTATCCAGATAGTTTGGTTTTTTTAGTTGAATCCTACAGAACTGAATTGCAAGGGATAGGGCTTGATTCTCTTGTCTCAAATTTTATACTGGACTTATATAACTGATTTATCAACCTAATGGAAACAACCTGGTAAGGCCATGAATTTCAGCTAACTGCTTGGACCAAATGGGCAGCAATATCAATGTCTAGAGGGGAAAAAGAGTGCAGAAGAAAAGTCAAACAAAATTAAATGAACCTGCTTAGCCCTTGTTATAGGGGAGTTACAATAGCATGACACTAACCACAGTTGCTTATGCTTAAAGCCAAAAGGTAAGCAATTAGTGGTTGAGTCAGGCCAGCTCACATGCAGTTAATTTGCCTTGTGTTCAGGATCTCCATTGTGTTTGGAGCAGGGAGGAATTTTACATAAGACCAGTACCATTGTCTGTTTTAATGTATTTCCTTTTGTTAAAGCTTTTGCAGGTTTTCTTTATCCTTTCTTAGAAAATCATATATAACTCTCCTTGGGTAATCTTGAAGATATTCTGCATTCAAACAGTAGAGAAATACTTTCTGAAACTATTAAGAGGTCAAAGTTTGATCTCATCCTCTAATGGTATATTATATCATCGTATCTTATATCAAACAGCAACATTTACTGCTGTGAAAGACTCTGCAAGAACACTATGAAGTGAACAGTCACTGAAGAAGGCAGCAGCAGCTTAAGCAGGAACTGCTGCACTGTGGAGGGATAACTAGGGCCACCCTTCTCCCCAGCACCCAGACACTCAGAATTGTGCAAGGGAGACCCTCTGGGGCACTAGGTCCTAACCAGCACCCCCCTTCTCTTCTTGCATTTCGCCTTTGGGAAAGAAATTACAGGAAGGAGCCAGCAAAAGATGGTAGGGGCAGCTGCAGAAGTAGCTTAAGAAGGGACCAATACACACTGATGTTGAAGTATTTGCTACAGTTTTGACTGGGCATTCTATTCCCCGTGCTGATAACTATTTGCTCCAACACCCTCCCATCTCCTCTTTCACTGTGTCTTCACCTCAGCCCTACCAGCCCTGCATTCCCTTCTACTTCCTATCCTGGACAGTTCTCCCTACACTCCTCAATGTCCCCTCTCCTTTACTTTGTTGTTCTGTTCAGCACATCTCCTCGAACTCACACCCCACCTCCCCAACATAAATCATGGAACTAACGGGATATTTTCTGTCATCCAATTGTTCATTGTTGTCTATTTACATTGCAAGCTTTCTAGGGCTGGGAATGTCTAGTGTTTGTACAGTACCTAGACCAATGGGGCCCGGATCGTAGCTGGTGCCCAGGCACTAATGTAGCAAATATGATTAACAGGAAAACGTGATTGATGAGTTGTATGTGCAGATATGCTACAATGTATAATAACTTCTCAGTATACTATACAGACCAGGACTTCTCAACTAAAGAGTTTGTCCAATGGTCCTCTCCCATTCAGAGTCACATGGACCACCTCCTCTTTTGTTTGTCATTTGTAGCCACTACAGCAAACGGTTACATAGAAAAGTGGTAACTGAGGTATTTTACACTGTTTCACTGATGAGCTCCCATCCTTGAGGATCATTCCTGTTCCCTCTCTTCTTATGTGCTACTAGGAGAAGGATGCGAACTGGCTCCTCCTCCATGTTTCCAGCTGAGTTTACAGGCACCGAGGCTCTTCTTTGCAACATCCCTAAGACCTCTGGTGAGACAAGGAGGTACAGTCAGTGCCATTTGACTCACCAGCTCTCTGGAGACTACCAACGAGAGCTAAACAGACACAGTCTGAGAATCACTAGTAGAGGCTACACCTAAGGTTTGCTAGTCAAACGGGTGCCTAATGTTAGGCCCCAAGGATGAGATCCTCATTCCCACTCCCCAGTCCCTGTATGGCAGGTAAAAGGGCTGAAGCTGCATAAAAGGTCACTAAAAGCCCCTGTTCCTCCTAGGGGTCGATTCCCCCCACCGCAGGCACTAAAGAGACAGCTGAAGACCCTTCTGCAAGCCCCGGCATAGGGGACATGCTGGCCAAAGCACTGTGCAGATTCCAGGCAGAGCTGCAGGCTGTAGGGTAGCCCAGGGAGGCTGCTGTAAATTTGACAGGCCCCCAGGGCAGACCAAGGATATATCCATACTGCAAACCACAGGGTGTGACTGCAGATCAAGTAAACATACCAGAACTAGCTTTAATCTAGCTTTAGTCAGGTCCTGGAGCAGTGAATCTGTGGCAGCATGCGCTAGCCACCTGAGTAATTGTGCGTGGCTTTACTGCTCCAGGACCCAAACTGGCTAGATTAACATCACTTGGGCATGTCTACAAGATCTGCAATCACACCCTGCAATTGCAGCCTGGACATACCCTAAGTCACAATGGGGGCCTCCGCAGCACTCAGAGCAACAGCCTGTCTTTCGAAAGGGCTGGGCACTGAGCAGCTCCCATTGAAGTCAGTCTCTGACTCTCTCTGTGCTCCAGGGATTAGCAGCTGCTTAAAATCTAGTTGGAATTGAAGTTGGGTGGGGTCAGCAGGGCTGTGTTACTTTATAGTTATTTCTAGAGCTGCTGTTACCTTGGTATCCAAATCCAGTGTGAGAAAGTCATCGGAATGATGGGACTTGAAGGTCTGATGGCCTGCAACCTGTCATGGTAGAACAACAACGAATACTGTCTGTGTCAGTAAACTGCCCAACGTGGGTCGGGTGGGGGGCAGACAGGAAGAAATATAAACCATGTATTACCTTTGGCCCCTATTGTTTTTACAGCCAGTTATTTTACACAACTATCATGACTAATACAGGCGTCACCAACACATTGCTGTTAATGGGGAATATTCTTAATGCATCTTTTTCAAAACAATTACTTGAATCCTATGTGAATTATTTAGAATTCGGACATTGAGGGCCTGCCCCGTGGGACATTCTTCTTATTGCGTCCTGCATTCGCGCTCTCACAAGACAGATGAGCACAGTCCCTCTGCTTCCGTCATAATGAAACCTCCGATTGATTTTTACATGACTTCCTCATATGAAAATCTGCACCCATGCCTTCTGTCAGAAATAACAAATATTCTTTTAAATGAGTGGCTTGTTCTATTAACAAAATACTAACTCATTCTACTGTGTTTGTTTCTCTCTTCCTGATTCCAATTCCTCACCCATCAGGCATCTACCAGCAGCAGCAAGCCAAGAGTTCTCTTGATGGCCTCGCTGATTGCACAGGAACTAATCTTATTTTGTTCTAAATGATACACTCTTATAACTTAAAACCAAACATGGACAAAACTGAGCTCTTTATCTTCCCTCCTAGCCATTTCCCTTCCCCCATTCTTCATGTGCTCTTTCAAAGACAATACACCATTCTCCTTGTCACTCAGGGCCATAACCAGGGTTGATCTCTGCCTCTCCTCCCTCCCTTTCCCCGTCCAACCAAGTCAGGTCTATATCCTTTCACTTATTCCTGCACAGTACCTCTACGATCAGCTGCTTTCTGTGTTTTTGCACCTGAAACTCCCATCCAGGCCCTAATCATCTCCGTTTGTGTAACCTACTTTTCTCTGTACTCCCTGACATCCACATCACCTCCCTCCAGTCCACACAAGCCGCCGCCATGAAGAGCATCTTTTTAGCTGTGTACTTATATGTGTCCTCCTTTCATAGCAGTCAGTTCATTTCCTGTTGCTCTCACCTTTTCTGTCTGCACTGCAAGCCAACACTATACTTATGGGGCAGCAAAGGGTGTCGCACACCGATCACTGTATATCTTGGAACATTATCTGTTGCAGGTTAGTGGCTTAGTCATTGAATTTAGTTCTGGTGAAAGGTGTCACATAGGATAAAGAAAGCAAGCTCTCCCTAAGTATATCCAGGATATTATGACATGAGCAGTAGCTATTGAAGATTCCACATATCCATCCCCAACTATATGTCAACATCAAGACTGAAAGGATGTTCTGCTCCTTCTGTCTGTCATATCCATATATTATGGGCAGGGACTATATTTTTGTTATATGTTTTTACAGTGCCTAGCCCAGTGGTTCCAGTTTCTAGATCACATTGTAATTAATAATCATAAAGATCAAGGACGAATTCTCTAGAAGTGTGAGGGTAGTTGAGATTCCAGGCTTATTTAATGAAAGGCCTCACTGCTGATGCTAATGCAAAGAAGCCTATAAATTGATAAAATGATGCTGCAGATAACCAAACCACCCAGAATGAGTAAGCAATACACAGTGTTTGGATTGTCATTGGACGATCTGGCATGCGAAAAATGTGCATGCCAATAAAATTCAGGCTCTTACCACTTCAGATGCTTAATTGCAATGTTGAAGCTAGTGCCCTGCATTATATAGCTAAGCTGATTTATAATTTAGATGAAAATCAGGTTAATTTTTCTCACTTCTCATATATAGTTCTGAAGTTTAGTTAACGTTCTAAGTACCATAATTTATTTTTCGCTCTAATTTTCTCTATTCATGGAGGGAGAACTATGATCTAATGAAACTGACATTAAATTATCAAACAATATTGAACAACCTAATGAAAATCTTAAGCAAAAGTCACTGTAAATTAGTTATTTACTATACTGACAACACAAGCCTTTGTAAACCTGATATTGTTCTTATGTAAACTCATGAATGGAGACTTTCTCAAATAAATTACTTAATAACATCAGAGAGTCATTGGCTGTGTAAATATTTCCCAGGGGCACACACTCAGTTTCCTGAATTTAAATGTTCAATAGAATTTCATATTTGTCACCTTTACTAACGAGTTTTTCCTTATGAAATCATTATTAGCATGAAAAAGTTACATTTTGTATCTAACTTCTTGAATTAATGCTGTTTAAAGACCCTGAGGGTTTGAAAGTTCTTTTACTGGAATGCATCATTTACATAATTTTCATAGCCCGAACACTTTCATGCTCTCAACTATGACTGCACATTGTCATTTCTTTTATGCTTCAAGGCAGCAGCTTTTATTTTTCTCCACACAAAACAATTAACAGAAAATAACAGGTAATAAACATACTTTATTTTTCAAAATTATATTAACAATGAAGGGCCATATTTCATGGCTCTGCGGCAGTACTGTCTGCTAAATAGTAAGACAGCCTATGATGCTCTTGTGAGTTTTACACTATGAAAATATTTGATTAGAAAGGGGAAACAATTGCATTAAATGAGATCAGGAAGCTTGCCATCGTTTTCGATATGAGACCTTTGCAAGCATGCAGCAGCATGGCCAGACTTTTAAATAGACTAGACGGTATTTCCTCAGACATTATATGGGCATAGTCCATCCCACTTAACGTGAATGGATTAGTTACCTGACAGGGTTTTGTCTACCTGTCCTTGCTGATATAGCTTCCCTTTATGACTCCTCTGCTCCCTGAAACTTAGTGGAACTTTCTATCTCTCTCAGTCCACAAGTTTACTGGCTTAATCAAAAATTTTCCTGACTTTGACCCATTGTTGGTTATTATTTATTATTTGTATTATGGTCGTACCTAGAGGCCCCAAATCAGATGTGGTCGGCATCATGCAAACACATCATGAGACACAGTCCTTGTCCTGAAGAGTTTCCAATATGTTGGTGCTAGAGCTAGGGTTAGAACCCAGGATTACCTGGTTTACAGTTCAGTGTCCTAAATATTAGACCCTACTGCCTAATTTAAATGAATGTTATAGATACTTAGGGATAGTTCAGGGGCTGAAGAAGGCTTGTTTAGGTGATCTGTTTTGGGACAGACTGTTAAGACTCAATTGTTAAGTGCCCAGATAGGTGCATGAAAAATATACTACAGTTAACACACTTCTAGACGAGTGCATTGGAATAATTTATCCTATCACTTCAAACTGAGGAAAATTTTCCCCATCAGCTGCCTCCACCTTGAGCCAATGACAAGTTAAGAGAAATAATGCAGTGCAGTAGACATTGACTTTTAGAGCCAATCTGCTGTATCTCAGATTTCCCTCAGTCTTTTCAAGCTCCCACAAATATATGGTAGGCAGGGCTTTTTTTGGACTGGAAGAAAAAAATTGTCTAAGTAGCCACAGAGTTTCTAGAAATTGGTCTAGATGGACATTGGTCGCACCCAGTATGGCCGTTCTTATGTTTTTAGATGACTAGGTGGATCAGTGGCTCTTCCCATCCTAATTTTTGACTGTAACCTATCCGTGGTATTGGTGGTGTTGGGCCATCCCTTTCAGGGCAGTGTCAAATGCTGAAAAGAGAAGCACTTAATCAAAACAGAATTTATTGTTAAAAGCAAAATCGAAATTCTACAGATTCTATAAAGTATGAATTATTGTCCAGCACAGATTGCTAGAAATGCCTTGTGGCTGGTTATAATGGGATTGGTAGGTTACTTGCTATGTGCATGCCAAAAAGAGGGTCAGACATCCAAGTCTCGTCATCATCAATCTTGCCTCTTGCACTGGCCGAGTCTCATTACCCAGATGCTTGCAGAGCTGTAGTGGCCAGTCATGCCATCCAAATGAGCATGTGCCCTTTTAATTGTGTCCAAACAAACACCAAAGGTCCACATATGTTTTTTTCTCCTGGAAAACTTCGTAAAGAATGTTGTGTAAATAGTGAATGTCAATATCCAGATGGCAACGGATTTGAAGTGATTTTAAGCCACTTGCTGCCTCCTAGGTCTTTATGCTTGTAAGTTGTGTGCTGGGATGCTAAATGAATCCAGATATTGATTTCTCTTGTGTTTTGCATGGCAGCATCCAGTGATTTAGGGCCTAATCCACAGCTCACAGAAGTCAGTGAAAAGACTCCAATTCACTTCAGTGGGTTTTGGATCAGGCTGTAGGTGAGTCTCCATGTAGAATTACCCTTGCTTATGGAGGACTCTCAACCAAGGCTCTAGCTGCGCCCTGAAACATTCTACAAACATGTCATTTTTGCTTCCATTTTGCAATATGCCTTAGATTCCTGGTTCATTCCAGTGACACTGGCTCCAGGGTAGAGAAGGCATCCCCAAAACTCAAATGAAAACATGTAACTCAAGTTCTCCATGTATTAGCGGTGTTTGGCTAGTTTAAATATTTTTTTAAAAAGACTTGCATTGAATTTGGTACCACATTTAAACTTGGTGTGAGGTTGTTGCCCTGGAAAGCCAAGGACTACCATAGAGTCAGAAAAAAACAAGAGTAATAGCACAAGGACACTGGCATTTCCTGCTTAGAGTTCCATATTGTAATCGATGTTTACCTGTTGTACATTGACTGGTGCTTCGACATCCAAGACTCCAAGCCTGTTCTGACACTGCTTCTACTTTAGTCACTAAAATGTTGTCCATCCACAAAAACTGGTAGCCCAAGAGTATTCCCACATGTCTAACTTGGGGTTCACTGCACCACACTTCTTTCTTTCTTTCTTTCTTTCTTTCTTTCTTTCTTTCTTTCTTTCTTTCTTTCTTGTATTTATTTTACAAATTAAACTCTAAAAGACCTAGTGGGTTAAAAGTTCTTCAAACATGCAAATAGTTTTCATTATTGTACACCTCTCTCTTGCAATGTAAGAAATAAACAATACATCAAGGGGTACTTTGTTTCTCAATATAAAATTAAATCATCGTTTGGATGAGAATAGACAGGGAAAAGCTAGGTGTCCAGTTTTATTTTCTGAGAAATATATGCTTAGTAATTCTGACTTGTCCACTCAGCATGCCATACAATGGCATGCCATACAACTTCTTCATTGTTGCCTCTTGACACACACTTACCATTGTGAATTTTATTCTGTGGGATGTGTTTTCTCCACAGGCTTTTGGAAAGAGAGTGGACTGAGTGGTTGGAAAATCTTTGAGCTTAGTATCCTCACTATTTTTGTTGTGTTGTCAATGCATGATACATGCAGGCTTTTGTACTGTACTGGTGTTTAGATTGTGTATTTCAATTTAGGTAATGGGTGCCCACTTTATAGGATGGGATTATATACATCTTAATTAAAATGAGAAAAGGTCAAGCTATTTAGTTTATTGAAGACAGAGTTAAAAGGTGACTTGATCGTAGTCTACAAGTACCTACATAGGGAAGAATTTCTGATAGTATAGACAGCTCTTTAATCTTACCAAAAAAAAGCACAATGAGATCCAGTAGTTGGAAGCTGAAGCTAGACAAATTCAGACTCGAAAATATGGCACAAGTTTTTAACAGTGAGAGTAATTAACCATTGGAATAGCTGCCTAGGAATGTGGTACATTCTGCATTCCTTGCCATCTCTAAGTAAGACTGGATGTCTTTCTAAAAGATATGCTGGAGCGCAAGCAGAAGTTATGGACCTGGTGCACAGTTATTGGGTAAGGTTCTTTGGCCTGTGTAATGCAGGAGATCATACTAAATTATCACAAAGGTCTCTTCTGGTCTTAAAATCTATGAATCTACAAATGCATTCTATAATTCTTTGATTAGCCAAATTAATTATAAGTTGCTAGCACCACTTGGTAGGATTATATCAGTCACTGTAATACACACAATGCTTATTTACCCAGTGCATACAGTAGAGTGAATATATCTTGTATGTTTCACAAAAGATATTTTTAAACAGAAATCACAGAACACTTATCCTAACTATACTTATAATATGGTGGCAAGAGCATGTTGTTTGTACATCCCCATAAATATCTATGGTGCTTGCTGATATATAAAACACAGTAAGGAGATTTTCAAGGCACAAATGACAGTTGGGCACTTAACTGCCATTCAAAGTCACTGGGAGTGAGGTGCCTACCTGCCATTTATGACTTTGAAAATGTCTCCCCATGCTGCCTTGTAAAGCTACAGTCACAAAGGTCAAGAAAGGATTTAGGCACAGCCAAAAAGGGATTAGGACAGACAATCCTGCCTTCATGCAGACAGTTTCAATCTTAAATTCCCATAACTTTTTATTATTGGAAGAGTTCCAGATCAATTCTTAGTTTAAACTGATTTGTTCATTTTCACACTGATGCCACACACTCTGTGGCACATTCTGTCTACTTCCTTGTTGTAAAATAGATGGATTTATGTGGGTGGGTGAGAGGAGCCTCAGGGCCCTCTATACTGAGCGGCATCCATTCCAACGCAACAGCACTGGAGAGCTTTACTATTAGGAAGACACTGTGCATCTGACTAGTGTCATTAATGTCAACTCTAGTGTAACCATGAGGTTCCTAACTATTTACGTCTCCAAAGTGTGTTAGTTGTGGGTGAATTTGTATAATTGTATGATTCTGTGAATCAGGTTATGCTGAGCAGTTGGCTCCAAATCAATTACTCAAATTGCTGATGTAGAGTCAAAACTCACCACCGTCCCAGGATTTGATTTTATTAAGGCAATCTAACAAACTCTAACCCTAAGCTTCTTCCAGGATTGGATGTTCCTAGAGTTCATCCCTTTGGAGTTCTGAGCCACACACCATAGACAGGCCAATCCCACATCTTCTCATCCAGGCTGGAATTACACTGTTACACTTGCCACAGAGAGTTAGCATCTCCCAGCAAAGTTCAAACACCTGCTAACAAGTCAGGTCAATTGAAGACTCCAGCTACCTACAGTTTATGTTACATAGTTCATAAATGGTGGATATCTATAAAATTTGACTATTTGCATAAGACATTTTGAGAGGAAATCTGATGGGAAGTCTGTTCATGTGAGATTGTAGCCGTATCCAAAACATAACCAGAAAATGGGCCCCTTCTAATTCTAGATCTAATGACTAACCCAACCTGCGGAGTCCAATCCAAGGATTCTAAGCCAACTCCTCCAGGAATTTTGAAAGTGTTTGGATTTCACTTTCTGGTTTCAGCCCACTTCTGACTATGGTTATTGTAAGAAGACGTGAGCTACCAATCTGAGTCATATGAATATGTAATTGAGCTTGAAATATCAGCCCTGTAGTGAGTGAGACAGTTAATTCTGCCAGTAAATGTTGTTCAGTGCTAACTGCTAAACCGAAATTTAACAATTAGTTTAGAAAATTTAAAGATTAATTTGTAATGGGAGATGAGAAGCAGGGTGCATCTTGTGTTAATCATTCTTTTTGAAATGCCTACAGCAGGTTAGGAAAAGAATGCTGCAATACAATGGGAGTACTAGTTTCCAATAGAGAAATCTGACCAAGAATTGAATGCATGCCTAATTATCTTCAACCAAATTTGACACATGTACCTACTGAATTAGACTGAGCTATTGCTACAAAACACAGTTTCTAACAAACTGCAAATGGACTGAATCTTCTGCTTTCCACATTTGCCAATATTAATGAACTGATATTGATATTATTCACTTACTTACTTATTTAATTATAACAGCAGTTGACATTGTCATAGCATAATAGTTGGGTGGCCATGAGTCCTATCTATTTCCAGTCTGTTTAAAGAGGAGTGCCTGCACGTTCCAGCCCCTGGTGTTGAGATTAAAAGGAGATGGCAATAGCGTTAGCCAAGCTGCATAACTTCAGTAGTGGAAATCAAGACATTTTGAGCTACAAAGATCTTACAAGATGATAAAACATTGGCCAATATTTTCAAACCTGCATGTTTAAAGTTAGGCACCTAAATTAGAGCTGGGCTTTTTCCCTAAAAAAAGTAAAAAAAAATAATAAATTGAATATTTTGGTTCAGAAATGCTGCCATGGTGCCTCATGGGAGTTGTAGTTTGAGTGCCCTCCTCCTCCCAGTCTCTTCTCTAGGCTAGGCATCTGGTCAGCCTACATCTCCCATGATGCAGCTGCCTCCCCTCACATTTTGTCCAAAAAAAAATTCCATTGGAAAACAATTTCAACAGAAATTGTTCAAACTGTCCTGACCTAAAACCATAGCTAAGCCTTGAGACACCACCTGGTCTTTCAGAGAGTGGGTGGTCAATGCTTTCTCAAAATCAGATGTTTTCAAAGTGGATACACAAAATGGAAGTTCCCAAAATCACAAGTCACTTGTGAAAATGTAGGTGTAAATATCGATTTAGCTGCCTAGCTTTAGACAACCAACTATGAAAAATTCTGGCCTCTGACTGGTTTTAAGGTAAGAAAGAGAAAGCTGTGTCTCAGGAGAGTTGTAAATTTGCGAGAAATACAAACAAGTTGAAAATTGTGACTACTCAAATCTAATAATACAGAAAATGTACTCATCAGGCTTTCAGTGCAGCTAAGTTTTTTTCATTTGTATCATACCTTCTTTTGTTTCCCATCTCCCTTCATGATATGAAAATCAGTGGTCAGTTACCTTGGGTATTCTGATTTTTGTCAGTTCTATAGCAATGTAATTGTAGAGACACTGCAGTTCGCTCATCTGCAGAATCCATAGTTGAGTACAGGATAAAGCTTGGTTTATGTAAATTTGTAATCCTGGAAACAGTTACCCTTTTTGAAGGGCTAGATCCTCAGCTGGTGTAAACTGGCATAGTTCCATTAAAGTCAATTGGGAAATGCAAATGTGTGATAGTGGAGGATCTGGCTCGAAAGGCTTAGCATAGGCAAACTTCATGTTCTGATACCCTGCCCATCTTTGGGGATTCTGACTTAATGAGTGTTCCATGACTGCAGAATAGATCACAATATCAGAATCAAGATCTGCCAGGAAGAGCTGAGAGAGGAGGATTTTGCCCATGGATTAGCAGCACAAATCCAAATGACCAAGAAAATACCATAGAAGGAGAGAATGTTCAGATATTTCAACTAAGCAGTGTAGCATAGTCATAGTGTACTCACTGCACTGCGCCAGTATGAGGGGAAACAGTTACTGAAAAGAATTTTAATATATGAAGCAGAGCCACATCATTCTGAAATGCTTTGAAAGGATCTTCCCTCCTGATGCCTCATCCTTTGTATTCTCTTGGCTCGTAAAAATGCCTTGATTTTCTTTTGCACTGACTGCTCAGAAAGTGTCATTTTCTAGCATTATAAACAGAGTATTCAGAGTGCCCCATTCAGTATTGACCTAGGTGTGAAAGGATGGTTCACTATTACAGAGAGTCAGTACTGTATATCTTCTCGTCCATTTTTCCTATGTTTCTATGATGTATTCTATATGCAGTCCAGTGGTCCTCCTGGGGATTGCAGCCACAGAATTATGGAAGGCTCAAGCAACACTAATGACAACCACGTTTGAGCCTTCTAGGCAGTACTTTGTACTGAAATGTACATTATATGGCCACAGTGGCAATGATCAGAAATGGTTTTGAAATTTAAGGATGCACTTAATGAATTGAGCATTTTGTTATAATGACTAAATCTAATGTGTAATGACTCATCTAAGTCAACAGACTTTCCCCTCTATATTGCAGATTTGCATTCTAACCTCCTTTCTTAAAAAAGAGAGAGAGAGAGAGAGAGAGATCAAATTGTGAGTCTATCATAGGCACAGAAGGGGTTGAATATGTAATAGATGTTTCAATGGAAGCCTGTGTATGATTGCTCTGATAACCACAGAGCCAAACTGAATACAATAGATTTCTTTACACTTTTGTTGTAACATCAGCAACACCTTTCTAGTTCTCTTAACCCAAAATGAAACAAATGAAATGATCCTAAAAGCAAGATATGTTATATTTTACCTTGTAGTCAGGAAAAATGAACAAGATTATATTTCTATTCATTTCCACAAATAACTTCAAATTCTAAATATGGATTTTAGTGCTCTCTCCATAAAGTACTAAAGGTGCAATAAATTAGTAATTTACTGTTTCCATAAAATCAAATTGTAAATGTAATGCATCTCAGTCAATATAAATTAACTTGCTTAGGGTTTACACAGTAAGATAAGCCTGTCGATTATGACAAGTATTTCTGTCTCTTTCTTACTGTACATGAATTTCAGAATGTGTTTTAACTCGTGCTTGTGAAAAGGAGATTAAGACTGAGCTTTCCAAGGGGTCTAGTCTATAGAATTTAGGAACCCTTAAGATCACAAAAACAAAACAAACTGATGGGCATGGAAGTTTTTAGCAGCTAGAGTTTGGATGGGCTGTAGCAAAGCAATATGGGTGTCAAGGAACCTAGAGAGCAAAATACTGAAGTCAAGATGTGAGATGATTGAGGCTTAGACAAGAGGTTTATCTGTTGGACTTTAGAGGAAGGGATAGAATAATATCCAAGATTTGGCTATGACCTGGACAAGTGGGAAGGAGGAGACAAAGGGCTTTTCCACATGGAAACTTAGTGTGTGGCACAGCAGAGTGTGACTGTGCAGTGCTCTAGCCTGACGCACACCAAGTTGTTGTGTGCAGTATGTCCTACTGAAGTACGTCAAAGCGCACATTAAATGGACAGTAGCATGAGCAACACTGCCAGTTAGAATGCAGCAGGTTACGGCACTGTAGATTTAAACCCCAGCTTGCTGCGCACTAAATGATTGTGTAGACAAGCCCTAACGTGACCGCCAGCTTATGAGCCACAGCCATAAACAATTCTTACATGTTAATAAAGCCTGAAATAGTAGGAAAAAAAGTTTCACTTCCTGTATTATTTATTCTTCAAACGCTAATGTAATAGTGAAAAAATATAGTGAATAAAATTGGCCACCAGTCATACCAAATAATGTGGTATGGAAGAAGAAGTGGGGGGATTTGATAGCTGCTTTCAACTACCTGAGAGGTGGTTCCAGAGAGGATGGTTCTAAACTATTCTCAGTGGTAGAAGAGGACAGGACAAGGAGTAATGGTCTCAAGTTGCAGTGGGGGAGGTTTAGGTTGGATATTAGGAAAAACTTTTTCACTAAGAGGGTGGTGAAACACTGGAATGCGTTACCTAGGGAGGTGGTAGAATCTCCTTCCTTGGAAGTTTTTAAGGTCAGGCTTGACAAAGCCTTGGCTGGGATGATTTGATTGGGGATTGGTCCTGCTTTGAGCAGGGGGTTGGACTAGATGACCTCCTGAGGTCCCTTCCAACCCTGATATTCTATGATTCTATGATTCTATGATTCTATGTGCATTCTGTCCAAGCACAGGCATAATGCCGATCATTGTTAATTGTAAAGCTAGTCATTGGGCCTATCATCTGAGGCACTATACATGTAATGGAGAATTTC
Source organism: Chelonia mydas (assembly GCF_015237465.2). Lineage (NCBI taxonomy): Eukaryota > Metazoa > Chordata > Testudines > Cheloniidae > Chelonia > Chelonia mydas. Next base: position 334,820,881 of record NC_057849.1, on the reverse strand, counting down.
AGCTTAGTTTTTTAAGTGTCTAGCCCTTTTTCTTGCAATGACAGACTTGAAAAATGGAAATCGATGTAACCCAAAGTGAAATCAATCACTAGGTTGAAGGGAAAAAGTAGCTGGTTTCTACTTCTGTATTAGGAAAGTAGGAGGGACATAAAGACATCATTTGTAGAGAGACAGGGAGAGATCATTATGTACACACACACTTTCTGTGAACCATTTAAGTTTGGGTTGTCTTCCAAAGAACCATCTCACTAACCCAGTCCAAACGTTTAGGTCAACCCTGTGTATGATGGTGTGATAATAGTAGATGGGAATCTGTTATGTCTGTAGACCAGAGGGGCTACAAAAAACTTCTTTTGCGGGCCTACTCAAATATGCTAAGGTTGACTGTTGTTAATAAGCACTAAAGGTGGGATGCTTAATAGCATTCTGTTTTTGCCTAGCTCTCCTTCCATTGAAGTCAGTGGGATTTCCATTGACTTCAGCAGGAGCAGAATTTGCCCAATACTGAGTGCGTTTTAAAATTCCACCTACAGAGCATTATACCAAGGGAAGAATAAGTCCCATCCTTTTCCCTACCTTATATTTATATTACAATTATTTTAGATTTTGAACTAAATATATATAACTGGGAAGCCATCAATTTTGCAGTGGTTTTAGTTCTGGAGCATAGAACTAGTCATCATAAGTTCTGGGCTGGAACTGGAAAAAAAGGTAAACTATATCCCTTTTATATTAATGTCCCATATTAATGTTATATTAAACAAAACCTTACTTGTATTATTAAAAGCATACTCATTTTTTTAAATCTAAATTTCTTTTCACCATTGATTCTGTATTCATTTTTCATTCTATGTTACTTGGACAATAAAGTTTAGTATCATTTCCTGGTTCTTATGCAATAGCACAAGGCTCTTGCTTGTGTTTCTAGCCCTGTTTAATTCTCCCAAGACACTGTTTATGACCACTCTTATTTGCATCAAACATTTCTGTACCTATTATATGTTGTAAACCTCAAAACTTAAATTTGGAACACATGCTTGCAAACAGTGTCTCTTTAATAAAACATCTGTGTTGCTAATCAATGCGAGTGAAATGCATTATATAATGAAGTGGATAAATCCAGAATTTCTAACAGGTGAGGATAAATCATGTTTGCCTGTGAATAACAGTTTTTATCAGTGACTCAGTGGGATCATAATGTATTCTTTCAATCTGCTCCAAAGGTAGTAGCAGGAAAGCTATTTTATAGATTTCTTGGTAATCTGAGCTGATGTTATACCTGTTACAGGACATTTCCAATAAAATAGAAACACAGCAGGATAAAAAAGATACAAATGGTGTTTTTATACCAGTCAATAAAAGCATGACTCTGTAGTAATAGAAAATTTGTTCATGAATTGTGACGTATCAGCAGCTTGGTTGGTAAGATATTAAAATAATTCATGTCCTACCTCTGTAACTGTTCTTACCATTATGTTAGCATGTGCCTTTAATTTGCTGTCTTATTTTCATTGTCAACTAGGAAAAAAACAAGTCAAGTACATAGAGACACTGTACAATCAAAACAGCATATTGGAATGATTTCTTAAACTACTTTATAAGTCATTAGTTTTGACAAGGGAGGAAAAGTCCAGCGCATTTATACATACCAATTTACCTCTAATGATTGTGTTTCATATTATGGAAATGATATAGTAATGACACAACTTGTCTTTTCCCATAGCCTAAGGCTATTTAACAAAGCTAAAGCACGTTTTTTTTAACCTCCTAAGAAATCTTAGACCACGATTGTGCAATCTGAGCCCTGTGGGCAGACACTTGTCCCGATTCAGAAACTGCGCTGATTTCAGTGAGACTTCATGAATGAACCTGTCTGGATCACGTGGCAGGACTGAGGCTGTAATTTGTACATCACAGCTAAGCAAGCTAAGTCAGGTGAGCCAGATTCTGATCTCAGTTACCCCAATGTAAATCTGGAGTAATAAAAGACTTTATTGATGTTACATTGGTTCATAGTTTGGCCCATGGATTGTAAATCTCTCTCGTGAAGCTCTTTAGGTTAATTTTAAATCATATGCTGACAATTAAAAACAAAATCCAAGAAAGAACAACATAGGAATTGTCATACTGCATCAGAACTGTGCTTCCCTTAGATGCTGGAGATGATTGAGATATAGGTGATTTTGTTTTCAGTTTTGACCAATTCTGTTAGTTTTCAATATGCAGAAGTACAGTCTTCTGCCCTTCCCCTCCAAATTTCGCATGTTCCTCACATATGCAGGTAAGTTGCTATGCTATTTGTTTTGTCAAATGTAAGAAAGTCATTTTTTTTCCTTGATTGGGTTTTTGTTTTATACAAACGTGGTGTAAATAAAAGACATATTCTACTAAGCACATTCAAAACCATAAGGGATTTTTCTTTCTACCCTCCATGCAAAAAAAAAAAAATATGAGTAGTATCAATTTTACATTTCTGATCTCATTTCCTCTCTCATATATAAATCTTGCACAAAGAAAATTGGAGCTGCATTATCTCTTAAAGATAAAAAAGTTTCTAATGTAGATAGTCCACATTTCCTCAATAATATTCTTGGTGGAAATGTTAATAAATAATTAACTAAATGCCCTATTTTGCAGACTCTTAGTTCATGATGATGTGTCTTTCATACATATTTTATTACATTTCAATCTTTATTAGAAAGGGTTAGTGGAAAAATTTAGGTTCTCTTGCATAGGTTTATTTAATACTGAGTTATGTAATAAACAGAAAGACTTGTTACATTTTTGTCTGTTTATCATCTTCTGGTGCAGCTGTTCATAATTTTACAATGGTTCACAAGTGCAGGAAAAGCAGCTAAATTTCCATGATGCTATCCATGGCAGGCATGTTGGCTGCCGCTGCATTAGCTGAAGCACTTGTCAAAATGATTTCAGGGCAGTTTACTGTTAATGGGGGAAAAAGTCAAGAAGATTTGAGAAGATTACACTTAATATTTGAACAACAATGTCCATCTGAGCCATTGTCAGACAGCTCTAGTAAGACTGCTTATGCAGGCTCTCCTAGTCCAAATTATCCAGAGCCTTCAACACTGAATAAATCCCAGTAATTCGGGAGGTTGTGAATATTTGCTGTCACTAGCCAGGGAAGTCATATCCAAGGTCTGCTGAATTATTGTAGCTTTTAAAGTTTTGTTCTTTTGATTTCACTTCAGTGGCCCATTGGTCAGTGGGAAGGAAGAATAACTTGTGCTAAATGGACTCTCCTGCCTCTGACTGGATGTTTCTTCCTGGTTTTTCATTATTATCCCATAGGTGATCTTGCACAATGGAGTGGATTTGGGTAAAAGTTTCAAAAACGCCCAAGTGATTTAGGAGCCTTATGTTCCATTTTCAAAAGTGACTTGGGCACAGAGAGTCTAAATAGAAAATTGAGATTTAGACTCTCTGTGCCCAAGTCACTTTTGAAAATGGGACTTAAGGCTCCTAAATTGCTTAAGAACTTCTGAACACGCTACCCTTGGTGCCCAGGTCTGAAAATTGGCTTTTAACCAGTGTTAGGATATTTAGGGTTTTTGTTTAAAATATTCTCTTTATTTTATGCTTACCATGATATTTTAACATTTAATAAGTTTGCTAGAACTCCTACCACCTGTCTGTGGGCCCCATAATTTCAATCTAACCCTTTTCTTTTTTTCAGCGTATGTTTGGCAATTATTCTTAAAATCCTGGATGGTAAGTTACATGCTCTGTCACTACAGTCAGTTACAAAAAGATGCAATAATTCCATTGGAGACCTAGCTTTATATTAAAAAAATAATAACCGTGACCTTTCAATACTTTTACTAGAGCAATGGCAATGCAGAAAATGCAACCTAGATGGAGTGGGACTGCCATGGCAGGCCAGAGTTGTTGCACACCAGTTATGGGAGGGAGAGCTTTTGTCAGAATCAGTCTTTGTAGAAGACTAATAGAGATATAGCTAGAATTCCATATGAGTCAAACTTTTGGAATTAGTCATGAGACTGGTTAGGACACTGGCTTTAGATATGTGAAACTCACGTTCAGGTAAAAGGGGACTTGAACCTGGGTCCCTCACATCCCAGCTGAGTGCCCTAATCATTTATATATGGCCTATTCTAAAGTTGCTGTCTCTCTCTATTCCCATTTTGCAAAAAATTTCAAAAGGTCTCATTTTCATTGATACAAAACAAAAACAACTTTTGAAACCTCGAAGCTTTTGTAAAACAGAATTGATTTAGAGACAGCTCTGATATTTATTATCTCCATTTTACAGGTGGAAAATTAAGGCACAGAGATAGTAAGCGAGAAGTCCCATTGACTTCAGTAAGACTTCTTGAATAATTAAAGTCAGGCACATGCTTAAGTATCTTATTGAATCATGGCCTAAGTGATTGGCCCATGGTCACGTGGGAGGTTTGTAGCAGAGGCACGAATTAAATCAAGATGCTCCAGAGTCCAGTCCTGGACCTTAACCACAAAGCCTTCATTCCTCTGTGTAGTTGCATATAATTAATCAAGTGAACTGTTAGATGTCCCAAAAAAAGGGGAATCTACCACTGACCTGGGGCGACTATTTGACAGTCTAGGCGATCTCATTGGTGGGAAGTGTCTCCAGATATTACTTGAAATATTTAGTTTGTTAATTTTACTTTATTTCTAGGGTGATTGGAATTAGTTTTGAGCCACAAAATAGTTACTTTATTTAGTCTGAATTTGTATTTACTCCAGTTTTGATGTTATTGCACTGGCATAGTAAGTGAAGGCCATTTGGGACTTTGAAGTTCTTCTGTGACTGTCTAGCATTACCACCAGTTCATTGGTTGCTTAACTCTCAATTGCTTTGCTTTCTGTACCATTTGCCCTTCTAAATACTATGCGCATGAAAACATCTGTTACCATTATTAGTGGACATTGTGTTGCAGAACATCATATTTATGTATCTATATACATGTAGATGTTTATCTATTATTATATATATGTGTTTGAGTATACTTTCAAACCTACATGACACTGGTGCCTTAAACATTCTATTTGCAATACGCAGGGCAAGAGAGGGATATTTATTTGTGGAATCACTTCATCTGCCTCCAGAATGCCCCAGGGTAAAATGTGGCAGCTGTTCAACATTGCGCCGTATAGTTATATAACCATTTAGGACAGGAAGTGAAGACAAATTCCACCTCAGTAGTGGGAATCTAATTATCCTTTTGGAATTGGGCCAAGACACTAGGGCTAATACCCATATGGTATTTTTACAATAAGTGATATGAGTTCTTAAGAACCACAAGTGGTCAAGATTTCTGTTCCACTTTCCATAGTAAAGACACCTCCACTGGCATTGTGTCCCCTAGCATTATAACAAAGACATTATGTCAGTACTAACTCAGAGGGAAGCATGCCATCTATTGAATCTATCAGTATAGTACTATTTCTTGCAGTTGTCTGGCCTTGCCTTAAAGGTCTCCCTTTTAATGTATTCACCAGGCGAGAGCCTGCTAAATCTGTGAGATCTGATATGGTGTGGCGGCAGGTGGTAGGATAAGGTTGAATACAAAAGAAAAGGGAGATTAGAACGTCAAAATCTTAATTGTGAATCGCAACTAGATCCTACCAGCACAGAATATTAGTTCCTAATGTTGACTTTTTTTCCCAAGGATATTTTGGCTACTGTACTGACATAGTTCATTAGTTAGTCACTGTGGCTGATCTGGAGTTATTGGCTTGCCTTTCATCAGTCTCCTCCTTACAGAGCATATTTAGCATGGGTACCAAATGCCTTTGTATTTTTTGCAGTAATGGCAGTCTGAGGGTTTATTTCGCCAGAAGACAATAGCAATGCTTTTCTAAGTTCAATGCATTGCTCCACATCAAATTACCTTCTTTCATTGAAAATGCTGTGAAAATTATGATCTGAATTTTGTTTGCTGCCATTACTTTTCTCTTGTACCATACATCAATATGTAAACGGTTCTGACTTCTCCCAAATTATCAAGTGACGGTTAAAGTCAAAAGTTCCTATTACAAGAATATTTTATAGTTGGGACAAGGGTGTCCTATTAGTGCTCTAAATATCTAAATGGGTTCCAAATAGTTATATGGACTCTGTAACATGCTAAAATACAGTACATAGTAGAGTCCCTATTTTCAGCCATAGTATATGTGCCTGATGTAAATGTGAAGGGAGAGCTAGATCTCTAGATAAATCTATCTATAAACCCCATTCAGCAAGGTTCTTAAGTATATGCCTAACTTTAAGCACATGAGTAGTTCAATGGAGCTCAAATATCCAGGTTCTTATACAGTCCCCTACACCAAAGTATCCTGAATGACTCAGTTTCCTTATACAACCTTCAGGATAATTTAAAGATGTTCTCTTGTCTAATTTGTTTAGCCAGCAAAATTTTGACTGATCTTAAAATATTTTGTTATGATGTTGTCATATTCCTCCTTCAGTGCTGGGAGTAGTGCATTTTCAAGATAATGGATAGAGTATTGAAAAAGACACTGCACAATAGAATCTCTATGGATAGAAATTCCGTGCTTGAGTAATAAGAGAATAGCAGTACAAATATACTACCGACCACCTGACCAGGATGATGGTGATTATGAAATTCTCAGGGAGATTAGACAGGCTATAAAAATAGAAAACTCAATAATAATGGGGGATTTCAACTATCCCCATATTGACTGGGTACATGTCACCTCAGGAGGCAAGGGTAAAGTTACTAGACACCATTAAAGACTGCTTCTTGGAACAGCTTGTCCTGGAACCCACAAGGGGAGAGGCAATTCTTGATTTAGTCCTGCATGGAACACAGGGTATGGTCCAAGAACTGAATATAGCTGAACTGCTCAGTAATAGAGACCATAATATAATTAAATTTAACATTGGGGGGAGGGCGGAAGGGAATACAAAACAAGCCCACTCCTGTAGCATTTAACATCAGAAGGGGAAATTACACAAAAATGAGGAACCTACTTAAACAGAAATTAAAATTCACAAGAGTGAAATGCTTGCAAGCCGCATGGAAATTTTTTTAAAACATCACAGTAGAGGCTCAAATTAAATGTATATCTCAAATTAAAAAAAAAGTAAGAGGACCAAAAAATGCCACCGTAGCTAAACAACAGACTAAAAGAGGCAGTCAAAGGCCAAAAGGCAACCTTTAAAAATTGGAAGTCAAATTCTACTGAGGAAAACAGGAAAAAGCATAAACTGTGGCAAGTCAAATGTGAAAGTATACTTAGGCAGGCCAAAAAATAATTTGAAGAGCAACTAGCAAAAGACTCAAAAAGTAATAGCAATTTTTTTTTCAAATACATCAGAAGCAGGAATCCTGCCAAACAATCTGTGCGGCTGCTGGATGATTGAGGTGCCAAACGAGCAAGCAGGGAACACAAGGCCACAGTTGGAAAGCTAAATGAATTCTTCGCATCTGTCTTCACTGCTGAGGATGTGAGGGAGATTCCCACACCTGACCCATTCTTTTTAGGTGACAAATCTGAGGAACTGTCCCAGATTGAGGCATCAATAGAGGTGGATTTGGAACAAATTGATTAATTAGTTAAGTCACCAGGAGTTCACCCAAGAGTTCTAAAGGAACTCAAATATGAAATGGCAGAACTATTAACTACAGTATGTAGTCTATCACTTAAATCAGCTTTTGTATCAGATGACTGGAGGATAGCTAATGTAGCACCGATTTTTTAAAAGGGCTCCAGAGGCGAAGCTGGCAATTACAGACCAGTAACTTCAGTACCAGACAAATTGGTTGAAACTATAGTAAGGAACAGAATTATCAGTCATATAGATGAACAAGATATGTTGGGAAAGAGTCCAAAATGGCTTTTGTAAAGGGAAATCATTCCTCACCAATCTACTGGAAGTCTTTGAGGTAGTCAACAAACATGTATAAGGGTGATTTAGTGGATATAGTGTACTTGGACTTCTTTCAGAAAGCCTTTGACACGGTCCCTTACCAAAGGCTCTAGAGTAAAGTAAGCAGTTGTGGGATAAGAGGGAAGGTCCTCTCATGGATCAGTAACTGGTTATAATACAGGAAACAAAGGGTAGGAATAAATGGTCAGTTCTCAGAATGATTAGGGGTATGGAACAGCTTCCATATAAGGGGAGATTAAAGACACTTGGATTGTTTATCTTGGAAAAGAGACAACTAAGGGGGGGGGGGGAATGACAGAAGTCTATAAAGTCATGAATTGTGTGGAGAAAGTGAATAGAGAAATGTTATTTACCCCTTCACCTAACACAAAAACCAGGGATTACCCAATAAAATTAATAGGCCGCAGGTTTAAAACAAACAAAAGTAAGTACTTCTTCACAGAATGTCAACCTGTGGAACTCATTGACAGGTCTTCATTATGAAGGCCAAAACTATAATAAGGTTCCAAAAAAATTAGATAAATTCTTGGAGAATAGGTCCATCAATGGCTATTAGCCAGAATGGGCAGGGATGCAACCCTTTCCCTGGATGTCCAAAGCTTCTGACTCCCAGAAGCTGGGACAGGACGAGAAGATCACTCAATAATTGCCCTGTTCTGTTCATTTCCCTCTGAGGCATCTGGCATTGGCCACTGTTGGAAGACAGGGTTATGGGCTAGATGGATCACTGGTTTGACCCAGTATGGCTGTTCTTATGTTCACCATCAACTTAGAAATCACATTTTTCTCAAAGTTTTTCCACATGCTGTTATTACATATAGCACCAAAGCTTCTGGAACTGAAAGACTCAAATATTTTTAATCACTTTTTCTTTGACCATTTGACAAAGCTTTGTGCTTAGTCTTCTTCACTAGTTCCTATGTATAGGCACTCAGTTTTGCCTTTTGTTTATGTGGGTCTTTCACACAGCCATGGGGGAGATAAGTATTTTTTTTAACAGGACATGGTGATAACAAAACCATGACTCAGGAGCAGGTATAGAATCTGAAACTACTTTCTCTCATGTTTTGAAATTAAACTGTCCCTTTACCATGCTTATATTATTTAAGGGTTTGGTTATGGCAATTGACATCATGTATCTTGCTGGATTTTAGATATAGTGGTGGTCATTTCAACAAAATCAAGGTGAATTGATACCAGGATTATTGAATTACACCAGGCAGCATTAGTCTCTATGAAACGGGTCTCAAGTTGCAGTGGGGGAGGTTTAGGTTGGATATTAGGAAAACCTTTTTCACTAGGAGGGTGGTGAAGCACTGGAATGGGTTACCTAGGGAGGTGGTGGAATCTCTATCCTTAGAGGTTTTTAAGGTCATGCTTGACAAAGCCTTGGCTGGGATGATTTAGTTGGGGATTAGGTCCTGCTTTGAGCAGGGGGTTGGACTAGATGACCTCCTGAGGTCTTCCCTGATATTTTATGATTCTGTGAAACAGATGTGTGTAGAAAAGAAATAATGCCTGGCCATTACCAATTTAGCAACAAAATTGTTATCATGGCAAACGTACTTTAGAATTTATACACAAGACGTATTTAGAAAAGTAGAAACTGAATTTGCATAATAACAGTCTGATACAGCTATGCTTTAATTCTTAAACCATGGACAGGTATTCTGCATTTATATCTTTTCATCCTAATAGATTCCAAAGTGTTTGTACCGAAATGCAGGCACCTGGGGGTGGAGTGCAACTGCCATCTGATGCAAAACACACAGCATATTTGTTATGTTTCCTGGCCTGTGAATGACGGCTATATTTTAAGCTTTGTGGACAAAGAAGCCAAAAGTTTTTTTAAATGCCAGAGGTGCTTGATGCAGAATTGAACTGTGCTCCGGAAACCTTTAAAAAAACATTTTAGTCTGCAAAATTATAGTCTAACTTTCCAAGTCACTTCTATGTTTGTATCATCCTTGACAGATAGTAAACAGATAATACTAAGTGTTAGTATTAACAATCTAACTTGTTCTTATATTACTCTTTATAGTTTCTATTCCTTTTCCCTCTATTTCTTTAGATTTATTAAGGGCCAGTTCCAGACTCTAAGCATTTAACAAATTTAAAATTACAGTGCATAAAATAAAAATGCCAAAATCAGGCTAAGATGACCAAGTCATAACTCAGTAATATCTATCCTCCTTGAAAATAAAACCCATAAAATCTCCATAATATCCATACCAGCTTTATAGAGCCTAATCCTTAAAGCAGGGGTGGCCACCCTGTGGCTCCAGAGCCACATGCGGCTCTTCAGAAGTTAATATGCGGCTCCTTGTACAGGCACCGACTCCGGGGCTGGAGCTACAGATGCCAACTTTCCAATGTGCCGGGGGGTGCTCACTGCTCACTGGCTCTGCCACAGGCCCTGCCCCCACTCCACCCCTTCCAGCCCCCTCCCCTGACCCTGCCGTGCCCTCGCTCCTCCCCCACCCACCCCAGAGCTTCCTGCACGCCATGAAACAGCTGATCAGGAGGTGTGGGGAGGGAGGGGGAAGCGCTGATTGACGGGGCAGCTGGTGGGTGGGAGGCTCTGGGAGCGAGGGGAATGGAGCTGATGCGGGGGCTGCTGACATATTACTGTGGCTCTTTGGCAATGTACATTGGTAAATTCTGGCTCCTTCTCAGGCTCAGGTTGGCCACCCGTGCCTTAAAGGCTTTCAACCCCCTCCCCCAAATGCTCTGAGTTTAGTAAGAGACAAGGTGGGTGAGGTAATATCTTTTACTGGACCAACTTCTGTTGGTGGGAGAGACAAGCTTTCAAGCTCCAAAGCGTTCTTCTTCAGGCCTGGCAAAGACACTTTACAGCGCTGCAACTTTCTCACTCGGGGGTGTGAAAAAACACCCCCTGAGCGCTGCAAGTTTCAGCGCTGTAAAGTGCCAGCGTAGACAGTGCACCAGCGCTGGGAACGGTGCTCCCAGCGCTGGTAGCTATTCCCCTCATGGAGGTGGGGTTTTTTATAGCACTTTAAGGTTGCTAGTGAAGACATTCCCTCAGACTGTTACAGCTAAATACAAGGTGAAACAGATTGGTAAGGGTAAGGAATGTTTCAAGAAATCAATCAAAATGAAGTGGGCAATTAACACCTCTGCAGTCAGAGAACAAAGGAGAGTTAGTGGGTTACAGACTGTTGTAAAGAGATAGAAAACCAGTGTCTCTGCTGAGTCCATGGTTTTTTGTGTCTAGGGGCTTGTCTTCCTTACCGGGGAGATCAATACTTCTGCATTCAATGCAGCAGGTGTTGATTTAGCGGGTCTAGTGAAGACCTGCCAAATCGAAGGCAGAGTGCTCTCCAGTCGACCCCGGTACTCCACCTCTCTGAGAAGAGTAAGGTAAGTCGACGGGAGAGCATCTCCCATCCGCGCAGCACAGTGAAGACACGGCGGTAAGTCGACCTAAGCTACATCAACTCCAGCTACATTATTCACATAACTGGAGTAGCGTAACTTAGGTCGACTTACCCCGCTAGTGAAGACAAACCCTAGTAGAGCTATGAATTTAAGTTTAGTTTAATGTAATTTTGAGTTTAATCAGGTAGGTTACTTAGTCTGGGTGCTAGGAGTATTTGATGAGCATTAATGCATATAAATGCTGATCAAAGAAATGAAATTTCAGAGCATTCACATTCCATAAGGATTTGCAGGGTTCTCTGAGAGCCTCAATCTTGCCTCAATACTTCAGAATGTTTACACAAGAAACACAATGTGGAACATATAAACACTACTGGATTGCACTCAGCATGCTGTGCAAATGGACTGCATCTTGGATGTTGCCTTCACTTCTGTGTACTTCAATTCCAGAAAGAAGTTGACAAACTGGAGGTTGTTGAGAAGAGCATCATAAATTATTAGACGACTGCAAGGGGAGTGGGATTGATTTAGGAGGATTGGAAAAGTAAAAAACGAAATAGGACTTAGCCAAGCTATTCATATCTAAGGTGTGTGGCAGAATTGGTTTCCAATAATATCTTTGTCCAGGATCTACTGCCACTTAAGCAATTTTCATTACTGGTTCAGATGCATCCATTGCAAAGCTGCATGTTCACAGAGGCTTTCTCACTGATCCTCTGCAGTTGAACATATTGTTTGTCATATGGTGACAAGCCATTCATTCGGAAAAGGTGTTAAATTATTGATGCACATTCCTATAGTATACACAGAATGTTCTTTTTCATTAGGTAAATGCAACACAGGTGTAAACTGATTATGTGATTGCCTCAAGGGACAGCCAAAACATTTGGATAACTGCAGATTCATATCAGCTAATTTTAGTTGCTATATGAATTTTGCATTCACGGAACAAATAAATTGCAGATAACCTAAAATCTGGGTTCAGTTGTTGCTTTCATTTCTATAGCACCTTCTATGGGATAGATTCAGCAGACGTTGCAAACTTTACCTTCGCCACACACATCCCCTGGGAGGAAGGTAGGTGTATCCACAATTTTCAGAAGGGGAAAGTGAGACAAAAAGCAGAGGTTGCTTTTCCAATGTGTTTAGCACATTTGGGAAGAGAATGCAGGTCTCCAGACTCTTAGGCCTGTGCCTTAAACACAATGCCATCCTACCTCCTTGGTACCAACCTTAAAAATTAGGGTAAAATAGATGTTCACATGTCTAAAAAACTTGGTCCAGTATTAGCAAAGAAAGCTAAGTATAATAAAGAAGCAAATATGAGGCCAAATGCTCCCCTTCACTGCGTGTAGTAAAGGAGGGAAGCCAAAATAATTAAGAGTAATTAAGGTGGTCCTGCAACTAGTTGATACAGTGAGCTCTGGCAGACCTGGGACATGCTCCCCAACTTCCCCCAAATCCTCCCCATGAACACTAGCTGGTAGGGGCTCTGTGGGTTTAAGGAAGCATGCTGAGCTAGCGAGAAACCACTTTTTGCTGCACAAGTCTCTCCAAAATTTGACAGCAATCCAGTTAAAAGGCTGCTTGTAATAGCATTAACTCCCACTCAGTGAGGGGGAGTACTTCACAGCCATATGGGAGGGTGTCCGTGACAGCATAGCAGCTGTAAGTGAGACATGCTGATGGAGGGAGGGGGAAGCAGAATAAGACAGAGGGGCCAACAGGATTTGCCTGCTGATCAGTATGTCATGCTAGTGCATTTTGCCTCAACACAGTCCCCTCTCGCCAGAGTGGAGAATGTAGCAGAAGCTAAAAAAACCTCAGGAGGTACCTTTCCTCTAAACTGAGGTCTTGCATGTATATTGTGGCCTCTTGTCTTTCAAGTCTCTCTGATACTAACACATCCAAGGAGGTCTCACAACAAATTTTTTGGTGGCCTCAGAGTTTGGCCACCACCTCTTGCTGGCAGCCGCTCTGACAATTTTTCCTAAAATACTTAATTAACTTTAGGGAAACAAACACATATGCACAGATACATGTCCAAACCATTGTAATTTATTTATAGGGTTTTTTTTGCAGACTCAGTAATAAAAATAATGGACAGTTGTCTCTATCCTTTACTGGACCTAAGCAGAGTAGAAACACAAATAAGGTGCTTTGCATGTTTTGCCTTTTTTTTTTTTTTTGTGGTTGATTTTTTTTTTAGACTTGCTAGCTAGTAAGTCTGCTACTGTGAAAAGTGATATTTGTATATTTGTTAATATCACAGCAGACTTAATTATCCCCGGCAAGCTAGGGGACAAATTAAACCCTGGATGGGGAGGTGGGTAAGGAGGCAGGAGGGCCAAGGGCGATGCAGGAGAGGGATGAGTCCGGGGCTGGAGCCTGAGATCCTGCTGTATGGCTGGGGGCTGGCCGATGCAGCAGGGGCCAGGGGAAGCTTGGGTTGGTGGGGCAGGTTTGAGCCTGGGGCTGGAGCCCAAAGCCCTGCAGCTGGAGGATGGAGCCTGCTGCCACATGGCCAGAGCCTGCCGCCCACCACCCCAGAGCTGATGCCCAAAGCCCAAGCCCCATCGCCCTTGGGAAGGTGGGGAACTCACACTGGTCACCTGTTCCTCCAGTGTTTGTGGCTCCAGAAGGAGGCAGGGACCAACCTCTGCCGATGGGAAGGGTCCTCTGCTTCCTTCTTCCCCCTGCCCCTTCCAATCACCACCCAGGAGGCTGTGGCCACAAGAAAAGCTCCTGGTGGCCGCATTTGAGAAACACTGCTCTAGAAGCACTGAAGCAGGGTTGAGGTACATTGCTGTGGCATTATGTGGAAGTTTGCGTTGCCTTTAGGACACAAATCAGCCTGTTATGGGGGTGAGGAAGAAATTTTACCCGGGAGGTAGGTTATTGCATAACAGCTTATTGCAAGGTTTCCCACTGCTTTTCTGAAATATCTAGTGCTGGCTACTGCTGAAGGCAGAATAGTGGACTATATGGAGCACTGGTGTCATCTGGGATGGACATTTCTATGTACTCTAGGAGTTTTCCATACAGCACCTTGCACAAGCACTACCATTCACTCACAATGCATGTCTGTAATGAGCATCTTATTTAGAGAACTGACCTGCTTCTTTCTACTTGGAAGTGCATTGAGCTTGAATTTTATTCAGAAGATTTCAGGCAGGCCTAGACCTGTCCCAAAAGTTGACAAATATTAAAAATATGTTTGCTTGTCCTTAGTATAATTTATCCATGTTAACCTACACCAGAATGTCACTTGAAAGTTAACAGCAGTTTATACACAAGCATCAAATATGTTGTCGCGGTTTAGGAAAATAATGTGTGGTTGTGGGCTGCATCAGTTAAGGCTGATATTAATTGAACTGAAAAAAAATGTAATGGAAACTAAATGAAAAATGTCCATTTGTTTCAAAATTTCACACAATTTTGGAGGGAGACTTTTTGTTTGTCATTTTTGGCTGGGGAAACCAGTTTTGTTTTGCTTTGTCTTTTGACAAGCAATAGTAAACACCCATTTTTAGCACGCTTACACTAAAGGAGAGATAGCGTTGCCGAGAATTCTATGTGTATGGTGCTGTGAGAGCTTCAGAGGAAAGGGGTCATGTGAATGGCCGTCCTTAGTGCTCCTTCCTTCATGAAAACCTGAAGAGTTTGAAATAAATTTAGAACTGGAAGGTTTCAGAGTAGCAGCCGTGTTAGTCTGTATCCGCAAAAAGAAAAGGAGGACTTGTGGCACCTTAGAGACTAACAGTTTTATTTGAGCATAAGCTTTTGTGAGCTACAGCTCACTTCATCGGATGCATGCAGTGGAAAATACAGTGGGGAGATTTTATATACACAGAGAACATGAAACAATGGGTGTTACCATACACACTGTAAGGAGAGTGATCAGGTAAGGTGAGCTATTTCCAGCAGGAGAGCGGGGGGGGGGGAAGGGGGGAACCTTTTGTAGTGATAATCAAGGTGGGCCATTTGGGTCGTGTCTTTGAACCAGGATTGCATCTTGCGGGGGGAGCATGATGACTGTTGTAGAGGGACTTAAAGACTTTATAATCTTATCATTGATGTGATGCTAATGTTTTAGCGGAGGGATCCCGGAAAATTTTCTCTTTAACTGTGATAAACCCCATGTGGCAGGATGCAAATAAGCCAGTTGGTAAGCAATCATAGTACATTGACATGAAAAACTCATACATTTTTTCTTTTGTAAAGTATCTTGGTTCTGTAGCGCAGTGCTCAGCTTGTGATACTTGAAAAGGTGGCAGGAAGTAAAGCCCTTGTTTGGGGTGCGGGGGTATTGTCTCCTGGGAAATCTTTTGAGATTATTCGCCTTTTGGTGCAATCTAGTCCATTCCAAGGGCAAAAAAATTTGCTCTTCAGAAGTATTTTTATGAACTCCAGGGATTAGTCTTTTCTGGCAAGAATGATTTAGCCTGTATCCAGAGAGGGGGTGGACTCCATCAGAGGCAGGGAAATCACTCCCACTGTTTTCAATCTGGCGGTGAAATTTTTAACAAGGGGCTCTTTTAAAAGGCCCCCTCTTGTGTGTCCTTTGAAGAAATTTTCTGGAGACTTGGGGCAATATTCTTCAAAGGGTAATGCATAGATATCTTGTTTGTACAATTTTAGCAAATAAACAGCAATCCTTTTAAGTGATTCTTCCACTTCCTATAGAAATTATGTTCTATGAAATAGTTTAAGCAAATGGTTCCATTAACTGTTTCCAGTGTTAGCAACTTAGAAAACCAGTGCCAATTATATTGTCTTCTGGACATAAACTATAGAATCAAATTACCGTACATTTGGGGGAGGAAAAGCAGATGAAAGAGCAATCAAATGTTCAGATTGCAGTTACATACATGTGTGGTATTAGATTAAAATCTGTGACAGATGTACACTAGTATTTCTGCTCCTGGTGTAGACATGCATTGTAGACATGCATTGATATAACTGTATCTACTCTGGAGTTGTTATGGAATCAACATTTTTAAATTAAATTGATAAAAAGTCACACTCTTTACCAACACCGTTATACTGGTAAAACTTTTTAAGGGTATACCAGGACTTTTTAAAAGTTGTAACTTTGTGCTTATTGAAGGACACCATATGCAACATCTGCAACTCTTGTTGGTCAAGGGTGTGAAAAAACACACCCCTGACCGACATATGTTTTTCCAACAAACGTGCCGGTGTGTACAGTGCTATGTCAGTGGAAGGGTCAGAGGGTGATTTAATTATGCTCACTGGAGAGCTCTCTCCCGCCGGCATAGAGCGGCTACACAGGAGACCATACAGTGATGCAGCTGCAGCAGCAGAGCTGTGCCCCTGTAGTGTAGACATAGCCTAAATCTGCTATGCTGTAGTTTGAACCTATTGCCTCTTTTCCAAGCTGAAAAGTCCCAGGCATTTAATCTCTTCTCATATGGAAACTGTTCCATACCCCTAATAATTTTTGTTGACCTTCCCTGTACTTTTTCCTATTTTAATAAATCTTTTTGAGATGGGGCAACCAGAACTGCACACAGTATTCAAGGTGTGGGTGCGCCATGGATTTATGCAGTGGCATTATAATATTTGCTATCTTATTATCTATCCCTTTCCTAATGGTTCCAAACAGTCTGTTAGATTTTTTAACTGTCCCTGTACACTGAGCAGATATTTTCAGAGAACTATCCGCAGTGACTCCAAGATCTCTTTCTTGAGTGGTAACAGCTAATTTAGATCCGATCACTTTATATGTATAGTTGGGATTATGTTTTCCAATGTGCATTACTTCGCATTATTCACATTGAATTTCATCTGCCATTTTGTTGCCCAGTCACCCAGTTTTGTGAGATCCCTTTGTAACTCTTCGCAGTCTGCTTTGGACTTAACTATCTTGAATAATTTTGTGTCATCTGCAAATTTTGCCACCTCATTGTTTACCTGTTTTTCCAGCTCACTTATGAATATGTTGAACAGCAGTGGTCCCAGTACAGATCCCTGCGGATCACCGCTATTTACCTCTCTCCATTCTGAAAACTGACCAGTTATTCCTACCTGTTGTTTCCTGTCTTTTAACCAATTACTGATCCATGAGAGGATTTTCCCTTTTATCCCATGACTGCTTACATTACTTAAATACTACATGTTAAGTACAAGTTACCACATGTTTAGCTAATCCATAGTAAAAACACACCCTTTTTCCAAATATGAACATACCGAAAGTGGCTTTTGTCTTTGTCAGAGAATTTATTTTGATGTTCATTCTGGTCTGAAAGCTTCCTTTTTTTCTTTTTTTTTTTCAAAGGAGGAGTGGCAGGAACTAGGTGTTTTAGTTTTGGTTACAGCATTTTTGAATTTTTTTTTTTTTTTTTTTTAAGAAACTGTAATCCTTTTAGATTAAACACAGCTGAATTTCAGGTCTCAAGGGGAAAAAGATCTTTCTTCATTCCCAATGTACCTTCTATTTAATTCTTTTAAAAAGAAAAGAAAAAAGGGGAAAAATCTTTGGGTGGAAAAACTTGGTACTTTTGAAAAGGAATTAGTAAATTTTAAATTTTCAAGAAGCAGAGCTTGAGAAATATTCATTGTGTATATGATACTAATACATGCGAATGCAAGATACAAAGAATTTTTAAAGCTCTTGGGCCATATTTATGATGTGACCCAAAGCATAATACAGTCAAGTCCACTTAAGAACCCATTAAAAGGCAAATCCATTCACCCAAGGTTTTCACTAATGTAATATACACCTAGTTTTTCACGTTGAAAACACTCATCCTCACAAAATCCCTGGAAGAGAGAAAGAGTTTTTATTATCTCCATTTGGATGGAGAAACAAGATCAGAAATCAGCTGACTTTACCCAAGACCCTAGTCTCGCTGTCACAGTCAGGATAAGAATGGACTTCTTGGCTTGTGGGCCTGGGTTCAGGCCATTAGAACAGATGGGTGGAAAATGGAGTCAATGAGACCGAATGTCTGTGCTCAAACTAGAGATATAGTAAATATCTGGTGAGTTTCCACCTGACTCCCATTCATAGATTATCAGACTTGGAAAGGACCTCAGGAGGTCATCTAGTCCAACCGCCTGCTCAAAGCAGGACCAATCCCCCAATTTTTGCCCCCGATCCCTAAATGGCCCCCTCAAGGATTGAACTCACAACCCTGGGTTTAGCAGGCCAATGCTCAAGCCACTGAGCTATCTCTTCCCCCAGTTCCTCTGCTCAGACCACTAGACTAGTGGTTTCCCTTGGATATTGACGGCAAATGATTCCCTTTTCAATGTCAATTGAAAATCAGCAACTTTCTGCTTCTCACAGCATTTACCATTGCATGTAGCACATGAAGTTGTCTACTTTATTCAGTTAGCTGCACTATATATTTTAATGTTTTCAGCTGCCAGGTCAGTTTGTAAAACAATGACCTGTACAGGAACTGAACACAGATCTGAGTCCCACTCCACGCCTTAACCCTAAGACCATTAAACCCCCATTCACTGAGTCAAAATTAAAATGAGTTGGTCAACACTTGGAGGACTGTATGGACTGTGAAGCACCCAGCTAACTTCGGGGACTGTAGAAATAATTAATTTTTATTACTCAGCTGCTTCATGAGTAATATGAGAACAGATCTGCTTCCAGATGATTGTATTAAGGATAACTGGGATAGGGCATCTTCTTACTACTGTCCATGAATTGATTACTACTAAGTAATAGGGCATCTTCTTATTACTGTCCATGAATTGATGCTCCTTAACTATAGCCTGTTTTATGTTTAATGATTGGTATCTGCTCCATTTACAGTAAGCACCATCAAATGTGTCTCTTCTAAAGAGACTTAACATATAACATGTATAGAGACAATGTACTGTATTATGCGGGGCAACCTGAGGCCCGCAGGCCACACGCGGCCCATCAGGTTGCTCACCACTGTCAGTATAAGTATTTTGCTAGCTGCATGAGATTTACTCAGCCAAACTGTAAAGCTAAACAGCTAGCCGGTTTCTATATTTACAAGAACCAAAGCAGTTAAATGATTCAGCTGCCTCCTAATGTGGTTTATATTTGAATTCTTGGGGGGTGGGGGAGAAGTTATTGCCATAACAAGGTCTACTGCTAAACTGAACATATGTTGCTCATAATGTCACTTTCTAAATCAATGAAATTATCATTATAGAACATGTCGACAAATTAGACATGTAAAGTGCAGGCTGTATGTGGGAGAGATGTAATTTGGCTCTATAAAAAGAAATTAAACAATAAAATATCAATGACAGATGTAGTTAGCTAAAGGTTTTGAGGTTTAAATACCAATTTGTGAAAAAAAAAATTATGCAGATCCAATCAGGGTACAAGATAAAAATACCAGCTTTCATGCAACAAGATGATTAAGTATTTGGACCAGATGTTCGGAGACCTTAGCTGTGCCCTTTATTTAACTGGCAAGCAGGCTGGCAAGTTCTTAAATTTGTAAAATCCAGGTAACGAAGGTTAGCTCAGATGGAAGTAATAACACAATCAAATATCTAGAGTCATTCATGTCTGTGCACTATAGACGTTTTATAGTTCTGAAACATATTTTCATGCACACCATCATTAGTTTTAAAAAAAAGGCAGGGGGGTACGGGGGTTTAAAAAAGAAACTTACTTTACATTGGAAAAAGGAAATATTTAATTTTGTTTTCCAAAATGGGTCCAATCATTGAATTAATTTAACACATTGTAGATGTTATCACAGGTTATCAAATTTTATAGCTCTCAGGTGACAGCTAATATCTGTATGTCAGGATTACGGATTATATTCCAGGCTTGCAGTTGCTGTGTGACTGTGATTAACTCCTTTAGGACAAAATTTTCAAACGGTCACGGGTCCACCAAGGATGGTCTTGTAGCTAAAGCCCTGGTTTGGCATTTGTAAGATATGGGTTCAGTTTCTAGCTCTTCTACACACTCTGTGGGGCAGTCATTTAGTCTCTCTGTGCCTCAATTTCCCTTCCATAAAATGAGAATAATAATAATATGTTCTTTATGTGACTCCGAGGTAGGGACTGACTCTTATTCTTTGCCTAGGTAGCGCCTAGTGATCTTGGCTAGGTCCTCATGGTATTGTCATAATACAAATAATAGCTATTTTAGGTACTCCTGGGGGCATTCTGCGCCAAAAAATTAAAAATTCTGTGCACAACCTTTTAAAATTCTGCAGATTTTATTTGTCAAAATAACACTACATAATCATGCCAGTTTCAATTATTTTGGTAATTTAGTTAAAAATACCTGTCAGCAAATATGTCTGTAATATATGTCCCCCAGGAGTAGAGAGTTAAAGAAACTCCTATGACAAACCAGTTCCTGTTTCTCTGCCCCTTTCCCTGCCCAGAGCCCAGCCGGGGGAGCATGTGAGGGGGGGGCTCCTTGCCCAGATACCCACCCCACTTTCCTCCCCCAGAGCTCAGCTGTGGCCCCCCCAGCCCAGACACCCATCCCTCTTCTCCCCCCAGAGCGCAGGGATCCAGAGGGAGAAACAGCCTGATGCTCTGTCCCAGGCTCACACAGCGTTTCCTGTGCCGCCCTCTCCTTCCTTCAGGGCACGCTGGGAACTGCAGCTGCCAGGAGCCCTCTAGCTCCCTTTCCCTCCCCTCAGCAGTGTCTTCTATGTGTGAGCTGGGCTCTGCCGGGCCCAGCAGCCCCTAGTGGCAGTCAGCAGCTCTGCAGCCCGTTTCTGTGGGGGAAAGGAAATTCTGCACACACAACATTAATTCCTGCTAAATTCTGCCTTGTGCAGTGGTGCAGAATTCCCCCAGGAGTATTTAGGGCACAAATAGCAGCTTCTCATGCATGGACTTTTCAGAAAGATGGCTGGGTGCATGTAAGATCTTTGCCCTCCAAAGGACAGGCTCCTGAAAATGGGCTGAGTTATGGAGGTGGCCTCCCTCAAGCTTATTTGCACCCACAGCTTATTTTCCAAATTGCATGAGGCTGTCTTATTTGTGCACAAGTTAGCTATGGTTCAGTCAGGTGGAAGTCACTGGTGTAGGTGGTCTCCTATCACCCTCCACTGACTACTGGGCCATGTCACTGCAGGTCAAAAGAGGCAGTTGTAGAGGCATACTGGTGCATAAATTGCTTGTTTGCCAGCCTCTGTGTCCACCTCAATATGGCATCTCCTCTCCATTCAACAAATTGGGCTTCCTTTTAGGATCTAATCCCCCTCCCCAGCTATTTAGACCACTACTTCCACCAGCAGTTTTGGCATTTAACCATAGAGCTGCAGCCTGTCCTGCATTGTAGTGATAGTTTTATATGCATGGAGCCAGTCTGTATAGGTTAATAATATCTGTTTTTTTATACTTAGGTGACCGCAAGAGGTGTTTTCCATGTTGTGCCAAGCAGCCAGCCTTATTGACACCCAAGCTTTCAAAATTGTCTGAATGGAGGAAGCTGCACCTCTGAATAGCATGTGTCTAATCTGCTGGCCCCACCGGGTGAATGAGGCAGCTGCAGGCAATTTAGAATCTTGGCTGTCCAGAATAAGTGACTGCCCTTAAGGGGAATAGCAGCCTGGTGATAAATGACTATTTTCATTTGGTACCATGCGCTCAGACCAAACCTTGCAGCACCATCTGCTCGAGCACAGAAACATACTGTCCTATACCTGACCTTCTCCCCCATCTCCTAGTGACCTAGTTCTGAACCTTCTCCCTCCTCTCCAAACCCCTTCACCAAAGGGAGGCACGGTTTCATTTCATGGTTCTGCTCCATAATATTTTTATTTTACATATTGTCCCTGGGGTAGTGTCTGGACACAAGTTACTAACAATCTGTTGCTGCCCTGGGGGAAGTGAGAATAGAAGGAGAGCCCACCTCTGCCTTTGCTGCACTAGCTGATTGATGTGGGCTCCCTCATTAGCGTAGAGGCAGAGGAAAGTTAGGAAAAGTTTTGAAATAAGAGAGACCATGCAGGCTTTAAAATGGATGGAAACAGCAGGCTCTGTTGCTAAGTATAATGAGTATGCCTCAGGCACCAATGGCCTGTCATGTATATTTCTCCTCAGAAGGACTGTCCTAATGCCACTGCTATGGAGAGCAGGGCCCCAAGTCCATGCAAAACTTTGTCCTGGATCCAATTTTTCTCTGATCTGATGTTGCCAGGTTGATGAAACACTTTGCAATCTACTCCTCCAATTTAGCCACAAGTTTCCAGTCCTTACTTACCAGGGTCAGAATGCTGGCCGGCAGGAGTTGTTTGAAGCCCATCCTCTCTCTAGGTGTCCATGGTCCGGGCAGTATAGCAACTCACATGCAGAGGACAGAACAGCTGAGACTTTTAGGGTGAGGTCCTGTGGTTACCTGGGGCAAAGGATATTCTGTTTTCAGCCTCTCCTGATTATGATCACCTTGTATGCAACAATCACCACAAATCTGTCAAAATGATCAAAAAGCATATTTGGCCATATTTTAATTAACCCTGTGACCACATCAAACTATTGCCTAGCCAAGAAATGTGTAGTCCATGGATAGGAATTCAGGAAGGGAATGATTTGCCCATCCAGCCATTTTATCTCATGCACATTCTAAAGCTTGCAACTATCTTCTAGTTCTTGAGCATGTCATTGCTCTACAGCAGGGATCTCAAATTCAAATCACCACGAGGGCCACATGAGGACTAGTACATTGGCCCGAGGGCCGCATCACTGACACCTTTTAATACAAAGATACAAAAGCCCCTCTACACGCCCCCAGTCCCACCCTTTCCCCGCCCCCATTCCAACCCCTTCCCCAAACCCCGCCCCGGCCCTGCCCCTTCTCCGCCTCCTCCCCTGAGTGCACCGTGTCCCTGCTTCTCCCCCCTCCCTCCTGGAAAGTCCTAAGCGCTGCCAAACAGCTGTTTGGTGGCAGGAAGCGCTGGGAGGTAGGCGGCGGAGTAGGGACACGGAAGCGGGGGCTGTGGGGAGCTATGGCAGGCCGTCTGCGGGCCACGTGTTTGAGACCCCTGCTCTACAGGATCAACAATCACCTAACTTCCTCTGCTCATTTTTTGAAGTAGCCCATCCCCTGGTACTCCTTGCACTATTGCACAGGAAGTTGATGTGATGCCACCCTGAACTGCTGTTGCCTGGGGAAGGGTCAGTATAGCTTAATGGCACACACAAGCAACATTTCCACATTTAGAGCTACAGGTGCAGGCATGTCTCTGTGTGCAACCCGACTTTGGAAACGACCATTTATAGCTCACTTTTGAGCCTACCTAAGCTTGCGCACCCATCGTTGAAAAGAGCAGAAATGTTATTTAAGAGTTTTTCTCCAGACCGGCTTTAAGAGATAGATCCCAGGCTACGTGTGCCAGAGAGCATGCACCTCTGAACTCCACTGCATGTGTATGTAATTCTTTGAAATGTGAACTTCCGCATTCCTGTTACCATGCCCGCCTCTGTGGATTATACTTGCAGTTCTTCACAGGAGGTGGAAAGATTTCATGAATGTTTGTGAAGAAAGAACAATGAGTCTAAGCTGGCCATGAATAAATTTAGTCTGGAAACTAGTAGAATGCTTCTAGACATCAAAAGGAGAGAAGTTCTGGAGCAGCCTCCAAGTAGGAGTAGGAATAGGGTACCAAAAACCTCACTAGTTTTATGATGGTGTTTGATACATTTATGGAAGGTCTTAAATGGTTGGGTTGCCTGCAATACAGGAAGGGGAATAGATTTAGGACTAGAACGGGCCTCCTGGGTCATTATGTCCTTCCTTCCTAAAATGCTTTGAGTTTCCTTGAGTCAAGGATACCATGAGCTGGATTCTGTATCCCTTTCTCATAGTGAGTAATACCTCTAAAATGTGACTAAATCTGACAGAATCTGGTCCTAAATTAGCAATTTATTATTTGCATTGGGGCAAAGGAATCTTTAGGGATCAGATTCTGATACCCTTACACTAAAGCAAAAAACCTAACTGGCTTCAAGACTGAGCTTGGTAAGTTTATGGAGGGGATGGTCTGTTGAGACTGCCTACAATGGCATGTATCCGATCTGCGACTGCTAGCAGTAAATATCTCCAGTGGCTGGTGATGGGACACTACATGGGGAGAGCTCTGAGTTATTACAGAGAATTCTTTCCCAGGTGTCTGGCTGGTGGGTCTTGCCCACATGCTCAGGATCTAACTGATCACCATATTAGGGGTAGGGAAGGAATTTTTCCCCAGGTCAAATTGGCAGAGACCCTGGTGGGGGGAAAGAGGGTTTGCCTTCTTCTGCAGCATGGGGCACAGGTCACTTGCAGGTTTAAACTAGTGTAATTGGTGAATTCTCTGTAACTTGAAGCCTGTAAATCATGATTTGAGGACTTCAGTAAGTCAGCCAGAGTTTAGGGGTCTATTACAGGAGTGGATGAGAGAGGTTCTGTGGCCTGCAATGTGTAGGAGGTCAGATTAGATGATCATGATGGTCCCTTCTGACTTTAAAGTCTATGAGTCTATGATTCCTCAAGTAGCCCCATTGACTATTCGCAGAATAGTAGCTAAGAGTCCCAGAATGCAGCCTTAGATGTTTAAAGGCACTTGAATGTAATGACTACTTCCTTTTTAATGTTTCACATACTAGTCATTCTCCTTTTAGTCCTCTGTTTTCAAAGTGACATGGATTGAGGGAGTGCTCATATCAATCTCTCGCGGTTTCTGAAAGTGCTTACATCTTTGCCTGTAGATTTTACATGCTATATGGAGAGTTCCCATAGAATTCCACTTGCATAACTGCATTTGATTGAATGTTATGTTTTCCTTGTGCATGGATCTAGCTTGCTATAAATAGGGTGACCAGATGTCCTGATTTTATAGGGACAGTCCCGATATTTGGGGCTTTGTCTTATATAGGCTCCTATTATCCCTACCCGCTGTCCTGATTTTTCACACTTGCTGTCTGGTCACCCTAGCTATAAATCACGTCTGCAGAGTAATACCTGATTTCTGAGAGTCATTACTCTTTTTTTTTTTTAATTCTTCTGTCCTTTCATTTCTATCGCACTCCATTAAGTACACCAACTTACACTACACTACATCATTACATTTGAATCAGGATAGCAAAACACCATAACCTGGGCTAGCCGGAGGTCAGCTCAGACCCCCTGCCTGCTGCTGCTTGAAATTTTGGAGAGTTCAACACATTTCTGTTTCTAGCATTGGGCTGGTGTTATTTTTAATTGTGATTTCTTTTGTCCAGACGCGATTAGAAATATATTCAATATTTTTCGAAGATGCCTTTCAAAAAAGAAAAGCCTGCTGATGCCTCACCGTAAACTTTGCAATCATCCCTTTATCTGCAAACAATCTATTCATCTGCACATTATCAAGAGCTCCACCTACTCTACCCAGCTCCTGATATTCTTTTCTTCCTTATTGTGTGTGTTTCTAAGGTGCAGTTTACCAAGTTGTCTGGGCATCATTTAAGTAAGAGGAACCAAGATTTGTCAAAATCAGGATCAGTGTTGTCATCTCCTATAAAGCCTCGCACAAAACAGTCTTTACAAAAGGACCATATCCGGCAGGTGAGCGGCCAGGAAATTAATTGTCAGAGAGAATCTGATACTCAGGAGACAGCCTATGTAGAGAAATGTATGGCGTCAAAAGGTCATGGGGCAAAACTCCGGCTTTATTGGGAGCTAATCATCTATAGCTGAGGTCTCTCTTGCAAGATTGCCTTGCCCCTATGAGTTTAAACCTGGCAATCAAAAAACAGGCCTATTGATTGCATCTGCCATCGCATTTTTTCAGTAACAGAGAAGACATTCTGTAAACACAAATGAAGAACAGAATAATGCAACATTTCTCCAAAATAGAAACCTTCTTCCATGTGACCTGAGGCCTGCTATACTGATTCATTACATTATAAATACAGACATTAGGAGCCCAAATTGAGTATGTATAAATGAATGTATAAATACATTCTTACATTATAAATACAGACATTAGGAGCCCAAATTGGTACAGCTATAGGTTTAGTAGTGAAGTCACCAACAGATGTGTGACTTTTAGAATATGGACCAATGGCTTTTAATTTGAGCTTGTTAAAGATTTTTTTTCTCAACATTTTTTGATGGATTTTGTTGTAATGAAATGGAAACATTCATAGACCATGTAATTTTCATCAACAAATTATGAGTTTTTGTTGGAAAAAATTGGAAAGTTCATCAAAAATCTTGAAAAATGTAAAATAAAGATTTTGACCAAAATATTTTCATTGTTGTCAACATTATTTTTAGAGAAAAGCAGAAATCATTTCCTGGGCTTGCTCTCTTTTTAATACACATTTTGCATACTACGTAGGATTTCCTCTTCTTCCTCTAAATTGCTGTTAGCAAAAGTAGATTATTGGCGTGGATCCAAAGAGCTGGCCTGAGTGGTACATCTTCCCTGGTCATGCCCCTGAATTCAAACACTGCAGACAGCTATTCTGCAGTGAATAAGTCACCCCTTTCTTACTGTGCTCCGATTACATCCATTGCTGTATTTTTTGAGGGAGGGCATTTCAGTTTTGCAGCAGTCCCCAAGGCAGCTGTTAAGCTTGTTGCAACATCCCAGTGTGAACTCTCATGAATGGGAAGCCATTGAACTCCACCATGATTTTCATATACCACAGCCCCATGAGCAGTGTCAGAACCTACACAGGTACAGTAGATTGATTGGATTAGACTCTTTGGGTTAACTCAAGCCTTGTCTACACTACCGGGTTAGGTCGACCTAAGTTACGCTATCCAGCTGTGTGAATAATGCAGCTAGAGTCGACGTAGCTTAGGTCAACTTACTGCGGTGTCTACACCATGCTGAGTGGATGGGAGACGCTCTCCCATCGACTTACCTTACTCTTCTCATTCCAGTGGAGTACCGGAGTTGACCGGAGAGTGCTCTACGGTTGATTTAGCGGGTCTTCACTGCACCCGCTAAATCAACCCCCGCTGCATCAATCGCAGCAGTGTCGATCCGCAGTAAGTGTAGACATGGCCTCAGTGACCTGACATTTGTCAGAGATGTGAATCTCTAAGGCCAAAAAAACTTCCTCCTGATAGAAGGTAATCTGATATTTCTTTATGGTCAATAATAAAATGGCTTTCGCTAAAGAAAACTAGCACATTGGTGTATCTCTGTAAATTATGTCTCCTCCTATGTCATGTAAATAAGAGGAGTTCCTGCCAGTAAATAATAAAATGTAGTCTCTTAAAAGATACTCATTTCCCATGCATTTTTATACGTCTTGTGAATTCTGCCTCTTTTCTTATCATATTTATAAATGTCATACTCCTATAAAAAGATGAAATTAAAAGGTTTTCAAGCAGAAAAAGTGCAAATCTGATAATGGCTTTTTTAAAATCAGTTTTTCCTTTTCTTCAGTCTTTAATTCCCATGAAACCAGAATGTTGAGTCTATAATTCCCTGTTATATGTTGACTATCTGAAGTCTTCATCCTTCTTGTGATATCTTAATATATAAGTGCTTGAAATGGAAATGATTATGGACAGAAGATTCTGACTCTGATAGAGCAATTCCAAAAGCATGTGAACTCAGGAAACAGAGATCATATTTCTGGTCCCATTGTTGCAGAGACTTATACACTTTTTACGCACTCTGAGTAGTTCCATTGACTTCACTAGGACTACTCGAAAAGTTAAGCCCATGTAATATGCTTCATATGCTGTGTGGTCTTATTGATTAAGTAAACTTTACACAAATATGTCACAGGTGGCTGGCCCGTTAAGAGCCATTGGGCCCAGTATCACTTGTGATGGATCAGCTAGCTCACAGGTGAGACTGATCCGTTACGGATCAAGTGATGATGAAAGCCATCAAGTGGCTCAGTTGTGGTGAAGAGGTACAGGAAACAGGTTGGTGGCTGTTGGAGGTCCTGAAGCAGATGGCCTGGAGACAGACCTGCAGATAGGAGGAAGAGACAACTGGCGTGTTGAAGAAATGAAATCTGAGGGCCTGAGAAAAAGGGGCCTGACACAGACTCTGGATATGGTGTCACACCTTACTGGGCTGAGGGGACAGGTCAGCAACCTGCAGGCCGGTACTCATCATGCTTTTTCAGAAAATTCACTGTTGTTTTTTTTTACAGACACTGTCAATCATTTAATGCAACAAAATGTAACTGCAGCAGGTAACTCAGCCTTCATCATGTTAAAACACGTCCAGAGCAGCTAATAGGGACAGATCCAAAAGCCACTGGTGTCAATGGGCTTTGGTCAATTTCATAGTTTAGAAAATATCCTGCCCTCCTTGCCATGAAATTCTGTTCACTCAAGTAACTCAGAGCCTGTCCAAAAGCCTGAGACAATGAGTGGGCTCTGCAGCCTGGCTAACAAATGTTGGCAAATAGCTTTCCACTTTTGTTATTACAGAACAATAAATAAGTTTCACAACGCTAACTGATTGTTGATCATCCTAATCAAACCCACTTAATTCATTATTCTATCTATACCATAGTATATGAGTATCTCTGAATTTTTTAATGTAGCTCACAACATCCCTGCGAGGTAGGGCAGTGCTATTATGCCCATTTTAGAGGTGGGGAACTGAACAGAGAGGCTAAGTGACTTGCCTGACGTCACCAGGAAGCCTGTGGCAGAGTAGGGACTTGAATTCAGGTCTTTGACTAGCTCCAGAAGCACTGAACCATTGTTCCTCTCTCTCATTGTCAAATCCTCGTGCTTACGTGTTTGGCTGAATTGGGACCTAACACATTTGTTTTCAGCCAGTTTTATCTTAGTTCGTTTCCCAGAACTGCTTTATGTTGTTGACCTTCAAAAGTCTTGTATATAAACAAAAAATGTCTTAAATACCACAGATTGCTCCCTGAGGAATATTCTTCATTGAAATGTTCGGTCCAATTATAAATGTCCAAAGTTACTGAGCTCCCACCACTTCCCTGGTGAAGCTATTCTAGTCTCTAACAGCTCTCACGTAACAGTCAGCAAAATTTGCATTCGTTTAATTTCATCTTATTACTCTCACAGCCACTTGTAGCACCTAAAAATATAATTTTCACTGAGGGTGACCAGATGTGCCTATTTTATAGGGACAGTCCCAATATTTGGGGCATTTTCTTGTATAGACGCCTATTTCCCCCCACCCCACCCCACCCCACCCCCTGTACCGATTTTTCTCACTTGCTGTCTGGTCACCCTATTTCACTTGTACTATATTGTGATGCTTTACATAAATCATTTAACTTGATCTTATACATATCCTTGTCTGACCTTTTGGTCAAATGACACATGAATGGAAACATATGGCGGAGGCGATTTTTTTACATGTTTTACAATCAAGCTTGAGAGTTAATTCCATAAACCTCCCATCTTACTCCCTTTTACTATTTCCTGTTTTAATTGTCTTAACATGGATAGTCAGAGCAAAGCATTCATCCTATCAGCTGTGCCTTTTAAATCTAAAAAATCTTCGTCCAGATCAAATCAGCAGTCTTTTTTGTATCCTTCCTCAACAATCCTCTTTCTGGGTTGTATCATGTAGTAAAATCATTTTATTGTTTAAAGATGCGTTGGAAAGGGAAAAAAATCCCTGAAAACTATTTTTTTTTAAAATAATGTATCTGACGTTAGGATTTTCAAACCGCTCTAGGAGATTTACCCATCCGGCTTTGATAAATTCCCATAACCTCAGTTTGCAAATGTATATTATAACAGTCAGCTTCTCCTCTGTTTATCTGTGAAGACCTTTCCTCCTCCCTCCCCCTTTTCACCTTCAAGACATCATAGACACTTAAAACTAAGGATGGGCGTGGATCTGACCTTCCCACCTTCTCCCCAAACTGCTGGGAAATTTGGATCAAGATCTGAACTTCGTAAAATAAGATCCTCTCTCTATTTAAAGAGCTGGGAAAGGTGGTTTAGATTTAAAAAAAATAATCTTGTCTAAAGACAAAAAGGTAATCAAACCCCATTCCAGTTGCTACACTACAAGGCAATACACATTCCCCAAAACTGACTTAGCAGTGGAGAAGTCAGATGGAATTTTTGTTGAGTCTGGATTCACTGAAGATGAAACCAAAAATGGGAAGCAGAAACTAGAGAGGAAGGCTGGTGTTGTGGTTAGCACACTAGACTGGGACTCACGCACTCTGGCCATGGACTTTCAGTGTGACCTTGTGCATGTGGCTTTATTTCTCTGTGGCTCAGTTTTCCTCATCTTTAAAAAGGGGATCATAATATTTATTTCCCCCCAACCTGTATCTGATTTGTCTGTTTGATTGTAAGCCCTTTGAGGCCAGGATGAGATCTCTTACTACGTATAATGTTCAATGCCTGGCACAATGGAGCCCTGACCTCGACTGGGGTTGCACTAATGAATACTAAAATGCAATCTCAAAATGTGGTTTCAGAAAGTATATATCATCTATTACTCTTAGTATGTGTAATGCAATGGGTGCCCAAGACAGTTGTTGTCCCATTTAGTTTGGGACTGGATGACATAGAGGGTGCAGATGCCAGGGGTAGAAATGGAGAGAAGAAATGTCAGTAATAGGAAAACAAGGCTGTACATATCGTTAGCTAAGCAAACAAAGCTTTTTTCACTAGTGGCATCATTTTTCTTTAGTCCTTGCTCTCTCCCCAATCAGCTGATTATGCAAGACTCTGTGCACCTCCCAAAACACCCTTAACTCCCACTGAAGACAATGGCACCCAGCACCTTGTAAGGTCAGGCAAAACAAAATTTGAATAGACACTGCTATAAAAATGGTAAATATAGCTGTTGAATAGCAGAATTTGCCTGTATAAATACTGTATATATGTTAAAAGAAAAGGAGGACTTGTGGCACCTTAGAGACTAACCAATTTATTTGAGCATAAGCTTTTGTGAGCTACAGCTCGCTTCATCGGATGCATTCAGTGGATGCATCCGACGAAGTGAGCTGTAGCTCACGAAAGCTTATGCTCAAATAAATTGGTTAGTCTCTAAGGTGCCACAAGTCCTCCTTTTCTTTTTGCGGATACAGACTAACACGGCTGCTATTCTGAAACCTGTATATATGTTGCTTTTAGACATAATTTTTATTATTGAATTTAGCTTTCACTCATTTAGGTGGCAATTTTCAATACCACTCTTTGTACCCTTTAATTATTGTCACCCTATAATAGTTGCTGTTCACAAAACATATATCAGAGTAAGAGTTTGTTTTTGTGCAATAAAACAAATCCAATTTGTATGGAACTGAAATGCAAACAGGTAACAGTAGCATTACTTGCTGTGCTCATCTGTTCATGACAGTTGTGTTGTAATTCCTGTGATAAAGTGAAAGAGCATTGCATTGTCATCTGCCTGTCTCCTCATCTATCATTAGGCTGGAATTGGTTAAAGAGTCACATCCCCTGATTGATGTAGTAGGATGCGGTTCAAAGTAGGTTGCTATGGGTGTAGATAGCGAAGTCCCACAGTCATTAAATCCCGTTTTATTTCAGTTCAGACTCCAAGTCTATAAAACTACTCCATCCCTTTGTTGAAGTCGAGTTGACACTGAAATCCACTGCACTGACACACATCACTTCTTAAGATAATTGTTGGAACTGCAGGTTTCAGAGTAACAGCCGTGTTAGTCTGTATTCGTAAAAAGAAAAGGAGTACTTGTGGCACCTTAGAGACTAACCAGTTTATTTGAGCATGAGCTTTCATGAGCTACAGCTCACTTCAAATCCTTCAAGATTCTCTCTGCTCAGTATAGAATGCAGGGGGGAGCAGAAGAGGGTGAAGAACGCAACTGGTTTTGGTACAGTCATCACCAGACTTAAAGAATATTTGGGAGGTGAGCATTTAGGTATGCTGGCATTTGTCTGTATATGCCCAAGGCTTGATCCAAGGCTCCCTGAAGTCAATAGGAGTCTTTCAGAATGTACCAGTCTTTATTTATTAATTTTTTTAAAATAGAGCCACACAGGAGAGCCACTTAAGTTTTGCGATAGGAACCTGTACAAGCAGTGATGTTGTGTAATGCCTCAGAGACAGGCCGACTGAAGGGCAATCCCAATCAGTGGTCAGAGTTTGCGCAAGAGGTCCGATCACCAGGAGACCCAATCCAAGGGGAAGGTACTGTAAGGTGTCTGGCGGGTTGGGTGAGACAGGAAGGTAGGGTCAGGTAGCCAAGCAGCAAATAGCAGGCAATGACTTGTTGTTCAGACAAGACCAGAAGTCACCAGCCAATCAGGGCCAGGACCATGTGGCCAATCACAGAACCCTCGAAGTTGGCCCACCCAAGTCTGAAGTTCCATGATGACCAGAGCTGCTGCCTGAAAACCTAGCTGGTAAGGGTTTGAGACCAGTGTCCTGATGTGTTGGAGTTGTGAAACCAATATAAGCCGTTAGTCACTCTTCACTTCCAGTACAAGAATGTAATGTAGTTGTGACAGTTTACATTTTCATTATATCTGAAGTTCAGAGGGGGTCTAAATTTCTAGAGCCTAGTACGGAGAGAACAATTTCAATTATTTTACGTTATCACTGTTTTAATTTGTACCATTTCTCTGTTATGATCTTGAATGGGATCGGAGCGTTTCAAAAGTCCTCACAATCAATTTGAACCTCTAACACAAAACACAGCATGTGTGTTAAAAAAAAAGAAAAAAAAGTAAAACCAAGGTGGCATTGTGGGTAATGTTATGCTAATTGCCATAAACGCAAGCTCAATAATGCTGACTTTTCAGCAATACGAATAGGTGTCCTTCCAGCTATTTGCATGAGATTACGCACAACTGGTGATTTTACTTTTACATTATAAGTTGTTCTATGCAGCAATCATATTACAATACTTTTTTTTTCTAGAGCAAATTCTGTTAGAGATTCATTTGATTTCATAGAGCAAGGTGAAATCCAAGTGACAAATATAAACCAATAGCCAGAAAAAGGCTATTTAGTATTTCTTTTTATACTGAAGCTGCCTCTTATTGATATTTGTAGCTATTGTGTTTTTATTGAGTTTTCATTATACTACAGATCTTGATGTGGTAACAACTAAAAAAACACAAGGAAAAATTCATATCATTGTACATGAAGTATTGTTACAGAGAGGCATAAAATATTAAGAGTCTTAGGGTTTGATTCTGGAAATACTTACAGAAGTCATTTTAAGCTTGTAGTCCTATGAAACCCAATTGGCACTAACGGCGTGTATGATTGGGCACCATTTAATTATGCAATAATTCTTTTTCAAATAGATGCTTCTGTCTTTTTTTTTAATCAATAAATACAGAAGCAAATGTTTTCCATTAGATTACAATCAATTAGAATACACTATGAGAAAATAAATACCGTCAGTTGTAAATATTGTATTTTAAAACCAACCCCCAGTGCTGTCTGACTAAACCAATGTTTAAGCAAACAAATATATTCAAAGATATACTTGATGTCATAACACTATTGCTCAGCCTAATTCAAAAATCATCATAGTGCAATAAACAGAATCCCCCCCACACTAAAAAGCCCAGAGAATATGAAACAAGCCAGGATTGAACTGCATATAAATGAATAGTAACCAAGATATATTCAACTGTGAATCTCATATCAGTGAAGGAGATCAAGTTCCATGTTAAATATAAGAAGCATAAGACGGATGTTAAGAAAAATAATAATTGTATGACTAAACAACAGGAAGTCTTCGACTCTACTGCACTATTTCAGTGTTGCCAACCCCAAATGTTCAAAATTCATGAATCAGGCACCCAAAGAATCATGAGTTTTTTTTTTTAAAATAATAAATTTGGATTCTTCTTATTTGCCTTCTGGTTTCTGAGCCTCTAGGGTGCACTCGAGTCACATTTTCAAGCTCTGCTCCACAACCCTGATGGCTTGCAACTTCTATTTTATAAATGAAAGAAGAGATTCTCATATATTCACATGACTCCAGCAGCCTGGAGCTCTAAGAAAAACACCAGCTATCCCGAGACTCACAGTAAAATCACAAGAGTTGGCAACACTGCTATCCATACTACAAGGGAAGGCCAGACTCAATGTTTAAAAAATTTAGTTCATTTAGGTCATGATTCATTAAAGCATTTAAACATGTGCTTGACTTTAAGCACTTGCTTACGTCTCATTTCCTTGAGCACATGCTTAAGTACATTGCTGAATACGGGCCTTAACTTCTTCCTGGTTCTTACATTGTCTGCCAATCCATAAACATTAGGTTCTGGCTCTTTGGATCAATGTTATATGGTTGAGAGAATACTCTCATGACTGGGGACTTCAATGAATGGTCAGTACTAAACATGCCAGATGAAATTTGTATGCAGTGCAGCAGCCTGATCAGTAGAGGCAAGGAGAGATTACATTGCCCACTGCTCGGTTTAATTGGTGTTAAGTAGATCTATTATGTCTGTGTGCCCCATAGACTAGCTGTTTATTTTGATTAATGTATACAATGCTATGAGTGAGGGTTTGTTTTGTTCTGTGGTGGTTTTGTGTGTGTGTGTGTGGAGGGGCATTTAATTAAATAAATGAACAACGGGAAAGTGTTATGTTAAACTAAATTTTCCACAGTGACTAGTTCATTTTAGGTGGCCTCAGGGTGGAGTATGCATTTTCAGCCTCCTTAAAGGGGTCCGCTTTTCAGAGTAGGTCCCAATCAGCGCGTTCTGAAAATTGTGCACTTCTCAAGGTGTCTCCAGTTGAGCCCCCAAGAACTGAGGCACCCCCAAATCATCAGTCACTTTTGAAAATTGAGGTTACTGTTCCTAAATCTAGCCTATGCCCACACCCACCACCTCAATGACTGGGCTTTGAGGGGAAGCAAGACTGAGAAGGGTCACAATGCAGTTATTTTCTGCAGTTAAAAGAAATGGTTTCAAAGTAAGATGTGGAAATAAGATGTGGAAAAGTGAAGTGAGAAGAGGCCTTCTGTCATGGTCATAAATAGATATTATTTAAAACAGGATGAAGGGTTATTGAACTAGAAGGAGCTAGGAACCTTATTTTTATGTTTCACTTTCTTTGTACTTCCCTGTCCGTCTGTATCCATCTGTTGTCTCTTGTCTTAGATTGGAAGCTCTCTGCGGCAGGTACTGTCTTTGTTCTGTTTGTAAGCACCTAGTGTAGTGGGGTCTTGGTCCATAACTAGGACTCCTAGGACCTACAGTAATATAACTAATTCATGATAATTTTCAGTGCGAAACAGAAGGTTGGCGCATTAGCTGGAGGTCAAAAGAGAAAGCAGATGTATTGAAGCCATGGGGCACATGACTTACGAGAAGAGGCTGAGGGAACTGGGCTTATATAGTCTGCAGAAGAGAAGAGTGAGGGGAGGATTTGATAGCAGCCTTCAACTACCTGAACGGGGGTTCCAAAGAGGATGGAGCTTGGCTGTTCTCAGTGGTGGCAGATGACAGAACAAGGAGCAATGGTCTCAAGTTGCAGTGGGGGAGGTCTAGGTTGGATATTAGGAAACACTATTTCACTAGGAGGGTGGTAAAGCACTGGAATAGGTTACCTAGGGAGGTGGTGGAATCTCCATCCTTAGAGGTTTTTAAGGCCCGGGTTGACAAAGCTGTGGCTGGGATGATTTAGTTGGTGTTGGTCCTGCTTTGAGCAGGGGGTTGGACTAGATGACCTCCTGAATTCTCTTCCAACCCTAATATTCTATGATTCTATGAAGGAGCTACAATCAAGTCAGTGGCATGTGATGTAGTCTGTTCCACATAGCAATCATTTTCTTGCTGTATAAAGCTATTGTTACTCTGTTTTGACTGGGTCATAGGGAGGGGGGATGTCTCTACTGGAGGATGAGGGACAGATTAACTTTAGTTGAGGGGGAAAAATGAGAATCAGGACAAACCTTTTCTAAACAAAATTTGAAATTCTATCCAGGTCTCGTAAAGACCTCCCTCTCCCCAGTAGTTTCTCTCCTTCCTAGCTCACTGATCAGATGCCCTTTCCACTGTACCTTACCCTTACCAGAGCATGGCCAGTCTTTGACTGAGGAAGAATTCAAATCTAGCTTGCTGTGGAGCACAGCTCCTTAGAGTTCAGGGAGAGAGAATGCAAAATTACAATGTATCAGTGCACTGCTACTGGGTCCCCACAACAGATAGCGAAGCAACTATTTAATGTAGTTTCCAATCTACCTACATGTAGGCTCTCTGAACTTTGGATTACAAGTGCCAGACTTCAAATTTCCTGAGATCAGTGGCTTGGGGGAAGCTGTTGTGTGCTTCAGAACTTGAGGGAAGGAAGAATCTACTCTGAGGCTTTATTTGGAGCTGTGTAAAAATGTGCCTAGACTTACAATATGTGATAACAAAAGCACAGAATCTGCAAATATCAACTCCCTGAACTCCTCTGAAAACACTGCTCAATCCATCCCACTCTGTCACCCTCCGCAGGGTTAAAAAAAAGCTGAGAAAATCCCACAGGCCTCGTAGTGTCCTGAAAGTCAGCAAACTTGGGCCGTGCTGAGGCATTCAACAGGAGATTGAGTTCCAGAGTCAAAGTCCCTCCACGAGAGCAACCGCCCTTTCTCTGTATCCAAAAAGGCCAAGCTCTGATTCTTCTAAATATTTAGCCTGTGCCTTGTGGTGGCAGCTCTGCTTTATTTTGTGTCCTATTCCAACTGGCTATGCACAAGGAGAATTTTGCTGTGCCCTGCCCCGAGTCTCTGTCTGAGAAGCTCAGCCCTTAAAGGCACAGTCCTCAATACCACATGCCTAATTCTAAGCATGTGAGTAGAGCCATTGCTTAAAGTTAAACATGCTTAAAAACCTTGCTGAATTGGGGGCTGTTAGCAGAAACTCCTCATCTGATCTTAGCTCCTGCACTGATACATAGGGAGAGTAGTGGGTAAGACAGAGAGGACCCATATGGAGCCCTGTAGAATCAAATCAGCCCTTTGAAATGTGCTGTGGGTGTACTGGAGGCTTGGGGCTTTTACTGAAGGTCATGAGAACAGGAGCTGAGTCCTCTTGAAAAATCAGGGAGAGGAAAGGGGAGATTAACTCAAAGTTACAATAACCGCTTATAAGCACTCAAATTTTCTAGATTATCCCAACAAAAACTGAACCTCTGAACCTTTTGAGGTTAACATGTCACTGCTTATAACGTAATTAAGAGATAATGTCAATGGAATGGAACATTGTCCCAAGATAGTAGTTTCCCGACGCTAAGTAAATGCTGAGCCAAAGCCAAGATATTTATTTTCAAAGTGGGAGATATTTATCCTATAAACATGTTCTATTCCAGTGACTTTATTTCTATTACACCAAATTACTAATGAGGTGGACACTGTCTGATGCATATGGATAAACTAATAACACTTTCTCTATGTCCTACTATTAACGATCTGGATTTTTATTGGATTAGAGAACAGATTAGTTCAGCCTTTCAGCCAATCTGAAAACCAGCGGATTCACACCATTGTGTTTTCTAAAATGTGCCCTACTTCAGTGACGCACAAACTTTAACAGATGGAGAACTACATTGTCATTAAATGGAGCTACAGAGCTATCACATAATTGCCTTGCAAGTCTGACATCCGCAACTTGGAACTGCATTGAGATGTGAAAACAACACAGGCTGAGATTTTGAAAGCCACTTGGGAGACTGAACAGGCTTCCTCTTCAGCTCCTGGAAACCCTGGATGGTAAGCCCTCTTTGTGAATTAAGCAGCATGCACAGTCTACCAGGGTTCCTCTACCAAGTGTCTGTATTACTTATACTCCAGGTACGGCACAGCACAGCACAGCAGCAGTTATATAGAGCCCTCCTTCCTGCTCCCTGGCTCTGCCTTTTATACTGCTTTGCTTTCTTCTCAGAACTAATGAGATAATTACTTCATTACTCAGGCTCCCTCCAGCTGCAAGTGATCCTTTCTACTCTTCCAAACCCAAACAACTGAAGTCCCTCCTAGTTTAACTACACCAACTTCCCTGGGTATTCTAAGTGACCAGGATGCTCATTTCCATATGGATCAATTTATAGCTACTAACAGCACCTGTCACAGAGACTTAGATGTACAATTCTCTTTAATTTCAATGGGAGTTTTATATCTAACTCCCCCCGCCACCACTCCTGGGCAGTTTTGAAAATCTCAGCCCCCAGTTTCTGACTGAAGTTTCAGTCTGAAATGAATACAAATTCAGTTTGATTTCATTGTACATATACTTTAAAAAAACCATTTCAAGCATGAAAATAATAAATCATAAAGCTAAGATTAACAAATATACCCTAAAAAGGCTTTATCCTAGCTAGATCTTGGAAAACCCCTCCAAAAATATCCCAGATGAAATGAATAAGCTCTTGGAAATAAATTGAATGGCCAGCAAAAGAACTTCATGCCTTAGAGTTACCAAACAAATCAGAGTTCATTCCATTGCAAAGCAAGTGCCTATTAATAGTTGTGCAGCCCTCAGCTGGAAGCTGACACAACCAATTTAAAACATATAGACTGAGAAGGAATGCTTATATATTGCAAGTTTCCTGGCTACAGATGTTTTTTACTGGTTGATTTGAACTGAACTGAGAGTTGACTTTGTCATTTGCACCAATCTTCTTCCCTAATTACCTTCATCACTGGGGCTTTCTCTGGCCTTAGCCAAGGAAACTGGATGGGATACCCTAATGAAACCATTAATCCTACTCCTAGATTGGCCATAGAGGCCTGTGCAGAGCTGTGCTCTTCTGTGTACATACAAATCACTTTTTCTCTCCTCACTCCCGTTAGGCCAGGGAGCACAATCCACTTTTATGGAATGAAACATCCTCTTATTTCAGAGCATTAAGCACAAGTAGGGTTGCCAACCCTCCAGGATTGGCCTGGAGTTTACAGGAATTAAAGATTAATATTTAATTAAAGATTACATCATGTGATTAAATCTCCAGGAATATGCCCAACCAACACTGGCAACCCTAAGCACAAAGCCCCCTAGATGGCCCTTATAACGTATTTTGTTCCATTTTCTTGCTTTTGTTATGAACTCCCTCAGAGTTGTACTCAGTTCTGTAAGGGCTAAAAAAGGAATGCAATTTCCAGAAACAACACTAGACAGTCCACAAAGGGTAAATACCTCTAGTCATGCATCATCTGGGGATTTGTTTGTCAACATTCATCTACATAGAAGAGGCATTCGCTCCTAGTATTCCATAACCCCCTCTGTTCACAAACCCCACAGCCTCCTCTACATTTTAGGTTTCATCCACACCGTCTGCTCTTTCAGTTGTAAGAGTTGTAAGTTCATTTTAAGATATTTCTGGAGAAGGTGCCATTGGGATCTAATAATCACAGCTTGTAGGATGGATAGGGAGTGGGTGAGTGGTGGGACCCCAGGCATTACTTTGTATGGGGCACTGCAAAACCTAAACCCAACTGATTTCCATCAGTTTACCCTTTAATGTAGAAATAAGGATCCTTTCTCCCTCTTTTAATTTTCAGATCAATTCCATATTACCATGTCTTCCAGGATCAGGAGACATGAATCACTGGACCCTAATGTTAGTTTCTATTCAGCATCTTCCAAAAGATTTATTAATTTAATGTTGGCTTCCCTGTTAATCCCCATATACCAGTAACAAGTACTGGGAAGTGTCGATTTTCTCACATTTGTTGTCCTGTCCAGTACATGCTTGGAGGCCAGGAGATATGTAATGTTAGAGTATCATCTCCTGATGTTCTTTAAAAAGGTTTATTATGAAGCTGTTTCTGATATTATGAAATGTTTTCAGTAAGTTGGTATGATTTGGGAGGTGTTAGTTCCTTCCAATATTCAGCTCAGTACAGTCTTATTGTTCTCTAGATAGATTCTGGATAGGACGGGAGATTGTATGTCTGAGGGAATTTGTAATGGGATTATGATGGTTTGAATCCAGCCCACATTGGTGGTGACTGAAAGCCACCTATGTGAAAAGCATTGGTGGTCTTGGTCCAGTTCCTAGAGGATAATTATTATTCACAGTTGACAAATATCCCCATGTCTGACAATAAATGGTACCTTTTTGGCAGTCACAGCAAAGGACAAAGGATTGTCCACCCTTTTACCTGGGTCTTTCAGGTCAGGGTTTGAGTCACATTAATGGAGCCCGGTGAAGAAAGCTTGAACTGCCACTGCCTATGATTTGTGTTCTGTGTCTTTCTCCAGGGGTGTCCGCTTGTCGCCTTTCACACACACTAACCACATTTTGAACCTGTAGCACTGTTTGCCTCCAATGCATTGGACTCAGGAATTCTAAAAGAGAAAGTTGAAATACTCTACTTTAAAAAAAATTGCATTCCTTTCAACAAAGATTTTAATTGTTAATAACTGGAATCCATTGCAGGCACTGAATATTTAGTTTTAGTTTTAAAATCACTTTTACCATAGAACTGTTGATCGGAATCCCAACTGATGAGCACAAAAAGCAATTGCAGACTTAAGTCTTGCATATGCTGAGCTTTTTACCTGATTTCGTCCATCACTTTCCCGCCACCATTGTAGATGCACTAGGGAAATTCCCTAGGATAAACTGTAAGCTGCCATTTGCACTGGGATAGCTAACCCTGATTTCAAACAGGGCTACATATACCAGTGCTACTATCAGCTTTAGAGCCGGTTGAAATTTTTCAAACTAAGAATATTTTTGTTGAAAAATGGCCTTTTTCCTAAGCTGCGAATTTTTGTGAAAAAAGTTCATTTATTTGAATTTTTACTTTTTTTTATCAACATGAAAAATTAAAAATTAAATTGTTTTTTTCTATTTTTTAAATGTGTATAGTTTTTGTCCTTCTTTGTAAGTTGCAATGGGGGGGGAGGAAGAGGAGAGGAGAGGAAACCCCCAAATGAAAAATTTCAAAAGTGAAAATTTTGGCTAAAAATGTTTGTGGCAAAACTTTGAATAAATGAGAAGTTGTTCTTTTTCTAACAAAAAAAGTGAGTTTGAAATTGAATGTTTTTTTAACCATCTCTAGCCAGCTTTGCTTGACAACACTAGCAGTTACATCAGTGCAGATATATCAATGGCAGGCCAGCAATGGCAGAAATCAGGACAAATTCCCAAGGTAGACATGGCATGAGGAGAATTTTTATGAATATACAAACATGCATACCAACATTTTAATGTACCCACTATTCCAGATAAAAATTCAGTTCACAACATGTAGGAGAAGATTTGAGACATTAAGTCTGGTGCAGTCTAACA
Source organism: Chelonia mydas (assembly GCF_015237465.2). NCBI lineage: Eukaryota > Metazoa > Chordata > Testudines > Cheloniidae > Chelonia > Chelonia mydas. The sequence continues at coordinate 334,779,427 of NC_057849.1, read as the reverse complement.
AGAAAGCTTAATTTGTACTTTCTATGTTTATTTATAGGTATGGTTTTATTATGAACAGGATGTTCATCTGATCAAATGCAATGATGTAATTAAATTGCTGCTTGTTGAGACAGGTTGTATACTGCTTATTAAAAGTAAATATAAATAAATGTTTGGAGATTTGTGTATTCTGAAGCAGTTCTTGATATTGGACTGAACTATTCTGGTAGATAAAATGTATTAACCCTTAGAATGCTGCAGAGGAGTATATTAATCCTCACCACGGTGGATTAACATAGACAGTTGACATAATTTGTTTGGATTTTCAAAAGGCTTTTGTTAAAGCCCCTCACAAAAGGCTATTGAAGAAACAAGGTAATCATGGGTGAGAGGTAAAGAACTGTTATTGGTTAGAAATTTGGGTAAGAGGCAGAATACAAAGAGCAGGAGTAGACTTTTCAATAGAGCAAAAGGGTAACAGCGAGGCGCCCAACGAGCTGTGTAGTTTAATATATTTGTTAACGATATGGATACATTGGTAAACATTTGAAGATTACACAGAATTATTTAGTTTAATGGAAACTAAAGATTTCGATGAGGAATGTTGAAGGAACGTAGCAAAGCTGAATGGGCAGGATGATAGCAGATGGTATTTGATGTTGACAAATGCATGGTGTAATGCCCATTGGGAATAAAATAGTCTGAACTCCTCATTCACATTGCTGGGTTCTAAACTAACTGTAACAACTCAGGAAAAAGACCAGTCACCATTGTGACCAGCCCAATGAAAGTAGCTGCTTAATGGTCTTAAAAATAGATTATGTCTGGTTAATATACATGTATATAGCATAGATGGATCTTTGCAGTTGTATGGCATTGGCTTGGCTAGCAGCAATCTGTAGATTTTCATGTTGAACTCTGGCACCTTGGAATAAGCTGGAGCAGAACTAATATCTCTGCATTGTGTATCTGAGTCCGAAGAGATCTGAAGTTCTGTTTATTGATAGGCAATGAACTATGTTTGTGACTGGAGAGTGTTTTTTTTTTCCCTATTGCAGAAAAAATAATGATTGAACTACTTTTATTTGAGGAGAAAAGCAAACAAACCAAATAACTCCGTATTAGGCTCAAAATTCACCTTAGGCTCTTTATCTGCTTTTTTCATCCAGTTTTCTCCTTGCTTTATTCCCTTCTCTGGCCTGTAAGGATTTGTCAGCATCACTGCCCTTCAGAACGTTTGCTGTACACGGGCGGGCAGCAAAATATTGGCTAGTTTAATGACATACTCCTGCTCTCTACAAGAGCAGCATTCATCATCATTATTTAAGAAAATCCCTCATCTCCGGTAGACAGGCTCAAACAGATTATTACATCCACATCTTATCATGAAAGTGGTTACATCTACCTAGAGGTTACCAAGAGTCAACGTACATTTTACTACTATTTCATAGAGAATTAATGTATTGAACTGCCATGTTAGTTAATTATCTGGATCATTGACCTTGATACCTTAATGGAAAATATCGTTCAACCATTGCATGGCAGTTCATGCAGAATTAGTTTTGCATTCAAGATGCTATAATTAAGGGTTATAAGCTTCATAAACTATTAGGAACAAGGAAAGGCCATTCAATCCAATTTGCTAGGCCACTCTTGGTCTACGTTAATCCCACCTTCCTGCTCTTTCCTCAAATATATATTTTCTTTCTTTTTCCAGACATAACTCTGTGTGCCTTGAACTCATTTACTAGACATATTTTGTTTCAATTACTTTCCTTAGTAATATATTTCATATATTTATTATCCTTCTCATAATGCAGTTCTGAAGTCTCTATTTACTTATAATTTCTAGATGGCCATCTATTTTTGAGCCTCTTGAATATTGTTATGCTCCCCTTATAACTACTTGTCAGTTCTGTTCTTAACTTTGAAGACTTCTAGTAGGTCTCCTGCAGACTCGACTTTTTCTGTGGAAAACAGCCAGACTCCCAGACTGTTGCCTCATAGCTTAGTCTTGGAATTAGCTCTATTGTCTTACCTTGTATTGTTTCCAAGACACACAATTTTAGTATAATTCCTCACGGTGAATGAAAAACTTAGAAAAAAAAAAAGCACCCACATTTTGTTTATAGATCAGAATCTTATGTTCATGGCCAAAACCTGCTCAATGTCATACAGTGGGATAGAAATGTCAACAAGTATTAATGGGACACTTTCCAGTCCCTCCTTTCCCACAGGTTGGATATATCAATGGAGATGCCTTTGATCAGTATTTCAATCCCTCTGCTTCTACTCCTTGCTGGAAGCAAGAACTGAGCTTAGAAAATAATTGACATAGGAGGAAGTTTCAGTTTATCAAGACATAGGCCTGGGAGATATAGGTATTGGGTGGCTTGGTTCTGATTTCTCCCTGATGCTTCAGTGGGTATGCATTAAGTGGGGATAATTTTCAAGTATGTATGCATGCATGGTAATCTCAGGTAACTAACTGACAAGCTTTTAAAGGTTACCATGGTATTGGAACAGTTGCCGTCTTTAGTAAGAAGCAAGAGACCATCGTTATGGAACTGAGGTACTCGGGGCTTGTCTACATGTAAAACACTACAGCGGCACAGCTGCGTCATTGCAGCTGCTCCACTGTAGCACTTCAGTGTAGACACTCCCTATCCCAACAGGAGTCGCCACAGTTAATCCCCCTCCCCGAGAGGTGGTAGCTAGGTTGACAGAATTCTTCCGTTAACCTAGCACTGCCTACACAGGGACCTATGTTGGCTTAATTAGGTCGCTCAAGGGTGTGGATTTTTCACACCCCTCAGTGACATAGTTATGCTGACCTAATTCTCTAGTGTAGACCAGGCCTCAGTCTCTCACAGAACACAGCTGGATCGACAATGCTGAAGTCTCTTTCTTGTTTGGGCCTGTAACGGGGCACAGAGTCACCCAGCGGCACCTCCTGCTGGCCATCTGGGAATTAGCTCTTTTCACCAGCTCCAGAGCACCCTCTGCCAGTGACTCACCGTTGCTAGCTCCCAGTGTCCTTCCCAGACCCTGGTGCCCTTTTGCCTGGGGTGCTGCTCCTCCAGGCAATACCCCCCAGATCTGGGTCTCCCCTCCCTGGGGAACCCCCACCCTGCCTCAGCCTATTGCCAGTCACTATCTAGCCCCCTTCCACTAGGGCCGATTGCAGTCTGTATAAGCCAGTCACCATAGGCAAGGGGGGTTTGGACCTGCTACCTCCGCCTACCCTTGGGCTGCCCTGTTGCAACCCCAGTACCCTGTTTTAGGCCATCTGCCAGGCCTGCAGCTTTTCCAGTCTGGAGCCTCCCAGCTCCTCTGGCCTTCCCCAACCCTGCTTCACCTCAGATATCCTAGTATGCTCCCCGGCAGCCAGGCCCATCTCCCTCCACAGCTAGAGGAGACTCTGTGTGCTCCTGGCCCACTGCTCTCTTATAAGGGCCAGCTGGGCCTTGATTAAGCCAGCCGCAGCCTGATTGGGGCATGGCCCCCAGCTGAGGCTGCTTCTCCCAATCAGCCCCGCTTTTCCTTCCCTTCCATAGGCCTCTCCCCGGGCTGTTTTAAGCCTTTCAAGGCAGGAGCGGGTGACCATCCCACTACAGGGCCCTATGTATGAGTGACAGCTTTAGTACTGACTTTTTTATACACTCAGAGTTAGGCAGAGACCATGGAATTGGGTTACAGACAGATTAAACCATTAATTTAGAAAACACTTTTTTGTCTATGTATTTTTAGCTCTTGGGGCTGTTGGTCTGTAACTGTAGCAATTTTTCAAAAACTGTGAGCAAAAAAATGACAAAATACTATAAGATTGAAGTACCAACAAGTAAACATCAATGTGTGATATCAGGACTAGAAAATAAAGCAAATACAGTAAATCTGTGTACATATTTTAGTGGATTTGATGTATAATACAGGTAGATGACTGTCCTATACTATGTCTTATTTGCTACACTTAATGCATCACATCTTACAGACCACAATGAATTGTGCTCCTGTATTAATTACATTTTAAGTGATTTCCTAAGCTTTGGACCATTTAAATATCTGATTCTGTTGCAGAGACAGTGAATTAGAATTTCACACAGTGACTGCTATGTGAAAGAATTTAAATAATAAGCAAAAGCTCTCCATTTTCAGTGTTCTTTCAGCCATTTATTTCTATTAGTATTGAAGTAGGTGTTTTGCAATATGCAAACATTCCTAGCAAAGGCAAAAGCAAGTTGGAGAGTAGGCAAACTTGTACAGAAGAAATATATATGATTACAGAATTTCTCAGGATATGTATGTTAAACTTCCAACGTTAGCTTCAGAAGAAATCATCCTTGATATAAAAGAAAATCACTGCAGCATTCAAAAGCAAGAGCATACAATACTATAGAAACACTTATTAGATGGAAATTATAGGATGTATTCTGGGTTGTTACATTAGATTACTGTACCTTTTAATGAAGGATGATGTTCTAGACCCTAGCATGCTAAAAGAACATTAAGGATCTGAGGTAAACCTGCAAACGCAAAGGTAATTCTGAATATAGCGTGATATTTTGGTATAAAACATTGTCTTTATTTATCTCAACAAGTCAGGTCTAGATATTGCCTCATTGAGGTGATTTATGGATGCAGTGTTGCAATTGCTGTGAATTTCTCTGCTGTTTCTAGTCTTTGGACCCACATCTGAACTTTACAACATTTTGAGTTTTTCTTGTGCAATAGCGAACATAATTAGTTAAAACAGTTTTATTCATAAGGCTGTAGGGAAATCAACAGTGCCCTTGAAGATAGAAAGTGCTACAAAAGAGTTAACTATTGGTAATAGTGCTCTTAAAAATCCTATACTACATGTTGTAAACACCTTCATGGTAACTTATTTACTTCACAGTTCTTCAACCAAATGAAGCAGCTTTTCAAATACATCTCATATACTCATGTGAATGTTTTGGGAGTATTTTAAATGGATGCTATTGATCCGATAGATTAATTCAATTTTATTTAGCCCTTAACATTTTCTTTGCTGTGCCCCCGCAAATACAGCACATTGCATTAAATACTAGGTTCTCAGCACTGTCTATTAAAAAATAGGAAAAGGTGCATTATAATAGAGCTGGTTAAAATTTTTCCATCAACGTTTTTTAGATGAAAAATGGTTATTTTGTGAAAACGGATTTTTTTTAATGTCAGTTTTCTGTTAGTTTTTTGGGGTTTTCGTAAAAAAACAACAACCGGGGCACAGATAAAATTTTTGGTTTTACTGAAAATGTTTGCACAACCAGACAATCTTTTCAAGCATTTCCTGTGTTAATAATACCTAGCCTTTCCTCAGTAGAGTGCTTTACAAAGGAAATCAGTGTTAGTATTCCCATTTTACAATTGGGGAAACTGAGGCACAGAGGTGCAATGACATGCCCATGGTCACTCAGCAGACCACTGCACTGGAGTTCATTTTTGCAGGGATGGACTCCAGGCAAAACTCTGGATCCAAACACCCTGAAATCTGTGCTGTGGATCTGACATTCTTTGCTGGCCAGGTCCAGCAAACCCTCACACACATGAGCAGTGTTACTCAAGTGTGTAAATATCTGCTGGATGAAGCCCCAAAATCCAGGTTGCAAAATGTTCCTCCTACCTTCACTCTCAAGCTTTTGTGGCTCTAATTTTCATTGTTCTTCTTTTTTAGCTCAGCAGCAAGAGAGGAGAAGGGAGCAGGTGCAGGGAGCAGGGTAGAACAGTAAGGCTCCTTCAAGAGAGGAAAATATTCTCAAGCATGGGGAGAAAAAGAAACAGGCGGCTATATGGAACTAGTGCCTGCAATGGGGGACTAAAATCCATTCCAAACAGTGCTTCAGCTGCTTTATCTGCACACCTCATTTGTTTGCATAATGTGAGAAATTGACACATTGTGTTGCATTAAGGATAAGAATCTCATTATTAGTCCCTGCAGTTTGCATGGACCTGCTCTCCTATGTACTGTAATTGGTCAGGTTACAATGCTGGACAGTCAGGCTCCAAGCACATCATCAAACTGGTATATGGTTCTTATTGTCCTGGAGCACAGATTCTCTACCCACTCTTCACTGGCACAGATGTTGAACTCACTGCAGGAGCTGCCAAATAAATTCAATGCTGGTTGAGTCAGATCTGGGGAGCAGCTGTGTTTGACACTTCGGGCAGCGCAAGACCCTTTCCAACCCCAAAAGGTCCTTATGATTAAGACACACACACTTCCACAGTGTCCCTAATAAAGAAAGAGGCAGTAACCTAAACAGCGAGAAAGAAGGGCACAAGTAGGAGCTAGAATCCAGGAGAGTTACTGTCTCACTTCAGAGGTTTTGAGAGCAGACAGCTGGATCTCACTTTGTCTTGATTCACTAATGACAGCTGCACTTCCTTGCTCATGGAGGGACCTAAACAGAAAGGTCAGTCCTTAAAGAAGAGAACTGCCAGGAGACTTGCTCTGCATTTTCCCCAGGAGCTTGGAAGTTTACCAATGTTGTATCTGAAAATCCAGGTTATTTCTGTTTACTTTGATTTATCTGAGTAACCAGCTTCTGAGTCAGAATTTGGACCACTGGGTCCTATGTTGAGATAATAACAAACCCAATAAATGAGGCCCCTTGAAGGAGGAGGCCTGACTGTTGGTTTAGGGGAGCTGCTAGTGATTGTGCAGGAGACTGGAACTAGGGTCCAGCAATATACCCTGTCATAAATATAAAGGGAAGAGTAACCACCTTTCTGTATACAGTGCTATAAAATCCCTCCTGATCAGAGGCAAAATCCTTTCACCTGTAAAGGGTTAAGAAGCTAAGGTAACATCGCTGGCACCTGACCCAAAATGATCAATGAGGGGACAAGATACTTTCAAATCTGGAGGGGGGGAAAAAGGCTTTTGTCTGTCTGTGTGATACCTTTGCTGGCAACAGATCAAGGATGCAAGGCGTCCAACTCCTGTAAAGTTAGTAAGTAATCTAGCTAGAAAATGCGTTAGGTTTTCTCTCTTTTGGCTTAAAGAAAAGGAGGGCTTGTGGCACCTTAGAGAGTAACAAATTTATTTGAGCATAAGCTTTCGTGAGCTACAGCTCACTTCATTGCATCCGAGCTGCATCCGATGAAGTGAGCTGTAGCTCACGAAAGCTTATGCTCAAATAAATTTGTTACTCTCTAAGGTGCCACAAGTCCTCCTTTTCTTTTTGCAGATACAGCCTAACACGGCTCCTACTCTGAAACCTTTGTTTTGGCTTGTAAATTCGCTGTGCTGGAGGCAATGTGTATTCCTGTTTTTTTGTCTTTTTGTAACTTAAGGTTTTGCCTAGAGGGATTCTCTATGTTTTGAATCTGACTGCCTTTAAGATTAACTTCCATTCTGATCTTACAGAGTTGCTCTCTTATCTTCTTTTGTTCTTCTAATAAAGTTCTGATTTTTGAGAATCTGATTGGATTTTTAAGATCCAAAAAACCCAAGGCTGGTTTGTGCTCATCTTCTTTATTCTCAAGCCTCCCCAGGAAAGTGGGTGTAAGGGCTTGGGGGGATATTTTGGGGAAATAGGAACTCCAAGTGGTCCTTTCCCTGTTCGTTGTCTAAATCACTTGGTGGTGGCAGCATACTGTTGAAGGACAAGGCAAAGTTTGTGCCTTGGGAAAGTTTTTAACCTAAGGTGGTAAAAATAATCTCAGGGGGTCCTTCATGTGGGTCCCCACATCTGTATCTCAGAGTTCAGAGTGGGGAAGCAACCCTGACACACCCATTATCAAACTCAGCAAAAAAGCCTAGGGTACAGCCACAGTCTCAGATTCCATGAGGCTCAGACAGAGCTCAGGTGCGTTAGAGATGAAAGAGTTTTGAAAGGGATATAAACCCTCAAGTTTAGGACTTAAACCCAATAAGGATTTGCTCTGCTTTGGAGTCAGTATCAGAGTCTTTTGTCTCTTAGGACTTCCTGTTTCTGTCCTAGAAGATGGAGATGCTGGAGCAGCAGACTGTAGCATGCTTAAATTATTATTATTTTTATTACGGTAGGGCCAAGAGACTCCAACTGAGATTAGTGTCCCGATGTGCTAGTGCAGTAGTCACCAACTGGTAGCTCACGATGGACTGGTGACTGAGACCGACTGTCAGAGGCTCCACAATCGTCCAGTCCATCATGATCTAGGGTTGCCAACCCTCCTGCAGCCAGCTGCTAACAGTCTGGCAGCGCAGCAGGGCTAAGGCAGGCTCCCTGCCTGCCCTGGGCCCCCGTCACTCCCAGAAGTGGCCAGCATGACCGGCGGCAGCTCCAGAGGGGAAGGGGAGGGCCTGGTGGCTCTGCACGCTGCCCCCATCCACAGGCACTGCCCCCGCAGCTCCCATTGGCTGTGGTTCCCCATTCCCGCCCAATGGGAGCTGCAGGGGCAGTGCCTGCAGACAGAGGCAGCATACAGAGCCACCTGCCCTTCCCCCCACAGGAGCCACTGCCGGTCATGCTGGCAGCTCCCGGGAGCCGCACGGGGTCAGGGCACGTAGGGAGCCTGCCTTAGCCCCACTGCGCCGCTGCCCAGACGCCACCTGAGGTGAGCAGCGCCTGGCTGGAGCCCGCACCCCCTCCTGCACCCCAACCCCCTACCCCAGCTCTGAACCCCCTCCTGCATCCCTACCCCAGCGCTGAGCATCCCCCACAGCCAAACTCCCTCCCAGAACCTGCACCCCCAGCCCCTCCTTTACCCCAACCCTTGCCCCAGTACTGACACCCCCCAGACCCAGACTCCCTCTCAGAGCCTGCACTCTGAACCCCTGCCTGCACCTCAATCCCCTGCCCCAGGCTCAGCCTGGAGCCCCTCCCATAGTCCGAACCCCTTGGCCCCAGCCCAGAGTCTGCACCCCCTCCTTCAGTCCAAGTCACTGCCCCAGCCTGATGAAAGTGATGAAGGGTGGGGGAGAGCGAGCGACGCAGGGAGGGGGGATGGAGTGAGTAGGGCGGGGCCTCAGAGAAGGGGCAGGGCAGGGGCATGGCCTCAGGGCAGGGGCGGGGCAAGGGCATTTGGATTTGTGTGATTACTGTTATTTCTACATTTTCTTCACGATAGATCCTGGGTTGCATTTAAATTCAAAAAGTGATCTTGTGCTTAAAAAGGTTGGAGACCACTGTGCTAATGTAATGCACACACCTCCTGGGTATGGTGCTCTGTCCTATCTAGTGGCACCTAGACCACTTAGAGAGAGATTAATGAGTCTGCTACAGCCTTAGCTAAGAGCCATGTGGCTTTTAGCTCAGGCAAAGAGGCTCATGCACTAAGCTCCAGGGGTCCCAGGTTCAATCCCACCTGCTGACAACCAGGGTCTGTCGGTGTTACAAGTTGGGGGCTCATTTGGGATTTCAACTGGGAAGTCTCTGAAGCTCAGGATGCACTTCATCAGCTAGGGGAATTATGTAACCCACGCACCTTCTGAGTGTGGTATTCTGTCCCAGCAAGTGGCACCAAGACCACTTACAGATTAATGAGTCTGCTCTACTGCCTTAGCTAAGGGCCACATGGCTTTTAGCACATGCAGTAGAGGCTCATGCATTTAGCTCTGGAAGTCCCACATTTGATCCCGCCAACCGACGACTGGGGCCGGCGGTGTTACACTAGGCATTGTGCCAGCACAGGAAGGGTCAGGCCCCGCCCCAAAGAACTTACAGTTTAAATAGACAAAGTAAATATTATCATCCCCATTTAGCAATTGGAGAGCTGAGTCAGAGAAAAGTTAAGTGACTTACCCAAGGCCACATACAGAGTCTGTGGCAGAGACCCAGGTCTCCTAAGATCCAATCCGGTGTCTTAACCACAAAGCCATTCTTCCTCTCTTAAGAGTTGTTGTCTATGCTGTTTGATCAGTGCACGCTGCTTTCAGCATTTATCCTTTCTAATTACCATATCCCTATTAAGTTTCCTGTAGATGATGTAAAATGTCAGGCTAAAAAACACCTGAACGCATGTCAAGAAAAATACCACCGCTTTTCTGAAAGCTTACTATAAAATAAATAAATAAAGCAGTACTAAGAAAAATTACCAGAGGTGTCATGAAAGGTTAGCTTTAGGCCAGAGAAATGTTACTTTTCATTTCTGTACAGTACACGAGAATATTTTGTGGCCTAACGGTGCATGAATAATGTTTTATTAAAATGTATATCTTTAAGCTTTATTTTATCAGGTTCTTCAAGGCTCGGCATAAAAAAGGTTTAACAAGTTTGACACATGCTGATTTAGCATTTATACCACATACCGAATCTGCTGCTTTGTGAGGGGAAAATAGGCCAGCTTTCAAAATACGAACACTGTGAAGTATTCAAAGCGAAACAAAACAAAAGGGAAAGTCGGGAGAACCAAAAAAAGCAAGCCATTGTCATTCCAAAATGTTGTGTGGGTTGCCAGAAAAGGGCTTTGGACTAACTTGGAGGATTGATTGCATTAACTTTTGCAGCAGCTATTGTCTTGGGATCCAAGTGCTGTGATAAAAAATGAGCATGCAGAGCCAGATCCAAAGCCCAGTGAAATCAAGTGGATTTCCCTCATGGTTTAGAGTGGTCACTGGATCAGACCCTCACTGGGCCACTTTACTGCTGTATTTTTGCAAAAAAGAGAAAGCAAACCAAACAGCTGAAAAGTGGCAACAGATAAATGAGCCTCATACTGTGGTCACACACTAGGTCAGTGGCAAAGCCAGGAATAGAATCCTGATTCTCAGTTCAGCACGCTGTCCACTAGAGCCAGTGTTTCTCAGCTCCCAATCCGTGGACTGCTGCCAGTCCCCAATAATTCCCTGACACAGTTTAGGAAGGCAGCAAGGCGGTCCCTGGTATCAAAAGGTTGAAATGCACTGCACTAGACCACAACTTTAGTTGTCTTAATGCCACGGAACAGGCTCTGACACACATACTATCAAAGGCAAGGAGTTCCATAAGGGCAGCTCTCTTCGTGAAAGAGCTCTGTATTCATCCTTGAATTTGGTCAAACCACAGAAAGAGTATTCCAGCAGATCTGAGTAAAGTCTCACAGGTAGCCACATCTGAGGTGATTTGGGGCCTTTAATGATGGTCAGCAATACCTTGAATGGTAAAAACCTAAGTCACAAACTCATTTGTGGTCTAGTGGATAGGGCAGTAGAAGAGGAGTCAGGAAACCTGGTTTCTATTCCCTGCCCTGCCACTGATCTATTGTTTGGCCTTGGGCAAGTCACTTAGCCTCTGTTTCATCTCTCACCTTCTTTCTTTCATGTTTATTTAGAGCATACAGTCTCAGGAGAGGGGCAGTGCCTAGTACAAAGGGGGCCCAATCTTGAATGAGATCTCAAGACACGACTGTAATATAAATAGTATTACTAACACTTGAGATGGCGCTAACCAGACTACAGGGTGCAACCATGTTAGGGCTTTAAAATATGTTTGCATAAGCTTTTCATACAGTTTAAGTGCTCATAGTCAAAAGAAGAAAGAAAAGCTTTCTCAAAGGGGGCCCATGTATATAAAACATCGAGAAAGCACTTTATAATCTCCTTTTTTATTATATTTGTATGTATTATTTGTATTACCATAGCACTCTGGGAGCCTCAGTCATGGATAGGGCCAAATTCACAATCCATTTTGGTCAATTTCATGGTCATAGGATTTTTAAAATTGTAAATTTCATTATTTCAGATATTTAAATCTGAAATTTCATGGTGTTGTAACTATAGAGATCCTGACCCAAAATGGGACTATGGGGGGGTCACAAGGTTATTGTATGGGGGTCACGGTATTGCCAACCTTACTTCTGTGTTGCTGCTGGCAGCAGAGCTGCCTTCAGAGCTGGGCGACCAGAAAGCGGTGGCTGCTGGCCGGGTGCCCAGCTCTGAAGGCAATGCCACTGCCAGCAGCAGCGCAGAAGTAAGGATGGCAGGGTGTGGTATTGCCACCCTTACTTCTATGCTGCTCCTGGTTGGGGTGCTGCCTTCAGAGCTGGGTGCCTGGCCAACAACTGCCACTCTCTGGCCACCCGGCTTTGAAGGCAGTGCAGAAGTAAGGGTTGCAATATCATGACCCCCCTACAATAACCTTGCGACCCCCCCATAATTCCCTTTTGGGTCAGGACCCCCAGTTTGAGAAACTCTGGTGAAATCTTTCAGAGTAACAGCCGTGTTAGTCTGTATTCGCAAAAAGAAAAGGAGTACTTGTGGCACCTTAGAGACTAACCAATTTATTTGAGCATAAGCTTTCATGAGCTACAGCTCACTTCATCGGATGCATACTGTGGAAACTGCAGAAGACATTATATACACAGAGACCATGAAAGTGACAGAGGATGTGGAAAAAGCTAATGTACTCAATGCTTTTTTTGCCTCTGTCTTCACGAACAATGTCAGCTCCCAGACTGCTGCGCTGGGCATCACAGCATGGGGAGTAGATGGCCAGCCCTCAGTGGAGAAAGAGGTGGTTAGGGACTATTTAGAAAAGCTGGACGTGCACAAGTCCATGGGGCCGGACGAGTTGCATCCGAGAGTGCTAAAGGAATTGGCGGCTGTGATTGCAGAGCCATTGGCCATTATCTTTGAAAACTCGTGGCGGACGGGGGAAGTCCCAGACGACTGGAAAAAGGCTAATGTAGTGCCAATCTTTAAAAAAGGGAAGAAGGAGGACCCTGGGAACTACAGGCGAGTCAGCCTCACCTCAGTCCCCGGAAAAATCATGGAGCAGGTCCTCAAAGAATCAATCCTGAAGCACTTACATGAGAGGAAAGTGATCAGGAACAGTCAACATGGATTCACCAAGGGAAGGTCATGCCTGACTAATCAAATCGCCTTCTATGATGAGATTACTGGTTCTGTGGATGAAGGGAAAGCAGTGGAGTATTGTTTCTTGACTTTAGCAAAGCTTTTGACATGGTCTCCCACAGTATTCTTGTCAGCAAGCTAAATAAGTATGGGCTGGATGAATGCACTATAAGGTGGGTAGAAAGTTGGCTAGATTGTCAGGCTCAACGGGTAGTGATCAATGGCTCCATGTCTAGTTGGCAGCCGGTGTCAAGTGGAGTGCCCCAGGGGTCGGTCGTGGGGCCGGTTTTGTTCAATATCTTCATAAATGATCTGGAGGATGGTGTGGATTGCACCCTCAGCAAATTTGCGGATGATACTAAACTAGGAGGAGAGGTCGATACGCTGGAGGGCAGGGATAGGATACAGAGGGACCTAGACAAATTGGAGGATTGGGCCAAAAGAAATCTGATGAAGTTCAATAAGGATAAGTGCAGGGTCCTGCACTTAGGACGGAAGAACCCAATGCACCGCTACAGACTAGGGACCGAATGGCTAGGCAGCAGTTCTGTGGAAAAGGACCTAGGGGTGACAGTGGACGGGAAGCTGGATATGAGTCAGCAGTGTGCCCTTGTTGCCAAGAAGGCCAATGGCATTTTGGGATGTATAAGTAGGGGCATAGCGAGCAGATCGAGGGATGTGATCGTTCCCCTCTATTCGACATTGGTGAGGCCTCATCTGGAGTACTGTGTCCAGTTTTGGGCCCCACACTACAAGAAGGATGTGGATAAATTGGAGAGAGTCCAGCGAAGGGCAACAAAAATGATTAGGGGTCTGGAACACATGACTTATGAGGAGAGGCTGAGAGAACTGGGATTGTTTAGTCTGCAGAAGAGAAGAATGAGGGGGGATTTGATAGCTACTTTCAACTACCTGAGAGGTGGTTCCAGAGAGGATGGTTCTAGACTATTCTAAGTGGTAGAAGAGGACAGGACAAGGAGTAATGGTCTCAAGTTGCAGTGGGGGAGGTTTAGGTTGGATATTAGGAAAAACTTTTTCACCAAGAGGGTGGTGAAACACTGGAATGTGTTACCTAGGGAGGTGGTAGAATCTCCTTCCTTAGAAGTTTTTAAGATCAGGCTTGACAAAGCCCTGGCTGGGATGATTTAATTGGGGATTGGTCCTGCTTTGAGCAGGGGGTTGGACTAGATGACCTCCTGAGGTCCCTTCCAACCCTGATATTCTATGATTCTATGAAACAATACCTCCTCCCACCCCACTCTCCTGCTGGTAATAGCTTATCTAAAGTGATCACTCTCCTTACAATGTGTATGATAATCAAGTTGGGCCATTTCCAGCACAAATCCAGGTTTTCTCACCCTCCACCCCCCCACCCACAAACTCACTCTCCTGCTGGTAATAGCCCAGCCAAAGTGGCCACTCTCTTTACAATGTGTATGATAATCAAGGTGGGCCATTTCCAGCACAAATCCTGGTTTTCTGCTGGAAATGGCCCACCTTGATTTTCATACACATTGTAAGGAGAGTGGTCACTTTGGATAAGCTATTACCAGCAGGAGAGTGAGTTTGTGTGTGTGGTTTTTGGAAAGGGGGGGGGGTGAGAAAACCTGGATTTGTGCTGGAAATGGCCCACCTTGATTATCATACACATTGTAAGGAGAGTGATCACTTTAGATAAGTTATTACCAGCAGGAGAGTGGGGTGGGAGGAGGTATTGTTTCATGGTCTCTGTGTATATAATGTCTTCTGCAGTTTCCACAGTATGCATCCGATGAAGTGAGCTGTAGCTCACGAAAGCTTATGCTCAAATAAATTGGTTAGTCTCTAAGGTGCCACAAGTACTCCTTTTCTTTCTGGTGAAATCTGTATAGTATAGGGTAAAAGTACACAAAAGACCAGATTTCACAGAGGGAGCCCAGATTTCACAGTCCGTGATGCGTTTTTCATGGTCCTGAATTTGACAGGGCCTTAATCGTGGACCAAGACCCCATTATGCTAGATACAGTACTCATAATAAGTAAACATTCAGTGGTATAATAAAACAGTAGTGGTATACTTCAAATTCTGCCCTTTTCCTGGGGAATCTCTGGGAATTAAGATGTCTCATAATTTCCTCTAGTATCTTAAACAACTTTAAAGAGTTTTAAACACATAGAGTAGAACCTCAGAGTTACGAACACCTCAGGAATGGAGGTTGTTCATAACTCTGAAATGTTCGTAACTCTGAACAAAACGTTAGGGTTGTTCTTTCAAAAGTTTACAACTGAACATTGACTTAATACAGCTTTGAAACTTTACTAGGCAGGAGAAAAATGCTGCTTTTAACCATCTTAATTTAAATGAAACAAGCACAGAAACAGTTTCCTTTCCCTGTCATATCTTTTTTTAAAACTTTTCTTTTTTTTTTTTTTTAGTACTTTACATTTAACACTATACTGTGTTTTCTTTTTCTTTCTTTTTGTTTTTTTCTTTTTTGGTCTCTGCAGCGGCCTGGTTGCGTACTTACGGTTTCAAATGAGGTGTGTGGTTGAGTTTGTAACTCTGAGCTTCTACTGTAAGTGTCTTTTCAGTTCAGATTAGGTGTATGTAAACGGGCTACTTAAACATCAGTGGAGGGCAAGACTCAATTTACTTGTTTAAATGACACATTATACTGCTTGTGGGCCACATCCTTCCAGAATATTCATGTGAGTTTTCTCACTGACTGACTCCAGGGGTGTTTGTGTAAGCAGCTCCATGTTACCACCAGAAAAATATCATTGGTCAAAAAACAATGTGAAGCAAATAGTTATTAGTGGAAGTATTATTATATGGACATATACCCATGCTCTAAGAGTTAATGTGCATCCTCATCTGCAATGATCCCAAACGATCAATATGAGTCTGTATGTTAAAACCCTAACTTCCGTCGCTCATCCATTTTGAGCTTTTAAGCTCCACATTTTACTGTAAAGCTTCACTCTTCCTACATCTCTGCCAAGATGGAGACAGGAGGAACTCGCCTCTCATATGACCAATTTTTGGACCTCTACTTCTCGATCCTTTAAACAGTAGTGACCCGATCTGCATAATAGTGTCTCAACGTGCATGTTGAAGATGTGGTCGCTGATTCGTGATGTCTGTAATTTTGTGTTGTGTCTCTGACAATTTAGACCAGAGTGGGTTTTCGAGGTTTCTCTGTTTTCCTTACTTTAAGATGCCTCAACTTCATAGTGCTTTGATGCTGAGAGGATTTCAGTCATCCCGTAAGTGATTAAAATATTTTGGATTTAGATTGAGTTTCCCTGCCAAAACTCTTTCCAAGCTTGAACAGATGCACAAAGTGCTCCTAGGGATCACTTCACCTTCCAGCTGTTTAAGTGGATGCAGACACCCTGCATAACAATTCAGGAGCAGGAAGCAATGGTAGAAAGCAGGAATATCACATCCAATTGACACTTCCATAGTATAATTTCTTTTATACGCAAACCTTCACAAAGCAGCACAATAGAGTGGAGTCACGTGAAGCATACAGCATGTTTTTGATGAAACCAACGCTCCTTAAGTGAAAGATCTACCAGGAACAAAAGACTATGGGGAGTATATGCCAGAAATTCTGTAATTTACTTTTCAGCTTTGTGAAAGCATTCTTTGTTCTGTTGAAAAGTGAGTGCTTTGTAGTTCTAGCCAATGGTTTTTATCGTAGCTCTCTCATCTACTGTAAGTCTTTCCTTAGCAGCCTACATTGGCAAAATAATAAAATAAAAAGCAGGGTGAGAGGGCAGTGTTTCTTGCGATAGCTGGTGAGGCAGTGTTTACTGAAATTGTAAACCATTTTGTCTGTTTTCAAATCATCTCTCTAGTGTGGAACAGCTTCACGGTCTATTGAAGATAGCACAACTCTATAGAACGACTGCCAAAATGTATCCACCTTTTTTTTTTTTTTTTTAATTGCCAGATGATTCAAAAGTGGATTTGAAAAATGCTGAATGTCACCTAGAAACAATTTAGGGAAGAAGATAAGTTTGGAAAAAGAATCTGAAAGTTGGCCAAATTTTTAGCTTTACTGTAAGGGAGTAGATAAGGAGATAAGATTCCTGGGGCCCTGTTTTTCAGAAGGGCTTTGACAGTCTAGCAGGAGTAATCTGGTAAATGAGAAAATTGTCTCCAGATATATAGTGCAAATCCTACCAGCCCTGCAGATCTGAAATTCCGGACATTAAGGCAGCCAGTTTTTTCAGTTACTTCCACAGGAGATTTCAGCTTTTACTTTAGTTTAGAACAGCTCCATTATTTTGTTCAGGTGTCATGTGCACAGGATATCCCTTTTTCATCTTCAGAGCACTTCAAAGCCCCATGAACTCTGTGGCACAAAAGGCCCAAATTTCACAGCAACAATCCTTAAATTCCAGAGCAAGGACTCCTAAATTATGCTGTAGTGTTAATTGATTCTGCTGAGATCCTTCATTTCCCATTTTTCCACCCCACACAAACTATGGCCCATAGTTGAAAATGCTCATTGACATAAAGTTCCTTGATGTATTTTTGTCAATTATATTTGAGAATGGGATTTTTCCTGCTAAGCTTTCCAGATGGTGCATCTGACTTCTGCAGGATTCAAATTCCACAGTGTGGCCTGGTTCCTTTTCTCCATGTGTGAGGGAAAGGGGGAGCTTGTACCCAGTGTCTGATTTATCACCCCAGCTCCCTGAGCCTCAGTGGCTGCACTGTTCTTTAGGGATACCAGTTCACACTTCTGCCTCTGTCCTCCCCTCCCCCACTTCCTGACTCTAAACTGGACTCCGGCTCTTGCTCCGTGAGCCCTGCTCAGGGGATCCCTGTCATCCAATGAACACCTCCTTGTGAGGAAAACTGGAGAGCAAGAGGCAGCAGATCCTGGCAGGGTATTGAGACGTTGGGGTGGCAGCTATCAGGCTGCATGCTTATTATTCTTGAAAATAAGCCCAGTTATTTAGGAGCTGAAAAAATGGATTAATTCAAGGCTCCTGGGTTTTTTTAATCTTGGACTAAGGACTTTTTTGGCTCTGGTCTCCTGGTTGGTGCTGGTCTTCAACTAGTGAAACAAGCATATAAGAATCAGTATTGTACAACGGTAGAACAGAGCTCTCAGAAAGCCAGTCCTCCGTTGTAAAGCTGGGTTTAACCAATGAGAGTTGGGCCTCGAACTCAGGGTATGTCTTCACAATAGAGTTAGCCTGGGTGATCTACACCCAGGCTGAGCAGCTGGGTTAGCTTTGCCCAGGTGTGGACAGGCAATCTGTAAAGCCATACCCAAGTCACTGGGTCCTCACTGCTGCTGCACTCCTCGTGTTCACTGCTAGAACATACCGCATGGTTCTCTGTGCTACGGTAGGCTGAGCAGCTCTGTAATTCTTTCCAGTGAATTGTGGACCACTTGTCTGTTATTCTGGGCACCCGGAGAGAATTGTGGGAAGTATGGGAGGATATCAGCTCCCAGTGGGTTTAGCCTGCATCCTCACTGCAAAGGGAGTGGATTACAAGCCTAAGTAGAACTCGAGTTCCAACCCACACACCTAGCTAGGCCAATTAGCTGGGGTGTAAAGCACCACTAAACTGGGTGAGTGGTTTTCTGTGTGGACAGGAGTGGAGTTAGGTACAACACCCAGATAAGAGCCCAGGCTAACTCTGCAGTGAAGACAGACCCTTAGCTGTTTGGGCAACAATTTATGTCTAGTGAACATACAGGTTTAATTCTGAAACCTCCTTAATTGTTTTAATTTTTAATCATGATGTGTATATGGGAGGTTATTGCTAATGTCTTGGATTTTTTTTTTTATGTATTATGAGTCCCAGATTTTCCATGCTAGTAGCAGCCATCTATCTAAAGATATTACACCATACACGCTGTATGAATTTTATTACACTGAGGGGGGAAACAGATGGTATTTCAGTTTATTTGCACCTCAAAGAACCTTTAGTTTCTATATAAATGTCACATTTTGTTATTTTGGGAAAGAGAGAGTGCCACAAAATTGTCAAGTTTGGTAACTTTCACTCAGTGAAGGGTTTCAGAGTAGCAGCCGTGTTAGTCTGTATCCACAAAAAGAAAAGGAGGACTTGTGGCACCTTCGAGACTAACAAATTTATTTGAGCATAAGCTTTCTTGAGCTTTCGAAGTGAGCTGTAGCTCACAAAAGTTTATGCTCAAATAAATTTGTTAGTCTCTAAGGTGCCATAAGTACTCCTTTTCTTTTTTCAGTGAAGGGTGTTTCACATTATTCTAGGTTTCCACTGTTTTTGTGAATGAGTGTTATCCGTCCTTCCCAGATAGGGAAATGGGTCACCAGAGATATGACATGACTTGCTTAAAGTTATGCAGGAAGATTGTGACAGGAACTGAACCAAGATAACCTGTCTAGAGCCTTATTTAACCAACAGCCATCCTTTCCATTCAACACCTACAATGGATAGAAGTGCATATTTCAAGGAACTGATTTGAAAGCATGGAGTAATATGCGCTAAAATATTATGCCATTTGGACACCAAATAATTTAATTTGTCTTTCCTGAGCTCAGATTTATATTTTAATAGCTCATGCGATGGAAGTCTCCTTCTTAGCATGTGAATGCAGCTGCGTGGTTTGAAAACATGACATTCACACCAAAGTGATGGTTAAGGTCATTATCTAAGTTTTTTATTTCCTGGGTGACATAATGGAGGCCGCCTGAACAATGAGCTTTTCATTGGCTATTCATAAGGCCCTCTGGGCATACACTGTGTGACCTGACACGAAATGATGGAAATGAAAAGACAGAACAATATGCAGCTTTGGCATCTCTTTCCAATGTGGCAGCGGAGGGGTTAACAGCTGCTATGTTTTTGAGTGTTCCAAAATTGACCCCTGACTCCCCTGAATGGAATAAAAGGAAACAGATTGCGGGGTGTGACCAGCCCTTTCTGAAAATGTTTGACAAATACAAGGAGCCTTTATTTTCTCCTTTCTTTCTTTCTTTCTTTCGAGTTGGGAAGGGGAAACCTCAGAAGTTCTTTTCCTCTGCCAAAGCCTCAAAATTAAATCACTTTCTTCTTGGCCAATAGCATGGGATTCAAATGTTCGGTACATAGACTGCACATGGTGAGCTGCAAATATTTAGGGGGCGTTAAAGTGACAGTCTTTTCAGAGACACTGCAAAGATTTCTCTGATGACAAAGTATGCTGTAAAAGTCACTCTCTGCTAGGTGAATAGGCATAAAACCACATCTTTGTTCATAAGCTTTTTATTGTGCCAGTTGTCATCATGAGCAAAACCTGAAAGTACTTGAAATTCCATTAAAATCACATTCACATATAAAAATGCCATCTCCTTGAAAGTTTGTCTCTGTAGACTTTGTTAAAGTGAAAAGTCAATATGTATGAGACACATTTATGTAATTTAAGATGAATGGTTAACTGTTAAAGTGCAGGTCTTGCACAATTATGCTGGCTGCTGATCTAAGAAATGAAACACTTACCTCTGGAACTGTTGGTTGAAGTCAGCTTCTGAGTTGTTTTGTGTGATAAGATGCACTGAATTTCAGATGATTTGGCTATAGCGTATCTATGGGTATAAGTGATCGCTAATTGTCTTATTGGTGCTCAGCCACAGTAAATAATCCCACCCTGAAAGCGGAAACTGTCTTTAGAATTTACTGAATTCTTGTATTTGGATAACGCTGCTTTTTTCAAAATTCTTCCATATTTGTGCGTATCCTTGTGCATCTTTTAAGCTTACGGCTTCCAGTTGTGGTGAAAGCAAATGGTGTATTTAACTGAGTGAGCCTGGAATTGTTTTTAAGATTCTGAATGCACTCAGACAGCTATTAATATTGGTGTGTTTTGGTTGCAACAGAATGATTAAAAACTGGGCAGGGTTTTATCACTCAAGTGGGCCAAGAACAAGTGCATGGGTTCCCAAGTTTAAGCAGTGTTTTGCCAATGATAAAACATTTGTCTGGTCAAGAGCAAAGGAAAATGCATTTTCAATTAGTCATGACATTGCTTAAAAGAAGAGGCATTAGGCACTGTGGAGAGAAGATGGGAGTTGGTAACATGGGAGAGGAGAGAGAGCAGGAGGCAGACATAAGAAGAGCCTTTATCAGACCACAACAGACAGCAGCTGAGTTTGAGGCCATTCTTGAATAGAGATAAGCTTTTGTTTAGCAATTGGCTCCCTTGGGAGAGAGGAGGTTTAATGGTAAAAGGAGACCTGTGTTTCTTCCAAATAACTTATTATTTCTGCGTGTGTGAAGGGACATGCTTATAGGATGGAGTGGGGCTCTGGGAGGATGCTAGAAGTGCATATCATATACTCCTCCCAACTGCTGCTTTATAAGCTGGTTATTGGTCATCCTGGCTGAAAATGATTCCTTTTGAGACTTTCCTCAAATCTCTTGGACAAGATGCCACCCCTGCAAAAGAATTAAATAGCTGAACTAAATTTGCTTTACTTTCCTCTCTGACACGGTTAAAACCTCAGCTCAACAGGCTTCTGATGTACAATCATCTGGAGAAAAAAAAAATCACATTGTGACACAAAACCAGCCTGAGATATGCTCAGTGGCTATCGTGATTTATTTAAAAAAAAAAAAATTGTTAACACTGTGTCCTGTACTTGACCTGCAAATGCTTGGAGCTCACTGATCTAGGACTTTTTTGACTGCTCACAGTGTAGCCAGCTGTCTAAACGAGAGAGGGTTATTTTGTTAAGAGGGTTGTATGTGTGTGTTATTTTGACTTTTTTTTAAAAAAAAAAATCTAACATTGAGGAAAATCTTGGATGCGGTATGTGTGCATATTAATCATATGAATGGAAAAGTGTGACTCTCTAATTGATGGTGCGTTCAGTACACATTACAACAAGGCAGACCTGAATTGTATGATAAGTAGGCTGGAATTCTTTAACGGGTAGAGGAAAATTTCAGCTCCATTGCCTCCTGGCTAACTGTAGTAAATTTACTTAGTAATATTTTACAGATGTCTTCGTCATTGCCATTTCTTGGCAAACAAGCTAAAGTTCTTCCCATTTAAAAAAAAAAAGCAGCTTTGAGGGGTAAAGTCAGAAACTACAACAGCAAAACAATTTGGCTAAAAGGGGCAACTGTGAAAGCATGAAAAGCAAGTAATTTTATCAAGTGCTTTTTGGTTTGGTTTGCATTCCCTCCCACAGCTAAATATGTTACCTAAACTACTTGCGTCTGTTTTGGAAAATCCATTGCCTGTTGCAAGTTTCTCTATGCTAAACTTAACCTTCTACATTTTATTTTTAGAAAGCTTATAGTTGCTTTATTCAGTGCTGTGGAGAAGTTGAAAAAATGTCAGCCAGGTCAGGAGAAAGAAGCAATTGGCTTTATTTCCAGAGGGGTAAAGTTGAGGCAGAAATAATAATAATAAAAAAATGTAAATAATTCTAACGGGGAGAGAACGATCTTTCTTTATTGTAAATGTGTTCTTTTAATGGAGAACCATTGGAAAAGAGTAGTGGGGTGCTTTTCTGAGGGAGAGCCAAAAATTGTGCAAAAATGAATGCACATAAATCATAAAGTATACTTACTAGAGATAAAATGACAAGGAGCTAGATTTTGAACTCTGCCACAGCTGAAGCTTTGTAGACTAGTGAAATCAGTTGGGTCTAGGTTTGAGTCCTCTGCAGATTTTAACACTGACCTGCTGTGTGACTTTGGGCAAGTCACTTAGCTATTCTGGGCCTCAGTTTTCCCCATCTGTAAAAATGGGGAATAGTGATACTTGCACTTCTTTGTGTATAGCTCTTTGAGGAAGCATGCTTGATAACAAAGTGCCTTTAGAGTGTGATTTGGCTCTCGCCCATCTCTATTATGTGTATTTCAAGTAATAAAAGAGTTATATCCCTAAAACAGAATATAAAAAGAGAACAGCTCTCACTCCTCCCAGCCTAGGCTGTGCAACGCTGGTCATTTTCAACACGCAAAGGCCGGTGGTATGGTTGCAACAGAATTAAAACAGAGGAAGCTTGAGACGATGGGACATCTTATTTTATTTTTCATGTGTTAAAACATAGCTTCAGTTTTGCATTTTTGATCTTGGTAATTAACATGAATTAAACAGTGAAAGGTTTGTGTGGGATAAGATGTAAACCTGGCTTTAAAACAAATGACATACCTGGAAGTGAGTGAAGAGAGGAGGACACATATTCATTGTCTATATTTTAACAAGACACTCCCACTAAACTTTTCTCCTCGGTCACGGGTTTCTGTTCTTTCAGAAAGAAGGAAAGACTGTGGAATCTGTTCATTTGTTTCCCCCATTTAAACATAAAGGTTTTCTCATCACCATAGCCAAGGAAGAATACAACAAGTGGCAAATGAACTTAAACTAGGCGCCCTTCATTGCAAATCTCTCTACATGGCGCCCAGTACTGTGATAGCCGAGCTCTTCACACTCTTTAATGTAGTGGTCATAACACCCCTGTGAGGTAGGGAAGTGCTATTATCCCCATTGTACAGATGGGGAACTGAGGCAGAAAGAGACAAAGTAACTGACACAAGGTAGCCTATAACAGAGCATAGAATTGAACCAGAGTCTTCCAAGTCCCAGGTTAGAGCCCTAACTACAGGACCATCATTCTCAGCACTGGTCTTCCCTTCAAATCATGGTGTGAGCACATAAGAACATAAGACTGGCTAGACTGGGTCAGACCAACGTTCATCTTCTGACAGTGGGCAGTGCCAAATATTTCAGAGGCAATTATTGATATCTATCCCTTGTCACCCAGTCCCAGCTTCTGGCAATCAGAAGTTTAGGGACACCCAGAGCATGGGGTGCTTCCCTAACCATCCTAGCTAATAGCCATTGATGGACCTGCCCTCCATGAACTTATCTAGTTCTTCTTTGAACCCAGTTCTACTTTTGGCCTTCACCACATCCCCTGGCAACGCACAGGTCAACTGTGTGTTGTGTGAAGAAGTACTTCCTTTTGTTTGTTTTAAACTTGCTGCCTATTAATTTCATTGGGTGACCCCTGGTTCTTGTGTTACAAGGAGGAGTAAATAACACCTCCCTATTCACTTCCTCCACACCAGTCATGATTTTATCGACCTCTCTCATATCCCCCCTTAGGTGCCTCTTTTCAAAGCTGAACAGTCCCAGTCTTTTTAATCTCTCCTCATTCGGAAGGTATTTCCATGCCCCTCATCATTTTTGTTGCCCATCACTGTATTTTTTCCAATTCTAATATATCTTTTTTTTGAGATGGGGAGACCAGAACTGTATGCAGTGTTCAAGGGGTGGGCATACGATATGGTGACATTTTCTGTCTTATCTGTCCCTTTCTTAGTGGTTTCTAATACTCTGTTAGCTTTTTTGACTGCCACTGCACATTGAGCAAATGTTTTCAGAGAGCTATTCACGCTGACTACAAGATTTCTTTCTTCAGTGGTACAGCTAATTTAGACCCCATCTTTTTGTATGTATAGCTGATATGTTTTCCAATGTGAGTTATTTCGCATTTTTCAACATTGAATTTCATCTCCCATTTTGTTACCCAGTCCCTCCGTTTTGTGAGATCCCTTTGTAACTTTTTGCAGTCAGCTTTGGACTTAACTATCTTGAGTAATTTTGTACCAGCTGCAAATTTTTCCCTTTCCTCCAGATCACTTAAGAATATGTTGAAAGTGCTGATCCCCCAACAGATCATTGAGGGACCTTGCTATTTAACTCTTTCCACTGTGAAAACTGGCCATTTATTCCTACCCTTTGTTTCCTTTCTTTAACCAATTACTGGTCCATGAGAAGATCTTCCCTCTTATCCCGTGACTGCTTACTTTGCTTAAGAGCAGGGACCTTGTCAAAGCTTCTGAAAGTCCAAGTTCACTATATCAAATGTATCACCCTTGTCCACATGCTTGTTGACCCCCTGAAAGAATTCTAATAGATTGGTGAGGCATGATTTCCTTTTACAAAAGCTGGGTTGACTCTTCCCCAACATATTGGGTTCATCTACGTGTCTGATCATTCTGTTCTTTACTGGCGTTTCAACAGTGAGGAACAGTTCAGAGGAAGGATGGTCCCGAGATTAGGGTACTAGCTTGGGACTTGCGAGACTAGGGTTCAACTTCCTGCTCTGTTACAGACTTCCTGTGTGACCTTGGATACGCTATCCCTTCCAAAGGTTTGCTTTGAAGATGCTTGTTTTAATTTTAATAAGGAGGTGTGTTATACCAATAAAATAAAAAACAGCAGGATCTTATTAAAGGGAAAAGGCAAAGTGCCACATTTATTGTGAATACAGAAAGAATCAAAGTAAGCAGTTAGTTATAGCTATAACATGCCATTCAATTTCATATTTATTCACACACACACACACACACACACACACACACAGAGGTTCTGCAAGGTTGTTATCATAGTTACCAGCCTTAGAGTTGCTCATGCCAAGCCACTGGCCAGGTGGCCTGGACATGAGGAGGGAGCAGGGCCTTGTCAGATGCTCATCTGATGCTCCTGGAAGTTGGTTTGCAGATTCAGACCCCAAAGTTCTCACTTTCTAGAGTCCATTTTTATAGGAAGTTCTTCCTATGCCAGTCTATGGGAATTGCTTCATCATGCTGTTGCTGAATCAATCAGCAGATGGCACATTCCTGATGGCTCCGTGCTGCCAGGTGTTATCTTGTTCTTTGGTTCTCCCATTCTTGAGGCTGTTGGGTGGATTCCAGTCTGCCCTCCGGGGGTCCTCTGGTTATTTCCACTTGACACCTTCTTCAGCCGATGGACACTGGATTCTCAGGCTGGCACCTCCCTGATCATTCAGTTATTGTCCACACCAAGCATCCATCCACATACATCCTCTATCTCTATTTTAATCACAATTGTTAACAAATCGAGATGAATACAACAAAAGGGCGGGGAGTCTCTGGGTGCTGTTTCTGTTGTTACAGAGTATTGCTTTGAGTCTCTCTTTGTGTGAGTAGTTGTTGTTACAAAGAATTGCTTTGAGAACAGACTCTGTCTTAGAATGTACTAACACAATTAGCAGCTTGCAAGTTTCACACAGAGAGGGAGAGAAACAGTACCAAAACCCAAGAGACCTCTTAATTAGTAATACCCTGGAATTTAAACTATGGGGAATCAAACTCATTTGTGATTTTAATATAGAACTTCTTTAATATGATCCAACAGGTGGGCTCCCAGGAACTTCTTCCATCCAGCCAATCAGTGGACATGAAGGGGAGAGGACAATCATTTTTATAATGCTTTTCTTTGAATGGAGAACATTAAAAGGAGAAAACCTTAAAACAGACACATTAAGTGCAGTGGAACCAGTGCTAAAAATTTTAATCAAAAGTACAAAGGAAACAGCCCCTTAGGTTTTTTAAGTTACTACACATTGGCCCAGAGCACTGTAGTTACAATACTATACGTTGTAATGATCTGGAGAATGCTGTAGTAGTGGTGGTTTTTTCTTTTTTAGAAGCAACAAAAAAGAAGAAATGGATCTAAAAGAATTAAACAGACACCTCTTCCCCTTTCAAGCTTCTGAGGAGACACATCCAAGTTTGCTTTTTATTCTACAAAAACAGCAGCCTTGTCAGAAATCAGGCTGCTTTGAATTGTAGCTTAAATTAACAAATATGTTGGAGGTTTAAAAAACAAAACTAAGCCAAATTTGTAAAGCTTCCGAACAGCTTGAAGGGGAAGGGGGAAAGTTACTTTTAAAAAGTCCCTGCTTTAAAGTGTCAGAAAATCTAAACTGCCTAAAATAAGGGGGAAAGCAGAGACCCTAAACAATCTTTAGAAGAGAATATGAAACCTCAGAGGCAGAAGAAATACACAGAAGGAGAAGACTGCATGCAGCTTGCAGTAATCTGTAAATGATTGCTGGCAAAGTCTAGAGGCTTCAAGCTTGATCTGTGTTTGTTCCAAAAGAAAGCCAAGGAGGACGGTGTTAATAAAGAGAGATTTAACTGAGAGCAATGCTTGGAATAAAGTGGGCTACAAAAAGGTCAAATTTGATCAGTTGGAGCAGATTACAAGGGCTTTAAAAGGTAGTGGTGGAGAAATGAAACTGGGACCGTGAAGCAATATAGCACAAGATTGATTTTGGGGGTGGAGAGAAGCTGGGACAAGTGCTTATCAGCTTGAGAAGTAGGAAGAGCTGTGCTAGGGCTGTTTTCATTCCCACGCTGAGTAGAGTACTCTGCTGCTTTTTGTGGTTAGCCTTCTCTGCAGTGTTTTTATTATTATTTAAATACAATGGTTTCTATAATCTCTGAACTGGATCCACTGAAAGGCTGGAAAGTTTTAAGGTAGGCCTATGTTTTCTTCCTTTTGGTACAGTGGTTCACCCCCAAATTAACTGAAACTTGAGTTATAATTGAAATGTGAGCCCTGGGCTTAAGTAACAGAGGAGTTTCTAGTAATTAGATCCCTTTAAGATACAGAAACCCTTTAAGCAGATGTTTAGAGAGACTCCAGGGAGCATTTAAAATATACTTCTCTGTGTTACAGTGCAGCAAGGAAGTACTGATCATTTTTTTTAAAATGGAGATTACTCTGTAAATTAAATTTAATAGTAAGTCTAACACCAGTTGATACTGCAAGAGAATTTAACTCTTTGCTTGCATTGTATTGCTGCCTAGGGGAAAATTTAGGAAACTTCTAAATAGTTAAAGAGGGGGTAAGATCTGATCAGTAAAGGATGAATATTCTTTTAGGGAAAAGAAACAGAAATGCGCTGCTGTTGTGTATTTTGGGCTGTTGAATCTTTAGGTCGTCTGTTGTTTCTCTAATGCATACATTTGAAAATTGCTAGAGATTGTTGCTTTATCCCTGAAATGTATTTTAAAATAATAGTGAAAGACAGAGAAAATTTAAGTGCTAAAAGTGACTAAGATTGTATTTGACCTGATGCAGAGGTTGCAAAAAATTCATTTGAAAGCTCTGAAGTACTAACTGATCAGGCTTACTGATATTCTAACTGCATGTCTTGTCCGTTAAGAGTATTGAATTATAAAAGTTGGAAGACAGAATCACAGTAACTTACTTTTTAGGAAAATAGTTGGTGATATCAGACTAAATTAAATCTGACTGACAAGTTTGTTTCTTAACTTTTGTACACTCTCCCAATACACAGAGGTAGCACATAACACTGTTGGATGTGTGCCACATTTGTAAAAGGAGCACAGCACAGATATGTTTAACAGTCAGGTATATTTTACCTTTTTGGCATATACATTTTAAAGTGCTTAGATATGTTTGTTCATGTTTTGAATTTCATCTTCTGCAGCTTAAAATAGAACATCACTAATCTATCTTTAATGTATTGCTTCCCTGAATCGTTTCTCTCATATTTGCAAGGTGTTGTGCGTTATCAAAAATGAAATGTTTCTTTGGTCCTTATCTGGATCTGGGGGTATAGGGCATAGCTTGCTTTTCTACCATCTGGGCTTGTCAGTATTTGGAAAGCTTCAACTTATTGTTCCCCTAAGTAAAATGCCACAATTCCTTTTAAAAATGTTTTTTTGTTTTTTTTAGTTCAGCGTAATTGTCTGCTTGCTTACAGCAATAGTAATACTGGATATACAGTGTGCATAAAATAAGAGTACGTTATGGTGTAGCATAAAGATTTTATTGGCATGGGTTTTGGATGACCATGTTACTTGCAAGGGAATGAAACAATGAGTGATTTATGCAAGACATCCCAAACGAGTGCCAGTAAAATATTTGTCATAACACCGTAGCATCTGTATATGTCACGTGAATTATAGGAAAGCTCTTTCAGGAAAGTTTCAGAGAGTAAATTTTACTGGGACTACTTTCGTATCCCTATGTTAGTAAAGCCAGAGTGTACTGGGTTTGCACTGAACTGGGCCATGAGACAATGGACTTCAGCACAGAGAGAATGCCACTGACCTAGACCTGAAGCATGCCTGATGAGTGGAAGAAACATTTCTTTGGAAAATTGTTTGTTTTTTAAATGGTGAATGTTTGAAGCTGCCCAGTGCTTTGGAAAGTTTGCCTAAGTCCCAGGGCTGGTAGACAGAGGGCAGGTGAGAAGGTCACTGACTCTGTGGATGAGGGGAAAGCAGTGGACGTGTTGTTCCTTGACTTTAGCAAAGCTTTTGACACAGTCTCCCACAGTATTCTTGCCAGCAAGTTAAAGAAGTATGGGCTGGATGAATGGACTATAAGGTGGATAGAAAGTTGGCTAGATTGTCGGGCTCAACGGGTAGTGATCAATGCCTCCATGTCTAGTTGGCAGCTGGTATCAAGTGAAGTGCCCCAAGGGTCGGTCCTGGGGCCAGTTTTGTTCAATATCTTGATAAATGATCTGGAGGATGGTGTGGATTGCACTCTCAGCAAGTTTGCAGATGACACTAAACTGGGAGGAGAGGTAAATACGCTGGAGGGTAGGGATAGGATACAGAGGGACCTAGACAAATTAGAGGATTGGGCCAAAAGAAATCTGATGAGGTTCAACAAGGACAAGTGCAGAGTTCTGCACTTAGGATGGAAGAATCCCATGCACCGCTACAGACTTGGGACCGAATGGCTAGGCAGCAGTTCTGCAGAAAACGACCTAGGGGTTATAGTGGACGAGAAGCTGGATATGAGTCAACAGTGCCAATGGCATTTTGGGCTGTATAAGTAGGGGCATTGCCAGCAGATCGAGAGATGTGATCGTCCCCCTCTATTTGATGGTGAGGCCTCATCTGGAGTACTGTGTCCAGTTTTAGGCCACACACTACAAGAAGGATGTGGAAAAATTGGAAAGTGTCCAGCGGAGGGCAACAAAAATGATTAGGGGACTGAAACACGTGATTTATGAGGAGAGGCTGAGGGAACTGGGATTATTTAGTCTGCAGAAGAGAAGAATGAGGTGGGATTTGATAGCTGCTTTCAACTACCTGAAAGGGGGTTCCAAAGAGGATGGATCTAGACTGTTCTCAGTGGTAGCTGATGACAGAACAAGGAGTAATGGTCTCAAGTTGCAGTGCAGGAGGTTTAGGTTGGATATTAGGAAAAACTTTTTCACTAGGAGGGTGGTGAGGCACTGGAATGCATTACCTAGGGAGGTGGTGGAATCTCCTTCCTTAGAAATTTTTAAGGTCAGGCTTGACAAAGCCCTGGCTGGGATGATATAGTTGGGGATTGGTCCAGGGGGTTGGACTAGATGACCTCCTGAGGTCCCTTCCAGCCCTGATATTCTATGGTTCTATGATGATTCTATGATTCATGATAATTTATATTACGGTTGTGCAACTTCTCACATGGATATCACCTGTAATTTAGATTGTGGTGCGTGTACATGCTAAAATATTTTCCAAACAGAGAAGACACAACTAAAGATGACCCAGATAGATAACTTTGTATGCTGTACCCTTTTAGCGGAGGGATAAAACGATAAAGCTTATTAGTTACATGTTTATTTCTTGGTTAGTCCTACTTGATTAAGTTTAACATACTATATCCATCTCCCCTTTCCCCTGACAGTTCAGCCTGTCATCTTCCTCATATCGATTTCCAACTTAAGCTTCAGTGCCCTTCCCGCTCAACATTTAAGTCTCTCCTTTCATAAAGCTGCGAAGTCATTGTGGTACCAAGAGAAATGAGTCTTCGGGACAGATTTAAATGTGGTGAGGGGAGTGGCTTCTGAGACCAGCTCATCATTACCTTCTATGAGCAAAAGTAGCATGCCGGAAAACACACAGTTATGGAAGAAACAGACCAACGGGGCCATGAAGCCATCATTGGTTGAGAGTGGCAGAGACAATATAGTAAGGCAGAAGGAAGGGAAAGAGTTAGAGCCTTCAAGAATTTTCTGCAAGCCTTCAACTTTACAAGGTGAAGCCAAAAGAGCTAGTAGAGAGATTCAAAGAGGTACCTGTCTATATACACATGTAGACACTGAATGAATGCCTTCCTCTGCTCTGCATGGACCAGCTGAGCTTGGATCCACCTTTTGGGCCTTCTCTTTGCTATGAATAAGAGGGGTGTCCTTAATTTATTAGATTATTTTGGGGTGAAATCCTAGAGAAGACAAGGCAAGTGAGCAGTCTGAGTTAAAGCCTATAGGAGAGCCTTGTCTTTGACACATGTGAAAACTACAGAATGCCTTGAATTCCACAGGATTTTAACGGGAGTTAGTTCAAGTTCAGGATATACTTGTTTTCGGAGTGAAGACGAGGCTTTGTTGTGATTTCTAACCTCTTTCAATCTTTCCTGCAGGACTGAACCCTTTTTTTTTTTTTTCCTAAAGCAGCCGAACCCCACCCTTCACAATTTAAACAGTGGTGAAGACCTATTTTGCCAAAACGCTTTTTCCTCCACACATTGTCCAAATCTCATTGTAAATGAGGTTCAGGGATAAAGTTCTTAAAACTTACGAAAATTTACATTTGGCTAGTGAGAGACCAGGAGAAAGTATGATTCCAGTCTGTTGTTTGGTTATTTGTGAGTGCAACACCAACAATTCCTTGCAGTATTTTTTCCCCCCAGGTTGATTGCCCACGTATTAAGATAGGTCTGGTTTCTGCATGGTGTTCTGATTATAAAATGGGAAAAGAGGGTTGGACTGTGGTATGTTTGGTTGCCAGTTTCAGTTGCTGGCATGGGATTTTCCTGGATTTTGTTTTCTTTACCATTTAACTGAAACAGCCCAAGTATTACTGTGTGATGTGTACTCTACCTAATAATCTGCCAGAATGAAACCTCCTGTATAAAAAACGAGTAATAAACAGAGATAGCTTTGATTAATGGGGAAATGGATGGTAGTTACTGATTATTTTACTTCTGCCACTGTATCTCATTGGTACTAATGAGCATGGTGGCAAGGGCTGCTGTACCCTATCCAGGATGTAGATAGACCATTTCAATACTATATGGTCACCCAATATGTAACAGCTTTTGGAAAAGAATTTTACAAGCTATATTTTACTCTGAGGCCTTAGGGAACCTCTTCCAACCCCCTTAAAAGAGGCCTGACTGTGAAACACAATCCTGGATTCCATCACTACTCTGAAATACAGATAATGGAATTTGGATGTTAATATAGAATCCAATTTCCCTTGTAATAGCCACAATATGTTTGTTAGGAGAAAAATAAATATGTGAGGAGAAGGCGTGTACATTTTGATGTTGACTGAAAACACACTGAGGAAATTGCTTTCCAGTTAACTCATTCAAAAATACAGATCATATAGTACACTAAAGTCAAGGGAGGCCTGCGAAGGTCAAAGTTGGTTACACAAATGATTGATGCTGGGAGGAAGTTAGAATTTATGCACAAGAGTTCTCTGAGGTTTCATTTTCAAAAAATATTAAGTGCAAAGTGGTACACTAGCAAATAGATCAACACAGGTGTAAGAGACAGATTAAACCAGTGAAGTCATCAGGTCCATTTCTCTGTCAGTGCAGGATTGGTCCATACATTGTATTTTTTTTCAAACTTGCTCAGTATACCTTTAAATGGGGTTTCCACCACTTCCACAGTCTTATCAGAAATCTTCTTCCTTTATTTTTTGTGTCAAGGCTGCTAACAAAGTCACTGTGCACCTTGTTCACTTAGACACAAGTTGCTAAATTTTCTAAGTGCTGCATTGGGGATTAGCCACCTGACTCCAATTAACAACATGATCTCCCATTGAAGGCAATTCCACCATGTTTGTAGGCAGTATGTTCCACTGCCTAAATGTTGTTGTAAAATTATTCTGAACCCTGAAATTAAACTTTACTACTGCAATTTAAGCATAGTCCGGTTCTGCACTTACTAATTGACTGGCTCCTGATCCCCCTGAAGTCCTTAGGAGCTTTACTATAGAAAGGAAGGATAGTCTTGTAGCTTAGGCAGTAGACTGGGACTTGGGAGGAGAGGGTTTCAATTTGCAGCTTGCCACAGACTTGTGTGTGACTTCAGTTAAGTCACTTAATCTTTCTGTGTCACGGTTCCCCATCTGTAAAAACAGGGATGATAATAGCCTGTCTTGTCTATTTAAATCGATGGTTTTCAACCTGGGGGGCTGCAGACTATGTGTAAGATTTCTAAACGGGTCTGCACCTCCATTCAAAGTTTTTTCATGGGTCCGCAAATGGAAAAAAATGGTTGAAACCCACTGATTTAGATTGTAAACTCTTCAGTGTAGCTGTCTCCCTGAGTTTGTACACCACCTCACACAATGGGGACCACATCTTGGTTTGGGGCCTCTAGGTGCTACCATAATACAAATAATTAATTAATTTCATTGGGACTAAAATGTAGCTCTAGTGGGGACAGGTCATCTCTGGCTCATTTATAACATCTTTTTTCTTAATCCAGTGTCTTGTCTTTAGACTGAACGTTCTTGGAGTTTCCTACCATTTTGGTTGGTTGAACTCTGTAATTTGAGGTCCGTAGAGCCTTCTGTTCTAAAGCGCAGTGCCTGGAACTGAACGCTGCAATTGTGGCTTCACCAATGGTGAATTGCCTTGCTTGTTTTTCCTGTAATCATCTTGTTTCTCACAACTCGGTATAACATTTTGCAACCTCAGTGTAGCTTTTTGCAACCTCAGTTACATTCTTGACTCTTACACTTTATCAGCTACTGTGTAACCCAGGTTCCTTCTTTATTGTGTAGTCATCCTCGTCTCCCTAGTTATTATTCCCTGGTTCTATATTTGTGTATTTGAATTATTCCTTCTACGCTTATACTTATTGTTCCTCATTTTCTAAACTCCAGCCCATTTTTCCTCTTTATTGCATTTTAATCCTATCTTTTGTGAGATCTCTCCTTGCTTTATCATCCATGAACTTGATATGCATACCCCTCTTCGAACCCTCTCCAAGTCATTGGTACTGTAATCTGCTGGTCAGGGTGTTTACCTCCCCTCTCTGATCCATAGAGGATGTGAGTCTGTTACCATCCCCAACTATGGAGCAGGAATCTTTCGCTTCAGCTCTACATATGCTGAAAAAGAAACACCATTTAATGGTGCAGGATCAAGCCCTAAAGTTAAAGGGAGTTTTGCCATTGATTCCAATGGGAGCGGGATTAGACCCTTTTTGTCTAGGTGCATCTGATTTTATCCATGTTTACATAGAGAATAATCCTTTTATTTAATGGCTAGTCATCAAGATTGCACCAGCAATTTGAAAGGGAAATTGGATCTTAGCTCCCAATAGAGTTCATGCTATCACTGCCTCTGGGGCTCCTAAACATACCCCATGTATCGGGTGTTTTAAAAAAATATTTCCATGTGCAATATAACCCCAAAGCACCCTACAGGTTCTTAACTCCTTCCAACCTTCATTTCAAACTCCCCCAGTTGAACACTCTGCTAGACTATCAGTATGCACTGTATTTTCCAGGAACAAAATGTTTCCTGTGAATTGTACTTAATATAACTTTTAAGTGCTGTTTCCTTGGCTGTGACAAAGCATCTTTTGTTATGAGTGGGAAAACCAAGTGAATGGATTCCACAGTTCTTCTGTACAAGCACATTCACCCCAGCATATGGGTCATAGAATAAAGGCGGGAGTGGGGGTGGACTGAGAAGTCCCCTTCTATAAAACATTGATAGCACTTCACTGCCTGGCATGCTTTGGACTGCCAATAGAGGATAGCATTCTCATGACTTGACGTTATCGTCTCATTCACACTTTGAGCTCTGAAAGATCCCCCTCTCCAGGTCACCTGTTTAACTGTTAAGATAGCATATTGGTGTAAATAGTTTTGAACGGAAGATTTCGTTTTGATTGAAATTCTGAATTTGATCTTGAATTGTGGTTTCGGTATACAGTCTTAGGAACAAAAAGGCTTTTAAAATATACAGAAAGGCAGATGAAAAGTTTAAGTTAAGTTAACTTAAGAGAGTTGTCAGTCTTACAGGCTCCAGAGAGGAACTTTTACTTCCAAGTGAGGAACGGTCGTGTGGAAGGTCGTTCTCTAGTTTGCAGCTAATGCACATTGATTCAGTGGTCTGTCTGCACACACAATAGGTTTAAAACTTGCACAGACGGCTTTACACGGCACCCCAACATTCTACTTCCCATGGCATTTATATTGCAAGAGGAAGATGAATCCTGGATGAATTCCAATCTGGGTGATCATATTCTACCACCTGTACCACTAAATTCCCCCGTAAGTTTTAATAGGATGACGTTAACATCATTTCCTGTCCCAGACTCTTGTGCCTTACTGCTCTAGCAAATAGTTGCTACATTTCACCCAGTCGTGGTTCCATGTCATTGGTGGATTAACATTGTATGTATTCAAGTTGGTAACACCTTCAGGAGGAGAAGTGCTGCATAAGTTAATTTTATTGTGCATTTTGAGATTGGATGTACTCTAGATTGCACTGAAAGTGGAGGTGTCAGGCATATTTGCTAATGGTCCCTGTTTACTGACCTAAAGGACAGCCTTAGTTCTTGAACCCGATCCTGCAGGCTTTGAGCGCATGTGCCAAAAGCTGGCACTGTTCATTACTAGAGGTCTAGCAGCCCTGGGGTCTTCAGTATAGAAATTGTCCCCGGCACTGGTTTACAATTTTGGCAACTAGGGTCAAAACTTGGCCAAACACTCCAATTGATCTTTTAAAATTAAAGGGTTCGTATGGACCTGAGGAGTGTCAGAGGCCAGGGAGGAATTTATTTGGGTGAAAAGGGAAGAAAGGAAGGGCCACAAGGCTTGCACTGTGCAGAGGGGTGGCATTAAGTGCTGATCCCACAGCGTTCATGCACATGTAACTCCCGTTGAAGTCCATGGGAATTTTTCATGTGAAAGCACTGCTGGACTTAGATGCTCAGCTGGTGTAAACTAGCAAAGCTCCAATGACATCAGTGAAGCTATGTTGACTTGCTACACCACCTGAGATAAACTGTTTTTAAAAAGAACTGTATATCTTTCTTTTAATATAGGAAGTTTCTGTATCTAAAGGTGGCGGAAACTGTAGCCAGAGCACTTATTACATAAACTATTTCAAGCTTGTTGATGTCCAGTTTTATGCTGCATCTCCCCTGCAATGTGGACTCCAAAACTCTCCTGGGGATAAGGCTATATTAAGCTTTAATTCATTAGTTAAATAGTTTTTCTTATTTAAAAACTAGGTAAAAATAGATGACCCTGTCTTTTGCTTGTGCTCTCCAGGTCATCTTTTAAATAGACTCACAAAATCAGCATAATCCACTGACCATCCCAGGCTTGTTAGACTGGGATGGTAGCTACACAAACTGCATATAAATTCAAATATTGGAAACTGGAGAAACAGAATTTGAAGTCCTTGACGTGATATTTTCATAGTGTGTGAAATATTTTAAGTGTTTTACACCCCTTTTGCTGGTGATTGTCATGATTTTGCAACCACTATTTTTTTCCTCCCTGCACAAAAATAGTATATTATTTTAACCTTCAGTAACTGGGTTCCCACACACCGCTTTGGGACTGCAGTAACTCAGAACGCTGATCCCACAACCGTACAGCGAGAATTGAAACTACATGTGTAGGCAGCGAGCTGCTCCGCTAGCCATCTTGATCCATAATTCCTCTTGCTAATGAGAGTTTAAACTCTGGGAGCAGTTAAAACAAGTGAGACTCTAGAGGGTTGCTGCACAATGCCTTAATGTCAGGTAGACCACTGCTTTACCTGGAGATCTTTGGGACTTGATATATTTTGATCAGAGGGATTAATTGGATGCAATCTTAAATACAAGAAAAGCAAGGTGCTTACTTTGACTTCTAACAGTTCTACATACCCCCAGAAGTATTCTCAGCAACATTAATCCTGCCTAGTGATAGCAATCAAAATGTTTCTAGGGTAACAAGTGTTTTCAAAACACTTATTTAATTATTCCATTCCTTTTACTTCAATAGTTGTGGGGGGTGGGGGGGGAGTGGCACTTCTCTCTCTCTCTCTCTCTCTCTCTCTCACCTATACAAAACTAACGAGAAAGAGATTCCAGAAAATGCACAGCAGCACAATTTCTATATTATTTTATAGCACTGAAAGTGTGCTAGGCATTTTACAGAACAAACAAAGAAATGAACGCTGTGTGGAAGAGTTTACGATATAATTTGTTGATGTGATGTTTATTACCCCCACTCAATCATAATAGGCATGAACAGGATGAGAGAAGAAAAGGAGGACTTGTGGCACCTTGGAGACTAACCAATTTATTTGAGCATACGCTTTCGTGAGCTACAGCTGTAGCTCACGAAAGCGTATGCTCAAATAAATTGGTTAGTCTCTAAGGTGCCACAATTCCTCCTTTTCTTCTCTCATCCTAACACGGCTGTTACTCTGAAACCTGTCAGGATGAGAGAAGAAACAAGTTACAGCCATAATATCATTCAGTAACTTAGTTTAGATACATGTGCATCATAGCAGTAATATTAGTTTGGAATTGTGTTATAATTACACATCTTTGCTTGCAGGCATTGTGGAAGAAATGAGTCTCTGAAGGAGGGACTTGAGTAAACTGACAGTAAACCAGAGAAGTGCACATGTTAAGTGTTAGTGAACAAAAAGAATTACATACTGTACAGAAAAACCTGACATGAATATACTAAGTATTCAAACAAATCCTATTTGGACTAATTCACTGCCTTGTTTTCCTATTCAACTCTGCAGATGACTACATATTACAAAATTGGGTCTAGTCTATTTGAGTTTCAGGTTATGGATTAAGCTAAGCAGATACTATGAAAATAGAGAATATAGAAACATGAAAGATTAAGCTTCATTGATTAAAATGAGCCATGTACACAATCAGTCTATGATTTTGACGTGAGAAAATTTTGGAGTTTGGATTTCAGTATAATTAAAACACATGACAAACTGGAGGAAAGAGGACTAGTTCTCCATATTTTGTATCTGTTTCTGCGTTCTGCAGCCACAGACCAGCCACACAGGATGTTTGCATGTATCTACCCTATACAGTGAAAGTGGGAAGAGGAAGTAGAACTAGTTCAGCAATAGGGTGTTGTGGGGGATGGGTATTTTTAAAGAT
The DNA here is from genome assembly GCF_015237465.2 of Chelonia mydas. Lineage (NCBI taxonomy): Eukaryota > Metazoa > Chordata > Testudines > Cheloniidae > Chelonia > Chelonia mydas. Next base: position 334,741,720 of record NC_057849.1, on the reverse strand, counting down.
TCTCTGGAGGCTAGAAGCTGAGACTGTTAATTTTGACTAAAATGTGCCTTTAAGAGAGGAAGTTTGATGGTTAAAGTCTGTCTGATGGCTGCTTAGCAAATCCTAAAAATGTAAGAGCTGCTGTACTGTAACAAACCAATTTTCCATATATGGGAGTGTGGCATTCTGTCTCTGGTATAGGCCAATTCTGAATGCCTTCAGAAAGATGATAGAGAGAGCAACTTTTAACAGAGGGCTTCCAAAGATGGTTGGTTGATGATTAGAAGCATAGAAAGACTTCCATATGAGGAGACAGTGAAAGGTTAGGACTGTTTAGTGTAAAGGGGAAAGGACTTAAAATAATGGACACTGTTCTATTCACCCTTGGTAATAATACAAGGACAAGGAGATATGCAACAGATTTAAAACTGATAAAGAAAACAGTGTTTATACTCACAGGCCAATTAGTCCATAGAATTCAGCGGCAGTAGATATCATTGATGCTAAGGATTTTTAAGAAAGGATTTATATGGATAATGAAAACATCCACTAGACAGGATAAAAAATAATTGGAAGTGATATAAACCCTCATTGCTTTAACCAGCCACAAACTTTTTGAGGTTAGGAAGAAACTTCCCATCTTTGGTAGGTTGTCCATAACTTGGCCATTATAACACTTTCTTGTTACATGTTAGATACTGGAATATCAGATTAGATCAATCATTGGTCTGGTCATATATGGCAATTCCTGCATTCCTATGATGGGACTAAAACCATACAAACTTAATGTAATTGTACAATACAGCATGAGGGGAGATTTCTTCTTGATGCCACCCATGATCAGTTTATGCTATGAAGAGAGAGCACACTGACAACATTTGCCTTACCTTGTGTTACTGAAGATGACATTCTTAGTAAATTTCTGTTTTTAAAGTAATGTCTCAACATACCCTGTGGCAGTGAGTTCCACTGATTAATTTTAAGTTGCATTAAAGCGTCATTCCCTGTAGCCATTTTAACTTCAGTTTTCTTTGAACTACAGGTGCTCTCAGGTAGGTAAATAACACTTTTTTTTAACATTTGGGAATTTGTCCCTTGTTGTGGGGGATATTTACATTGGTGAAACTTTTTTCTTCTTTATTAAATCTACATAGAAGAAAATATTACTGCTGCACTTTATGATGATACTGTGTAAATCTCAGTGTTACAAATGTGCCAACCTAACAAAATCTGGTAGAATAATGTAGCATTCATTATATTTCAGCTGCAAGGCTGTTCATTTTTAACCTTGATTGGGTGGCAGCTAGCCATACCAACAGCTTGCACATGGTTGATATATTACAACAAAGTTGTTCATAAACACAATTCTTATTTCATTTCGGGGAGTTTGATCTCTGATGCAGTGCTGGTCATAGATAATTTCACAGCACAGCCCTGAGGTTGGGTATTGGAGCTTTCAAAATCACGCAGCCTTTTCTATGTTTGCAGTACAAACTTTCCCAAACAATAAGACCCAACTTTTCCCCTTCGGGGTGTGTTGAAAATATATAAGTTAATTTGTGCACGCATTACAATTTTTATCTTGAAATGTCTGTTGTTGCCTTGGCCCAGTTTTGGTTCCTGTTTGTTCTAGTTTGAGGCAGTCACTGAAAGACCCATATATCCAGGCAGAATTTCTTGCAGGGAGCATTTGCTTTTGAAAATACTATGTTGTTTTCCTTTTCGTGTGATTCTTTTCCCCCCTCACCACATTAGAAAGGCATAATGCAGCCAAATTGACTTTCTCAGGTTTCTAGATAAGCCTAAACGCTCACCTCTAAACTTCAGTGAGTTTGGATACATTAGGGTCAAAGTCTGGATAGCAGCTTTGTAACTAGCTCCCATTCCTATGCTAAATGGAATAAAACCCCTACCTCTGAACAGCCCTGAAGTTTGAAGAAAGTCTTCTAGATCTAGATCTGGAATTCATGTCTGATTTCTACAAACGTTGGAGATGGACAAACCAGCTCGAATAAAATAGAACAGACTCCAAACCTCCACCAGCCACCAACTGGAAGTGAGTCCAAACTTTTTTATGATTGGAGAATTTAATTTTAAGTTGTTTTTCCCTGCACTTCCTGTTTCTAGCTGGGAGAGGAAGAACCAAATATATTGCAAGAGATACTGCAGTGTTGGCAAGTCTCATGATTTTAGTCTTTCAAGATTTGTTGTTGTGGTTACAGCCCCAGATCCTGGAGACAAGTGACTATGTTGGAATCTTTCTTGTTTCGTAACTTTTTAGGCATTGTGCGTCGGAAAAGAGAGAAGTGTGAAAATGTGACTCAGGTACACCCTGAAGGCCCCCAGTTAGCAGGCAAATACAAAACCCAAAATTTTAATTTTTTAAATAAAAATATTATGATTTTTGCTGCCTGACTCATAATTTTTGAACATTAGAAGTTGTCAGTTCTGGACTGTTAGTGTAGCATTTCAGGTTGAGGCAGAAATAGGAAATAATGTAATCTTGCAAGAGACCCACTTCACACAAGATTTCCAGCCCCATTAAGTTTGGAGAGGTAGTTTGGATTGGACAACTATCTGAACTGAGTCTCAGAAACTTCCGATTTACGCTTCTTCCATTGTGGTATTTTTATTTTTCGTTGTACATGATAATCACTTATGATCCAAAGTAACAACGTTTATTAAATCTGAATGGAATCATCTGCCTTGTCGTTGACCCTAAGTTTCGTGGTAAAGAATTTTGAAATACATACAGGAGACATAAAGCAAAAATTGCTACCTAACTTCAGCAAAAGATGTCCGAGATGTTTAGGCTGTGCTGATTGATGAGCTGCAAATGTGCTTAGGAAAGAATGACGGTCATCTTAAAAAGTATGACTTGTGCTGGCAATAAATATAAAAGCACAGTTCAAGAGAATGAATTCAAAGATTTATTGTTTTTTGTATAGCTCTTTTGTGAACAATTAACAATCCAATATTCTTATCCTCATGACTATACTCTGAGACACTGTATTTGTGCTTTTGTTTGTCCAAGAAGAATCTAAACCAAGCCAAGGCTTGTGTAATCACAGAATGCTGGGTGGAGTCCTTTCTGTTTAGTTTTGTTTGTCCTGGAGACAGTGCTGGGCAAAAGTGTTGGTGTCTTTTTGTTTTTTTTTTAAAACCACAAGTACAAAAATTATAATTTTCAGGGCCATGTTTTCAAATGAGCTCCATACCTATTGGTTCCCATGAGACAACTGAATGGAATGGCCAGACATTCAAAAATGCTACATACCCATTATCTCCTACTATCCGGATCCATAACAATCAGGCCCTTAATCTACATAATGAGCCAAACGTGACTCTCTCATCTTTTCAATGAGAACTGCCCAAAGTTGCAGGGTTTGTGGAGCTGGGGGATTAAGGCCCAGTCTGGTGCTGAACACTTCCTACAACATGCCAACGTGACTCAAAACTAGTCATGAGTTTGACACAGATGTGCCAAATAGTTTCAGCCAAAACCACTTTTTTCTTGCTAGATTCACATGGGTACGTGGGTACCATTCACAAAGTGAGGAGGGGGGGGAAGGTGGATATGAAACCTTTGATGTGAAACTGACTTTTTGTTTTGTGGGGCTTTTGATTGAGGCTAATCTCTTGTTCTGTATATAATATCTTACTTGTACTTTTAACGTGATATTTTAGTTGGCAGATGATCATGTTTGCTTCTTTGGAGCAGATTTGGTTTGAATGCTTTGCTTAAGTTTCCCGGTCTTCTCCAAAATTGCAGTTCTTTACGTGGGAATCTTGCCAACATTTTAAACAGGTGAGAGTAAGATTTGTGTTTTTCACATGCAGCTTGCATAAGGTTAAAGTTAATATTTCAGGGCATGATTAAATGTTTGGTGTTTTGGGGGAAGGGTGGGTGTGGCTGTAACTAGCTTATGAGTTATGTTCGCTGCTCATTGGGATTCTCATGAAATGTAGCATGGACTCAACAGGTTATCTGGCAGAGGGAAAGTTTTAATCCATAATACTGACACACATAAATCGAGACTAGTGCCTGTCCTTTATACTTTGAAGAAATATTAAGGAGAGCAACATAGTTTTTTTCACTAAGTGTTCATGTATTTTATCAGAATCAGTGTACATATTTATACACAAGACTTTTTTTTTCTGGACCATTTCAAATCAGGTGACTTTGCAACAAGGCACTTTGAGAAGTGGGGAAATAAATGTATATAATTTTTATGGACTCTTCAAACCATCTGATTCATAAACATATTTAGGCAACAATTTTTATTACCCTGTTTTAATCAGTGCAGTCTGTGATATTTTAAATAGCATTTCAAGCATTCCAAACTATCACTTTAGCTTTCAAAATGCCAAAATCTTGTATAACGGAATTACGTTTTCTTAAAGTTCCAAAATATACCAGGAAGATGCACTGTGGGAGAAGTTCTATTTGTTTCTTTTCAACAATTCTGTTAATATTCCAGAAGGTATTCCTTTTTCTTCCCGTTGAAAGCCATTGCATTACATCTAATCTAGGCAGGACATAATTTCTGTTCAGAAGTACACTGCCTATATTTCATAAAAGGCCTGCTTTAATGTAACAGATGCCCACCCCTGGATATATATGGGTACTTGTTTAGGTGATGCCATGTAGCACTTTTCAAAGCACAAAAAAATACTGGCTATTAAATTGAGTAGATAAAAGGAAAAAAAAACTGCACACTCTAAGATCATATGGAATTATAGTAAAAAGCCTAAACAGCATTTATAGTAGATTGTTGGGCTGTGAGTAGAAGTGTAATCATAGGTATTTTACAGTGGTAGTTGTGGATGTCACTTTAATGCCAGTCTGTTGTCCAAAAGTATAAAATAAACAGGTGATATTAATTTAAACTGTTAATCTGTGAAGAGTGGCCAAGATGAATCATTTCCCCTTTTTGTCTCTTCATTTAGGTCCTTGAAGATATCCTTTTTATATTATGCAAACTAATTCACCCCCATTCATATTTGTAAATCTACAAACACGCATATAATCAGTTCTTAACTTTCTCTCATATACTCATGTATCTTCTCAAAAATTACCCAACACTAGGATGGGTTCTTGGGAACAGTGGGAAGGCAGCTAATAGAAGGATGGTGGCAGTGTGTGAACTCAGTGAGTTTCTGCTCATACCTATTTTTTAGGCACCAGTTTTGAAGTGTCTTGACTAAGGGCACACACACAAATCAGTGGGAGAGCCAGGAGTAAAACCTAAGTGTCTTCCTTTTCAGTTCCATGCTGCCGCTGTAGTATCTGAAGCCCGCATCCACAAAGGGACTAGGCGCCTCGGCTCCCTATACAATGAATGGGGAGAGAAAGGCTCCTCAAAATACCATCCACAAAAGCCAGCAGTCATTACGCCAGAGAAAGAGAGAGAGTGAGTGAGAACAAATCTGTAGTCCGGTGGGTAGGGCATCCAGTTGGGAGGTGGGAGACCCTAGGTCCATTCTCCCCCTCCCGCAATCACTTTAATTAATCCACAGTAAATGGTTTAGAGTGCATTCCACAAAAGCCAGCATGCTGGGTGGTGAACCGCCTCGCTCCACAGAAAGCTAAGGAAGTAGTCATGTCCACTTCTGTCCCAGTGGTTAGAACGCTCCTGAACAGAGAGCTTCCCTTTTCCCTTCAGTCAGAGGGGAGTACTGTAAACCCAGGTCTCCTGCAGCCCAGGTGAGTGCTCTATAATTTCTTTATCCCAGGAGACCCAAGTTCAAGTCCCGCCCCCCAATTTGAAGGGAAGAAAGGATTTGAATAGGTGTCTCCCATATCTGAGGGAGATGGAAACACCCCTGAGCTATGGGATATTCTGATGTGGGGCTCCCTCAGTCTCTCCTATTTAAAGCTGTTCCACCATGGATGGATAAATACTCCATTGGAGCAGAAGGGATTGGGGTCCTGGGGATCCCACCTGCCAGTAGGTGCCCTAAACTCTCGATTATTGAGTCATTCTATTTCTGATTCTTTAATTGTCCAAATATCGTCAAAGTAGGGGATAAAAAACAAGCTTATTTTGTTTCAGGTTCAGTTTCCGTGATCCACTGGGACTTTCAAAGGAGCCTTAAGGCAGTTCGGGGTTGAATTCATATTGAATTTCAATAAAAACAACAAGGAGTCTGGTGGCACCTTAAAGACTGACAGATTTATTTGGGCATAAGCCTTTCTTTAAGGTGCTACCGGATTTCTTGTTGTTTTTGCGGATACAGACTAAAACCGCTACCGCTTGATGATTTAATTTCAATGGGATTTGGGAGCTTAACTCCCATTTGTGCTTTTTGCTGCACAACTGTCCTGTAACTTTTTCCTCCCCTCCTTCTGACATCATCAGACCTGTATCTCCGTTAGGAATGGGCCAAAATTGGATTGAGTCAGACACCACTAGGTTGCATTTAGAGTAAGTGCATCAACCTTTCAAAAAGGAGTCTTATTAGAATAGGTCAGATATAACTACTGTGTACTTGCAGGTACAGATGTGGTTGCAATTGCAAGTATTTCCATATAGTGTTTGTGTTAGTAACTTCTGTCATATAGTAGCAAACCTAGGGGAACCTACGTGCCTGTGTAATTCGCTTGGCCAGATAATGTATGATAAATGGCAGTTTTCCTGATAAATTTAAAGCTGCTTGGCCTAATATGCTGCATCTTAGTATTTTGTTGATCATTATGGATATGCATTTTTCTAAAAAGACCTCAAACTTAAATAAGATAAGGGCAAGTAATGGTCGGGAGGTCGGACTAGATGATTATTAGGAACAGTAGGACAATGGAACAGACTGCCTAGGGAGGTTGTGGAAGCTCCTTCACTGGAGGTTTTCAAAAGGAGGTTGGATAGCCATCTGTCTTCGATTGCTTAGACACAACAATCCTGCATCTTGGCAGGGGGTTAGACTAGATGACCCTGGCAGTCCCTTCTAACCCTGTGATTCTGTGACCTTAAACCTTCAAGTCTATGAGTTTGTGACTGAATCCTTCCTAATTTGGCAGCAAGTATGCAAATACATCTTATATTTCGATCAAAATCCCCACCATTATCATGGAACTAAGAAGTTAATCTTGTTAGCCGTCAGTCCAGCATGGGTAATATTGCACCTTGTGTGACATGCTGAAGGCCAATGCCAGTAATGATTTGTGAATTTCACACTTTTTATTTGATTTTTTTTTCCCCCATCATTTCATGGATCGTTTTTGTGTTTCTTGTACTATTGCGGTCATTTTCCACTATCTCTACTCTGTGGGTCACTTTGTGAGGAAAAAGATTCTTTCATGGAGTATCATCGCAACTCTGAAATCTTCAACTGCTTGCATCTCAAAATATTTCATCCCAGTGCAAAAATGCGTCACTACACGTTGGTTGGTGTTAAGCCCAACTGATGATGATTAATTCATTGTGGATGCTTTAAAACAGACACTGACTATGTGCCCCCTATGTGTTCCTTATGCCCTAAACCAGTGGTGGGCAGCCATTCCCATTGCCCACCACTGCCCTAAACAATGGTGTCCAGACACTGTTAGAAATTGGTGCACCGTCTCATATAGCTGTAAAAGGCCATACAAAACAATAAGTCCTACAAGTGTATTTCTGTTGGTTAACATGATTCAAGGCATATTCCTTGTGGAATGATTAGAATACTCATTTAATAATAAAAATCATAGTCATTCCCTCCTGAACTTCTTTTTCCTGAGCAAGGCCTCCTTTTGGTTTTTATTTCCTTTTTCTGTACAACTTGTCTGGTTTAAGAGCTTCAAAATTGGTGATAACTGCAGGTCATGACAGGCATTGTGCAACTTCTTGCCAATGGCTAAGCTAGTAGTTTCCAACTCTTACCTGCAGCAGCCCTGGTATTCTAATCATGGACCCCAAGCAGAAATTGTCAATTAGTTTGAGCCTTGTGGTTGTCTTTGAGTAAATGTTCCTTAGCAGGTAGATTTTTAGTTCCTAGCTTCTGTTTTCCCTGGGTTTCTATGTAAACTAAAATGAAGTGCCTTCCTGGCGAGAAAAAATATCTATCCAAGTGAAAACCAGATAAAGCAGCTACTCTTGCTGAACTCAAGAAAGAAATAAGAGCGCTTGATGAATACCTTGAGGCCAAAACGGTGATTCTCTTGCTGGCTTCTCTTGGAATAAAATTGTAAGAAGCAAAGTCTTAAGTTATTTCAATTTAAACAACACAGAGGATTGTGCTAGAAGAGACAGAATAGCCTCTTTTATCAAGTCTGCATTTGATCAAGTGGAGCAGGGAGAATTGGGATCCTTTACATAGTTAAAGTTGGAAGTTATTGGTAAATGGACATAGGAGCCCTAAAGAGATGCAAAGTTGTGCATTCTATCCTATAACGCCGTGTTTGTGAGTGCTGATTCAGTTAATATGTTTAGTGTGTGGCATTTAAAGGAATATGGCATGGTATGAGTCAGTTTCTCCATGTCCATATCCTCGAAACCAGAGCCAATTGGCATGCTATGAATGGACAACCAGGAGGGCTGCTAAAGACTCAAAAGGACCATGGTGATCTTCCAGAGGCAATCAGATGAAATTGGAGTCTGACCATCTTTAGGACACATTGCAAAACCCTCCTCTTTTTTGATTAAACCTTTTCCACCAGAAGTGGCACTCACAATATGAAAAAAAGAAAAGGAGGACTTGTGGCACCTTAGAGACTAACAACTTTATTTGAGCATAAGCTTTCGTGAGCTACAGCTCACTTCATCGGATGCATTCAGTGGAAAAAGGTGCCTCAAGTACTCATTTTCTTTTTGCGAATACAGACTAACACGGCTGCTACTCTGAAACCTGTCGCAATATGAACAGCCCCTTCTGTTCCCAAACCTCGACCCCAGGCAGAGCTTGGAAACTGAAAAGGAGAGAAATGTTAGAGACTCCATGAAGTCCACTAGGGCTTTTGCTATTAGTGCTATTGGATTGGTTTTTGGTTTTGCTTTTCTTACATGAAAGGCCTTCAGATAGTTTGGTGATGGGTGATTGTGTAAAACCCTAAGATGGAGGGAACACTCTCATCTCACCCCTAGAGATGGTCTCTCCACATTGTGGTTTAGACAGAGGCCAAAAAGTGTGGGGAAGCTTTGCCTAGCTGCTGTCTGAATTCGGTGACTGGGCTTCATCCTTCCTGGCACTTTTCAGAAGCTCTAATTTACTTTATCCCTCTTTTTAAAGGCAGAGAGAGAAGAAGCTGCTTATCACAGCTTTCTGCTATTAAATGTGACATTTCTTAGACCTTCTAGGTGTCTTCACCAGCAGGAGCCACACGGAACCAATGATGTATTTAGCTTTGTGTTTGGGGAGAGCTTTTCACACATGTACTGTTGCAGGTTAACATGCTGATCGGATAATTCTGCAGCCATTCAGAAACAAGACTTTTTTGAGAGATGTGAGTTTCCCCATCCCACTTTTCCTCAATGGGCCATTAACCATGAAATCTAATTATAATCATGTGTATTTTGAAACTGTGGGATATAAATTATGGGCATAGCTACCATTTGGTCCTCCATTCCAACTCCTGACCAACATATTGACAAAAGTGATGCCATGTGTGACACTGGTGTTCCAGCCTACTGCCAGGAAATGGTAAGCTAATGATGAGAAAGCCATGGAATATTTGGCTGTCAGCTTTGTAAATCATAACAAGGACCCTAAATTCAATCCGGAATTTGCGTCTGGCTATAGAAGCTGGAATTCTCCCAAGAACTGGTGGGGAAGGGGATTGTGTGTGTGGTTTCTGATGCTTGGTCTTTCCAAGGTTGTGAAATACTACAGGAAAAACCTGCCTAACTGAAGTTCAGCTCTTCTTGTCCTTGCTGGGCTGGGGTCTGCATGAATATACAGTATCCACAAAAAATATTCAATTTTGGGAGGAAGTTCAAGATTTATTTTATTGAATATTTGTGTTAATGTTACACCTATACAACATAGCCATCATTGTGCTTGGCACTGTGCATATGCCTATTAAGGTACTGCCCTTCCCTCAACAACTTTACAGGCTAAATACGCAAGATGTCGGGGAAAGGAAATATTCCTATTTTACAGATGGGGTACTGAAGCACAGAGAGGCACTTTCCCAAGGTTACACAGGAAATCTGCGGCAGTTCCGGGAATCAAACCCAGGTTTTCAGAGTGTGAACCCCTAAGGCTTTCTTTCCTCTTCAAATTCTAAATTTCTCCAAACCCTGGACCACTTTCCTTGCTGTCTGCCCAAAGATTTAAAACATGGGGTGGAGAAGAAAGGATCTTTCTGTTTACTCTTTAAAAGTCGTGTTTTAATATTTAATAGTCCATTTCTTAGCCATTAATAATAAAGTAGAAGGGCAGAAAGTATCTGCTGACATTGCTCTTCTATATACAGTTGGTGTCACAAAACGTCATCACTCTTAACCAGCGGGAAGCTCAAATGCCAGTTTATATATACATTTGAAATTTATTTACTTTTCTTTTGTGTGTAAAAGTAAATAAAATTTAAAAGCTGACTGGGTAATTTGTGGTAGAAAAGGTTCCTTCTTCGCACGATTCTGAGAATGTTGCAGCAAGTAAAATGGAGGTAGCACTTGCTTATGCTTCCCATGAAATTACAAAGCAGCTCCTTGTTTGTATTTCTTTTGTCATTATGAGACGGTGTAGGCCACCAGCTGATACTGAAAGCAATTGTCTTTTGTTCATGAAGATTCTGGCCTGTTTAAAGTGAATTTACTAAGTTACTGGGAGTAACATTTTATGTTATCGCCATCTTTAGGCCATGCTGAACATCTTAATTCTCCCAGAATAATCTCTGATTTTCCTTTCATCTCCATTAGTTCTTTCATCACAAGGGTGTGAATTGAAAACAACAAAAAACCCCACAATCTTAAAAATGTTTGTAATAAAGACATTTTTATCATCCCGATTTGTTGAGTTGTGCTTTTAAAGTTGCATGGCTTTCAGAGAGTCATAAAATGGCACCATTATTTTTGTGTTGTATTGCCTGGTACCCTGAGGTTCCATTTAAAGCAAAGCAGAGAGACTTGATAATAGGAAGCGTTGAAAGCCGTGTATATGGATCCTGATGTCAAGCCATATCTTTATTGAAGTAAGATTCCTTTTTAATCTGATGACAAGCTCTTCTCTACTGAAATAAAATGTGAATTGGGTTCTAGTGCCAAGCTACGTGTTGTTAAAATGAGATTAAACTAATGTCAAGCCCTGCTGCTATTTTTTGTAGGTTAAGGTAGTGGAATCGTGTGTGCCTTAAAGTATAATTTTATGGAAATTATGAGTATTTTAAAGTAAATATTCTCAGCAGTTTAAGTTAAAGACGTAGGGACATTTTGAACACTTCAGCATATACTCTTTGCTGTACAGTTCTTTTGGTTTGTTTTGGGGGTGTTTTAGGGGAGGAGGTTTGTTTGTTTTGAGGGTTTGTTTTTGTGCCCTAGAGGTATCAGTCCACCAGATATCCGAGGACTGTAACTTCCTGCTATATACTGTGCATATCTTTTCAGATTAAAACCTTTTTGAGCAAATTTCATTTCCTCTTTCTATATAAAATTGCCCTTTTAAACAAGTACATTTTAGATAAAAAGCTTTTTTTTATTATTTAATCTTTTCAACTACCTCTTTATTGCTGTGAAAACAGCGAGGCTATGAAGGTCTGCTTTTCAAGAAGGTGTTTAAAGTAAATCTGCTTGTATGTCAAATGCCTGTAGTTGGCTTTATTTAATGTCTACAGCCAAGGCGAGAAAATTAGTACCAGATAATGAGCAAAATTGAGGATTATTTTTGGGTATAGTAGTATTACATTGTGCCTGGGGATGGGAGTCAGAGGAGGAGGATTTGACTAAATTGAAGTTGGCAGTATTTTATTGGCCAAAAAAGTCTCTGGTCATTCTCCAGGGAAGCAAGGTTAGAATTAAGATTACATTTGGGATTAGCGAAGGAATCTGAAACTGCTTAAAAACCAGCGAAGCCTCTGGTTCATTTTTTATGTTTCATATCAGAGAGCAATCCGTTCTTAAAAGACGGTCAGGGCAATATATGAATGCAGTGCTTACAATGAAATATGACACCATTTAACATTTTACTTTGCACTCAAACTGTGATTTCAGTGATGCTAGCATGTCATTGTCTCGGTGCTGCTGTCCCTTGATGAGGTTCTCTGGAAAGTGGCATCGTGAAAATGGCATAATTGTTCTCTGTATCTTGTGTTACAGTGACTCCGCCACAAAATGTGCTTAATTTGCAAAGAAAGAACCATTTTGTTTCTTCTAATTGCCAGTTTTGCAAACTCAGCCTAAAATCTGAGTGTCAAGATGCGTTCTTTCCTTCTCATGCATCATTGGTAATGAAGGGCTTGTCTACACTGCCCTGTAGTGCAGGGGGTATGCCTAGCAGTGTGCACCACACTGCTGCACTGTATCTTCCCCCATGTGGATGCTGTGGGTGCAAACTAAAAGTTCCTAATTCACATTAATGTAATCCTCTTTGGCGAGGATTACATTAATGTGAAAGAACTTTTTAGTTTGCTGCCACAGTGTCTATCTGGAATAGATATAGCTCAGCCCTGTGGTGTACACTGCTGTTCGCACCCCCTGCACTCCAAACTCTGGGGCAGTGTAGACGCAGCCAAAGCTTCTGTATTTTGTTGCAGCTGTTCCCTTTCTTCATGGGAAACGCACTGTCAGGGTCACAAGGCAGGGGTGGGGTATTTTTGTTTTTTAATCCAAAATAACCATTCAAGAGGCCAAAATTATTGCATTAGTATTTCACAGCTAGGGTGACCAGACAGCAAATGTGAAAAACCTGGACGGGGGTGGGGGGTAATAGGAGCCTATATAAGAGAGAGACCCAAAAATCGGGACTGTCAGTATAAAATCGGGACATCTGGTCACCCTATTCACAGCCACCAGTGGTGGTTTTCTGTCCAAGTGGCATCATGCTGCGTGTTGTTTTGATACTTTTTTGTTAATGCTGAGCTAGGCATACAGGAAGTGACATAAGGGTGGCAGCTCTGTCGGAAATGTATGATTAATATCCTTCAGGAGGAAGGGAGGGTTTGCAGTTACGTTACTGGATGAGGGCTCGGGAAACATGGCTTCAGTTCTTAGTTCTGTCACAGACTCCTTGTGTCACAACCTGGGGCAAGTGTCTGTGCCTTACTTCACTTTCTGCAAAGTAGGGATGTTAACATTTCTTTTGTCTCTCCTGTCTCTTTGGGGCATGTACTGTCTCGTAGTTACAGTACAATCATGTAGTATCCCGCTAGGCCCTGTGCTAGGTTGGGACCTTTTAGGTTCTACCATAACACACATAATAAATGCTAATGGAATACAATGCATGAAACATGCTTTATCCATTTTTCGACTTGTACCTAAGAGTTGGATGTTCTTTGGCTCTCGTCTCTCATCCAGTGTAACGAGCATAAAGGGAATGACGTCGTACAGGAAAGTCTCCTCCTCGTTTGCCTTTAACGCTCACAAAGAGGGCATAAAACAGCAAACAGAACCAAACTGAAGCTGTGCACGTTTGGATACTGGGCCACTTCAGAGGGTGAGGTGAACTCTGTAACCTTGACTCTTGGCAGTGACAGAGCTGATCCGCAGGTGACATTGTCAGCCATGCACTCCTACGCAGAATCTGCCTGTGGGTGTATCACCTATTTATTTTATCCTTGGGACGTGTCTGGTGTTTGTTAAAGGTTTCATGGGCCCCTGCTGCAATACAACATGTCAGTTTGGCAGCGTTGTTTATCTGGGAACTCAGTGGCTTCCTTTCCAGTCCTGTTCAGATGCTCTGTTTTGGCACGTGTCAACAAGTGTGATCAGGTGTAAAGAGGCAGATGGCACCAAAGTGACATAGCTGTCACAGAGGATGGACTTCCAGCAGTCAAGATGGCACCTCCCGCAGACTTGTGCAGGCTGCTCTTATAAAACCCACTGGCACCTATGCCCTAGTGACACTGGCTGACCTTTTCATCAACTAAGCAACGTCATGTATTGAACATGAAACTGCTGGTTTGTCCTGTGCTGCTTTCTATGTCCATGTATGGTCAAGCCAGGGAATGTGTCATTGCTAAACCAGCTCCTGGTTTGGTTACTGTTTTTCAAAATTATATAAAGTCACTCTAGGTGAATTTTGCTTGTAGTGAATCAGGATCAGGCTTTGGAGGGTGAAAAAAAAAATAAAGAAAGAAGCTCTCCTTTTTTGACATTTAGCCGAAAAATTTAGCAGACTCCTAAAATAGTTCAGAGGGATGGCTGGATTTTAGTTGTATAGACTGAGATTCTATTCCGTAGGCTGGTGTGGCCTTTTTCTAGGGATCATATCTGTGCCACAGAGGGTTTTTGATGGATCTAAGCCCTCTCTCCTTCGGTCAAAGATGAGGCACATTGGTAAATATGAAGCCTGCCACGTTGCCTGTGATGTACCAGTGGTCAGTGGCTTCAGACTGTAAAGCTGTTAGTCTAGTATCTTTCACTAGCTTTCAATTAACCTTGAAAATCCAATGGGAAGCAAAATCAAATTAGGGCTAGTCTACAGCTATGTTAACTTATCGCATACACCAAGGCAAGTGGTCCAAACTAAGCAGGTGCCCGTGCTGTTTTTCAGTGGCCTGTACAAAGCTCCTGGAGTGAGACATAAAATAAAAGGAAAGCAACAGAGAAAAGGAACACAACTTAGTGAACGGTTTAATACTCTGTTAGGTTTGGTCTGCCCGCTTTCAGATTGTCCCCAGCTTCTGTTGGCCATGAAATTCTCTCTGAAATTCTAAAGTTAAGTGTAGGAGTCCAGAAGATCCAAAAACTATAGTTCAAAACACTCTGATCAAACAGAGGACTGTGATTAAAAATTGAATCCAAGGAACCAGTGCAAAATTCCAACCATAATTGTAGTTTTGCTGGGTCAGGGTGTTTGTTCAGACAATGAACAATTGAAAAGCTATTCACATCACTCCATTTTTTATTTTAATCTTGTCGTTAATGTGTCATTAATTCTCTGTTAGGTTGCATTTAAAGACTGTGAATTATTCATTTAGTTCTTCACCACTTTGGGAGTGAATTTAAAACCCGTGTGAACAAAACGTTAGCTTCTGCACCCTGCATTGGGTGGAAGGACAGGAACTTTGTCACACATGGGTATTCGTTAGGGCTGTCGATTAATCACAGTTAACTCGCATGATTAATCGCACTGTTAAACAATAGAATACCTATTGAAATTTATTAAATATTTTTGGATGTTTTTCCACATTTTCAAATATATTGATTTCAATTACAACATAGAATACAAAGTGTACAGTGCTCACTTTATATTTTTATTACAAATATTTGCACTGTAAAAATGCTAAAGAAAAGAAGTATTTTTCAGTTCACCGCATACAGGTACCATAGTGCAATCTCTTTATTGTGAAAACGCAACTTACAAATGTGTATATTTTTGTTACATAACTGCACTCAAAAACAAAACAATGTAAAACTTTAGCGCCTACAAGTCCACTCAGTCCTACTTCTTGTTCAGCCAATCTCTAAGACAAACAAGTTTGTTTCACACTTACAGGAGATAATGCTGCCCACTTCTTATTTACAATGTCACTTGAAAGTGAGAACAGACATTCACAGGTACTTTTGTAGCTGGCATTGCAAGGTATTTGCTTGAAACTACAGATCCCAAACCACCAAAACAGAAAATCAGCCTTCTGCTGGTGGTATCTGACTCGGATGATGAAAATGAACATGTATTGGTCTGCACTGCTTTGGATTGTGATCGAGTAGAACCCATCATCAGCATGGACGCATGTCCTCTGGAATGGTGGTTGAAGCATGAAGGGACATATAAATCTTTAGCGCATCCGGCACATAAATACCTTGCAAGGCTGGCTACAACAGTGCCATGTGAACATCTGTTCTCACTTTGCAGGAGATAATGCTGCCCACTTCTTGTTTACAATGTCACCTGAAATATAAACAAACTTGTTTTTCTGAGTGATTGGCTGAACAAGAAGTAGGACTGAGTGGACTTTGTTTTATTTTTGAATGCAGTTATATTTTGTACATAACTGTACATTTGTAAGTTCAACTTTCAGGATAAAGTGATTACACTACAGTACTTGTATTAAATTAATTGAAAAATACTATATTTTTACAGGGCAAATATTTATAATAAAAATAAATATAAAGTGAGTACTGTACACTTTGTATTCTGTGTTGTAATTGAAATCAATATATTTGAAAATGTGGAAAATATCCAAAAATATTTATATAAATAGTATTGTTTAACAGCGTGATTAATCACACGATTAATTTTTTTTTAATCGCTTGACAGCCCTAGTATTCAGGTAATGAAGGGGTAAATGTCCATGGATGCTTAAACAGCAAGCCAGCTGTCCTCCCCTTTGAAGATTAAGACATTGGAGTGAGACTCAGATCTGCTATTCCCAGTTTTGCCACAGGGTTGCTGTGGGACCTTGGACAAGCCTTTAGGCCCAGCTATAAAATTGGGATAATAATTCCCTACCTCACAGAAGTCCTAAGAGGATGAAATTCATTAATTTTGGGAGGTGCTCAGATCTCTTCACCATAGTATATCTGTGATTCTTCTGTCTAGATAAGTCAGCTTCCAGCAGGTGGGTATAACTTTCTGGTTTGCCTATATTCAATCAAATTGCAACTTATTTTGCTGGTCTAAAGCACGTCTGTATCCAGGCTTCTTTTTGCATGACCTTGAAGATACCAGTGTTGTAGAATTTTAACATGCTACATTTTCGCTACAATTACATGAAAATCAAAGGGCATGTGGGGGAATCATACCTGGATTGAAGTACAGTATATTGGCAGTTAAATGGCTTATTCTGAATCCCTAACATGGTTACATTTTATATAAGAAAACAAAAATTCATGGTCACAAAAATCCATTCCTTGAAGACTGTTCAGTAAACAAAGGCTCTTTTGGTAGGTTCTATTTTCTCCTAAAATGTTAGCTTTTCCATAATTTAAAAAGAAACATATTCTCCATGAGCCTGTCTTTTGCTTCAGGATCTCCAAAGGAGAATGGTGAGATAGGGAATATGAATGGAGAGTCCCATTCTTGTATGAGTCTAGCTGTTTTTTTGTTGTTGTTGTTAGAAGCCCGTATCAGAGGTAGATCCTATTGTGCGAGGCATTGCAAACATAGAATAAAATATAGTCAATGTTCCAAAGAGCTTGCAGGGTAATTAACAAGATGCAACAAGTGAGGATTTGAGAATCAATAATAAGAACATGTGTTCACACTGAACAGCAGCAAGCACTGGTGGGCATTTTTGAGTCTTTTAAAAATAAACTGTGAGACATAGACGAATAAATAAGGTTAATATTAGAGACTCATACTGGCTATCTACCTGGACATTATCAATTGGCGGTTTCCCATTGGTATCACAGTAGAAATGGATGTTGAGTGATTTGTAGTAGGACAGGTTAGTGGCTTTATTGACTAGTTTGGGGGATGGTATTCCATTAATAAGTGGGAAGGAGCCATGCAGCAAAGAGCAGCCGTGCTTGCTCTATTGTTGACGGAGAGGAGAGCATGCAATGCAGTGATGCTAATATGGATAAGAAGGGACAGGCTAAGTGACTGCAAAATGAATGAGGGGAGAGTTTTTACCACGAAGGCGAAATCTGGGGAGGTTTTAAAATTCAGCCATTAAATCTCTGCCAGTTAAAATGTTGTGATATTGTGTGTCGCTGCTGGAGAAACCTTTTTTTTTTTTTTGCTCTGTTTTAAAAATTCATGATTATTTTTATGAGAAGATTGTACTTCTACACGGTATTCCTATTAATAGATGCTTTTTTCATAATAGGGATTAGTGTCTGTGAATATTTGAGGGAGAGATTCCTAAATCAGGACAACAGGCATAGATCCTAAGTGAATTGGAACACATGTGGAGTCTCATCCTTTTCCTCCGAGCTTCCTGTCTCTTCTGGGTTCAAGACAGACTGCTAACGTTACTATTCATGTATATGTGAGTTATGAAGAGACACAGTAGAGACTCATACCACATTAGAAAAAGAACCCTATCATTACTATCTATATGGGAAGAAAGCTGATATGGAATCTGAATTACCCTGACAATATCAAGCCCTGAAACCAAACTATTTGTGTGTGTTTCATAGCTCTAATCACTCTGATATATATTTGTATCACTCTCACTCAGAGATCCATTTTAATAGGAGCCTGACTCTATGGAGCAATATATAGTGAAAATATAAGGGAGATTTGTTTGTTTTTCTTAATCATCATCTTTCCATGTGTTACTCAAGATGCAAAATACACAGTTAAATAAAGCCAATTTGCATGAGATTTTTCATGCATACAGCTCTTGCTGTGAACTAGAGAATGTTTCCTTTTATATTCAGAGAAAAATATGAGAGCCTGCCAGTGGCTAGTTTAACACCTGTAAACCCATCTGGCTCTTAACCAAATACAGTGTAGCCTAGCAGATAAAGTAGCTTTATTATTTCAAAGATACCGAGTTCAAATATGGTGGCTGTGCATTTTCTTTTATCTTCTGTGTCCAATCCATTACTATGTTTTCAACACTCAGTTCTCTTCAAATCCCCAAATATTTTAAACTGAGAGTGCAATTCACCTCTGTACAGACGGCCTTGCCTGGATAGTATGATTAAAATGAATATGTTTTGGTAAATAGGATACTTATATGAAAAATGAATCTGTTTAGCCATTGGAGATTCAAAGCACATGATGCAGTTTAGTTTTCACGAACCGTTTCATAAATGTATAGTTCTTTGTATAAAGCACTTTGAACTTTAGAGCCTTATTAGATTATCTCTTATTAGTTTTGTCATATTCTATAATTCATTTGGTTTTAGTGCTGTCTTTTACTGGCCCAAGCATTCCCTCAAAACTGCTGTTCAGCATATTGGATAACGTTTCTGCTTCCTATTTCAAAGATATAGAGATTGAATTATAATTGTTGTTTATAGGCCTTTCAAAAAATATTCTGCTGGATGCAGAGAGTAATGGTGGAAAACTTTAGGTTGAGTGGTTTAAAGTTTGGCAAAGTTGCAAAGCAATTAGGAACAGGGAGCTAGAATGGGAAGCGTTAGGGAATCTTAATAATTAATTACTTGTCTTGTGGTAGTGCCAGTGAGCATTTATCAGGACCTGTGTCTAGTACAATTGGGCACTGTTAAGAGGACACGTTCTACATTTTGAGGGGTGCAAATCTGAGGGGGTTTTTTGTTTGGGACCAAATTTGAGGGGTGTTTGGTTTTTTGTTTTTTGTTTTTGTTTAGGACCATCTCCTTCTATTTTTTAAAAAACTCTGACAGGGTGGCCTGTCCCTTTTAAGGGATGGAGGGCCTAGGGCCAAGCAGCCCTGATAAGTTATCCACCTCAGCTAGGAAAGGCTCAGATGATCCCTATAACGGGCTGAGAGCACTCGGCAAAAGGAGCTACTGGAGGGAGACTGGCTCCTACAGTGAGGCCCTAAAGCCAGAGGAAGTGGGAGAGGCAAAAGGGGAAAGCTTCTAGGAGCTAAAGCCCAGGCTGGGCCAAGAAACTGTTTTTGTGTTTGATGTTTTGCCTAAATTGTACATATGGAGAATAAAACGATGCCTAGAAAAAGTCTAGGCACGGCCATGAGTGTTTAATGGGCTGGGGAGACACGTCAGCAGCCTACATGTGATAAAGAACGATCAGCCCCTGGAACTGAGGGGAAACGGAGGCAGTGGCTAGCCTGAAATCAGATTGGGTAAGGCAGCCCTGCTACACTCTATTTGTTTAATCCATGGGATGCTAGATCAATTCTCACCCCTTTTCTAAAACCAATAGGGGAAGAAAGCAATAGTATTTGATACTTAATACAGCACATCAAAATTAAATATAAAAAATCAAAATTCCACCAGCATAGATATAATATCTATAAAAGCAGCAAATGGTTTGCTCTGTAGGGGCTCAAGTACTGATGACTGCTCTGAGGATTTGAGACCTGTCAACTCTCACTGAAATCTGTGGGAATTGAGGTCTCACAGCACCTTTCAGGATGAAACTCTAACAGCTCAAGTTAAATGGGACACAGTTGGCTCCTTGGTCTTCCTAATTCAGAGCTCCCCCTTATTAACAGGCAACCAAGTTAAGCCAAACTTTTTTTCTTTCATCTACCCATATTCTAGCTAATATCTCCCTGGTCCTGATTAAATGCCTTGCTGAAGCATAAGCAGAATCTTTAGCATTGCTGAGGTCAGTGGGACTACAGCAGGGGCCTAAAATTAAGCATGTGCTTAAGTAGTTTCTGCATTGGGGCTTACGTAGCTGATCTCTTCTTTTTCTAGGTTAGCCTTTTTAATACGTTGGGGTTTTTTGTGTATTGTTTTTTGCAACATATTTTTTTTCCGTGCAGCACAGGGGAGTGTGAGGTCTTTTTTTTTTCTCAAGCAATAAATTATCAATCCCTTGCCAATGATGATTTTCTGTGAATGGCAACTAAACCCACAGGGAAACCTGATGCTGAAAAGTGTAAGTCCGTTTGCGTGCTCTCTTCCAGCAACAAGAAACCACTATTCCCTTGAAGCTAAGAAAATGAACTTTGAGAACTTTGTCTAACAGCCATTTCTCTTCTTGACTGAAATAAATGAGCCCCAAGATTTAGCCCCATGCCCATGTTCACCCTTCAGAGAAAGGGCTTCTACACTGATTTCTCTCAATGAGCACAATTTTTTATTTTGATGTGCAATTAGGGCAAATTTAACTGTCACCTCTGTTCAATGTCCCTTAATTAAGAATGCTATGAAGGGGTGGCAGGTGACTTGATGTGTGAGGCTGAGACTGCTGTGATCAGAATTAGAGCCACAGTTCGCACCAATTGTCTGCACTTGCTGGATTATATGGAAGGGAAATTAAAGGCGGGGGAAGCCAAAAACATGATGGTTCAGAACTGAGCTAGTCTATTTAAAACAAAACAAAAACGAGGAGTCCTTGTGGCAACTTAGAGACTAACAAATTTATTTGGGCATAAGCTTTTGTGGGCTAAAACCCATCCGATGAAGTGGGTTTTAGCCCACGAAAGCTCATGCCCAAATAAATTTTTTAGTCTCTAAGGTGCCACAAGGACTCCTCGTTGTTTTTGCTGATACAGACTATCACAGCTACCACTCTGAAACCTGAGCTAGTCTATGACAACCAAGTACAGGTCAGCCTTCATCACATGCAAGACAGAGGGCTGTAATAAGCACAGCACTGTGATTGCCAGCTGGTGGTCACATACTGTCGGGGGGATGTCTAATTAGTGGAGTCCAAATCCAGCAGCAGGACTCATTGCATCCTTCCTGCATGTTAATTCTGCTCAGACTATTAGCAGAAGACCCAGCCCTAGATGAATGGAAAGAAACTTTACCACTTGTCAAGTCAGAAAGTGCTGTGCTAATCATGTTAGTGGGGCGGTCATAGAATCATAGACTTAATGGTCCCTTCTGACCTTAATAATCATCTAGTCTGACCTCCTGCACAATGCAGGCCCAGAACCTCACTCACCCACTCCTGTAACAAACCCTAACCTATGTCTGAGCTACTGAAGTCCTCAAATCGTGATTTAAAGACTTCAAGGTGCAGAGAATCCTCCAGCAGGTGACCCGAGCCCCATGCTGCAGAGGAAGGCAAAACCACCCAGGGCCTCTGCCAATCTGCCCTGGAGGGAAATTCCTTCCTGACCCCAAATATGGCGATCAGCTAGACCCTGAGCATGTGGGCAAGACTCACCAGTCAGACACCCAGGAAAGAATTCTGTGTAGTAACTCAGATACCACCCCTCTAACATCCCCATCTGAGGCCACTGGGCATATTTACTGCTAATAGTCAAAGTCTCCTGTTCTGAGCTCAGGGCTGGGACCCAGAAAAAGACATTAACTCCCTCTGTGGCTTTGCTTAACCTCGGTTTCATGAGCTGTAAAATGGGACTAATACTTGTCTATTGTGCAAGGGTTTTAATATTTTCATCTTCAAAACACTTTGAAAATCCTAGGTATTATTCTGGGTCAGCTGGATATGGCCACTGTCCAGCCATGCTGGAACAATTTTTCAAGTGTGGGTGCTGAGAGCCACTGAAGCAAACTGTAAACCCTGGATATAATGGAATCCACTTCAAGCTAGGGGATGTGACAGCACCCTTAGTTCCAGCACCTATGCCACTGTCTCTATCTTCCATGCAAAATCGCCCATGGAGGTGCATTGGTTTGTCACGTGGGGGAAAGGAGGAGGAGAGAGAGAACGAGTGTGTGTAAAGAAAGATAAATAAGCTTATGTGGAAAAAATGTCTTTCATACAAGCTGTATTCCAAAATGTTTTATAGGGTTCAATAGTACAGCAGAGGGTGGTGAAAGGCATTCATGAAACATAGGGAGAAAAGATGTTTTCAGCTGCATTCTGAAGCCAGATGGAGAACTGAGGAAGCAGAGAGGTACAGGAAATATCAAAACAGAGGAGAAGCCTCTTGCACCAATAGGTGATAGCCTCTGTTCAAGGACAAAGAGGAGGTCAGTGCTGGTTGAATGGGCACAGTGAGGTAATCTGGGGCAATGACAGAGAGCTTTTAAAAAGAAAGAAGGGCAATTTTTAAGTCAATCCTAAAACTAGTAGGAGAGAGAGTGGCATTTACTGAAGACTGTGATGCACTTCTCTGAATGGGTGAGGAGGCAAGTCACCACATACAGTACATGTTGGGATGTGGGGGAAGGCCTTGGAGGGGAGATCAGTCATTGAGAATGTGATTTTTCTTTTCTTTTTTTTTTTTTTAAATATAACCTGGTTGCCTCAGTCCATATTTTCTCTGTTAGAAGCTATAAAGTAGCTGCTCCCAAATTGCTGTAAAGTGCAGCAACCTGTTATTGCCCTGTAAATAATTGAATAACCTCTTCCAGGCAACATGGTCAAGATGCAGATTTAATTTACTGACAGGCCAGGAGTAAAGATGGCTGCATCGATTCAGTTCACTGTCTGTGGTTGGAGATCTAAAGCATATTGGTACATAAATAGTTTACTGAATCTGTCAGATTCCCTGCAGAGAATAAGCATATCCTCTGGTCTGTTACATGTGCTTATATGAAACAGTTCCCCTTCAGTTCTCAAGCAGCAGGGAGTAATATATTTTCTCAATACTTTTGTGGAAAGACATAATGAATCATATTTATTGTAGCAGAAATGTATAAGGATTTTTTGGTGGTGGTGTTGCGGGAGGAAACCCCACTTGACTGGCTTTCGTTTCTTGTTTTCCTGTGAAATGGCATGGCCTAATTTAAAGGTGATCTGGAAAGCTTTATGTATACCAGAATCTGAGGTTAGGGCTCAGAGTTGTTCCTACTACAGATGCTACATCACTAGTACCTACAATAACTTTTTTGTTTTTAGTGGTTTGTTATTAAATGTTAATAAGATTGTGAAACTGAGCACTGGGAATTCAAAATTTAAATGCTCAACGTTAACGCAGTGACCTCACACTCATTCTGTGTATATCACGGGGCACAATAAATATCACAGCCAAAAATTTTATAGGTGACTTGTGATTTTAGGTGCCCAGCTTGACACTTATCAGGGCCTGACTTTCAAAAGTACTGAGCACTCACCTACTGGAAACCAGGCTCTGTTAAAGTGTCCCATGTTGGGCAACTAAAAATTGAGGCTCTCAAAATCAGTAGTGTTGTCCCATAAATGGTGGTGTATTAGATTACACTTAAAGCAAACATCAATAGAGAACATGTGGCCACTTAAATGTTGTGCTTAAAATCCTGGGGTGAAATCCTGATTCTAGTGAAGTCAATAGCCAAACTCCTATTGACCCCAAAGAGCCTAAGATTTATTTTCCCCTTAATTTTTGGAATATCCTCACTCTTAACATCTGTGATTTCTGGTTTTATATTGCATTCACTTTATTTTTTGCCTTTACTACCTGATTCTGTAGCCTTTAGTTCAAACAGCTGTGCAGTTTTGCTTGAGTAAGGATTACTGGACTGGGTCTTTTGATTCTCATGGGTGTTTTAGGAAAAAGGAGAGAGAGAGAGGAAAAATGGAGCTAAACATAGAGCCCTTTACTGAGGGAGTCCTTAATGGAGGTATCCTCATGTGAAGACACCCCACATCCTAAACTGCTTTTTCAGAACGATTCACAAAACCTGAGTTCATTTTTCTTGTGTCCATTAACTTATGGGAGCCCCAGCCCCTAAAACATG
Source organism: Chelonia mydas (assembly GCF_015237465.2). Taxonomy (NCBI): domain Eukaryota; kingdom Metazoa; phylum Chordata; order Testudines; family Cheloniidae; genus Chelonia; species Chelonia mydas. Next base: position 334,717,517 of record NC_057849.1, on the reverse strand, counting down.
TTGACAACTCAATTTGTCAACTGCTGCCATTAATAAAAGGCAATGGTACAATAGAACCATAGAAGTTCCTTTTAACAATCTGTCTTTGTAAAACCAGTAAAAGGCCCTAATTACCTATAATCATTAGAGAGCTTCCTTTGCTCTTTTCACAATAGTAGGGGAATTTAAATCCCCAGATTCCTGGCCATATTCCACCATGGGCAATTATTTTCCCTATCTAAATTCCCTTTGCACTTTTTATTGGATATAGTACTTTCCTTCGCTTGCTGTTGTAAACTCTTTTATGTAGTGTCACTGTGCACTGTTAAACAGCTGTGAAGTTCCTCTCCAGAGAAAGATGCACTTCAATGGTGCTGTATGCCTAAATAGCTATAAAGCTTTTTTTATTTTTTTTAAACTTTCAGATTGGGAGTCACTATATAAATTCATGGTTTTCTTTGAATTTTCTGGACTTTGAAGGTTTTTAGATATCCTTTTAATAGACAGTCCCATGGCTCAAATTTGCCTGGGTTGCTAACTCTTTGCTGTGATTTGAGGTGGTAAATTTGTTCTACAGAATCTCAGCTTTCCAGGGTTTTTTTCCCTTTAAAAAGGGGTTTCTAGTCCTCGTGATGGTGCAGAAAATTTTCAAAACTGAAGAGAGAAGTAACCAATGCAAAGAAGTCTGCAGACAGCCTGAATCAGTAGTTCTGAGAGAGATGACCTGCCTCCTTCATCTCCCTGGGATGTTCACTCTGATGCCCAGTGATTGATCATTTAAATGATGATCTCTATTTCACGGCTGATCACCACATTTAGGAAAGGAAAGGGAGAATCACAGATCTGCTCAGTCTTCTGAGAGTGGTTTTGCATGTTAGTGTAGTAAGAGGATGGAATTTGGGAGAGTATCGCCTCTTTTTATTCTTCCCAGTTTGACCTGTGTGCCCCATCAAAGAGGCTCTAATCTCACAGAATCCAATGAGAGCTTGGAGTTTGTCCTCCAATTCACCCCCACCCCCACGCCCGTATAGTAGAGGCCAGGTCTGCTCTGGGGCTGAAAGCGGGGCCGAAAGGATTCTTCCCTGATTTTAAGTGACTGCTGCTCTTCCATCTGCTGGAGACTGTCTGCAGACTCAGGAAAATATTCCTGCTTCAGGTACGCTTGGAGCACGTTTTCAAGCCTTTGTTTCCAAACATGAGGGCTAGAAACTTTTTTTAATGAAAGCTTAGATTCCAGTGTGATCACATGACTTTGGGAGCTGGGGACCCAGTCATGTGCCTTTGCCTTTATCGGAATCTTCCAAGGATGTGTGCAGATCCCACTAAAGGAGAATCCTGCCTGCTTGATGTCCCCTGCAGACGTAATCTGAAGATCTGCATCCAAATGTGGTGTTTTATGTTTGTCTCTCTAGGAGATGGAGCTTGTCTGGTGGGTGGAGCTTAGGGGAGTACCACTACTTCTATTCTCCCATGTGATCCCTGGACAGCACCTGTGTTTTTAGTGGTTTGTTGTACAAACACAAAGTGAGGATGTTATTTTTATGGGTTCTGAGGTTAGGCTTTCCTCACCTTTTTAAATGCTTTGTTGGCACTTAGGATTTTTCTTGGCTGCTTTACTAAGGTTTTACTGCTTTTCAAGTATATTCGCTTTCAAAGATATTTTCTCCCTCACGTAGATATGTATGTGCATCTGTCTGTGTATATCATTAAGCGCATGTATGCATATTCAGTACTGATGGAACAGCTCTGTGCTGTTTAATAGTTTTTCACTTAGGTTGCAAGTTGACATAAAATCTATGGCTGCTGTAGGGCAAAGGTATAAAACTTTCATGAGTAATATAAAATATACAAAATGTTCTTGTTAATATTTAATACAATTTTTCAGCAGTCAATGAGCAAAATCAATGTTTATTAATTAAGTTGCTCTGTTGTAATAGCACCCTTCACTTTTTCAGGGGAAGAGGAATGCATGTTTTGCAATAGAATTTAGCTAGCTCTTTTTAAAACAATTATGGTACATACAGCAATTGTATTAGTCATGCTTATACTAATTGGTTGCGTTTTGCTTCAGCAAGTAAACAGGGCTCTTTCAGTGACATCTTTTATTTAAACATGTTACATGACAAGAAAGCTGGGTTTTGTCCAAGGTGTTTAAGTGAGATAAATTGCAGTTTGCACTGGTTACAGTAGGCACATTTAGTGCTCCCAATATATGGTCTATTCTGTCCAGAGGGGTTGAGGACAAGAATGTTTAATATGAGTTTGTCAAGATTTGTAATAAGTAGCAATTCAAATAAATAATGGGCAACTTGAGCCCCCGCCCAACCCAGAGCCCCTCATCCCTGGCCCCATCCCAGAGCCTGCACCTCCAGACAGAGCCCTCACCCGCCCCCTGCACCTGAGCCCCCTGCCCCAGCCCAGAGCCCCCTTCCACACCCTGAACCTCTCTGCCTCACCCCCCAGCTTGGAGCCCCCTCCTGCACCCCAAACCTCTCATCCCCACTCCTACCCTAGAGCCCACACCCCCTCCTGCACCTCAACCCCCTGTCCCAGCCCAGAGCACCTTCCTGCACCCTGAACCCCTCAGTTCTGGCCCCACCCTGGAGCCCTCACCCCCTCCACACCCCAACCCCCAGCCCAGTGAAAGTGAGTGAGGGTGGGGGAGAGTGAGCCACTGAGGGAGTGGGGAAATGTAGTGAGCTGGGGGCAGGGCCTCAGGGAAGGGGCAGAGCAGGGGCCATGGCCTCAGGGAAGGGATGGGGCTAGGTGTTGGGTTTTGCAATTGGCAACCCTAGTGCGAGGAGTCCTGTTGATGTCAAGGGAACCACTCGTGATTAAAGTTATTCATGGCATAACTGTTTGCAGGATCGTGCAGCTTACCAGCAATAATTTAAGGGCACTGTTACAACTCAAGTCAGGTCTGTTTATGGCCAGTTTAATCAAGATAGCATAAAAAATGTTAGCCTTGAGGTCTGTATGATATGAATCTCTGACCAATTGTGATTAGAAGCAGACAGCTGCAGATAGTGTTATGGCTATAACAGACCATCTTTTGATTAAATTGGATGTCCAACATTATTTCTGTCACTAAAGGAGCTCATTAACTAATCGTGGTGTGGTTGAATCTTCCATTTTCCTATGGCATGTGCCTCTTAAATAAAACCAGATAGTGTCATGTTTAAAGTATGTTTCAAGAAAAGGCTATTTTGGTATAATGTGAATTTACTGTAAGGCACTAAAACCTTGCTGAGCAGTCTTCTGAATCTAACACAGTGTTAATGGGTGAAGCACATAGGCGTGGGAACTAGGGGTACGGGTGGCTGCTCTCCCTGTACCCGGGGATGCCAGCCCCAGCCTCGGCCCCCTTACACCTGTTCGCGTCCCGCCCCCCTCCCGGAAGCACGGCCCTGCTCCCCGCCCCAACTTTGGGGGGCGGGGGCCAGGGTGCAGATGCGGGGGGGCCATGAGGTAAAAAGCTTGGGGACCACTGCTTTACAGTTTCACTGGCTTTCAACACTGCCACTATAAAAAGTGTTCCCGCGCCACTGGTTAAGAACTTACATGCTAGCTGAAGTTTTCAAAAACAAAATGTATGGGTGTATCATTTCATCTTTACCTGCTGACTGAGGGAGGGTGTACCAGATGATAGAGCTGGGCAGAGAAACTTGAACAGAATATTACTTTAGAACATGAGGTTCTATCAAAACACTTGGGAAATTGGGTAGATTTCTCTGGAATTTTGTTTTGGAATAAAACTGGATAAAAAAGTTCTGACCATGTTGAAATGTCCCATGTACATTGGCCAAACTGGACCATCTCTACGTAAAAGAATAAATGGACACAAATCAGACGTCGGGAATTATAACATTCAAAAACCAGTCAAACGCTTCACTTCGAAGAACGCTCTTTGGTCACTCGATTACAGACCTAAAAGTAGCAATTCTTCTTCAACAAAAAAACTTCAAAAACAGACTCTGAGAGACTGCTGAATTGGAATTAATTTGCAAACTGGATACAATTAACTTAGGCTTGAATAAAGACTGGGAGTGGATGGGTCATTACACAAAGTAAAACTATTTACCCATGTTTATTCCCCCCCTCCCCCCACTGTTCCTCAGACGTTCTTGTCAACTGCTGGAAATGGCCCACCTTGATTATCACTACAAAAGGTTGTTTGTTTTTTTTCTCTCCTGCTGGTAATAGCTCACCTTACCTGATCACTCTGGTTACAGTGTGTATGGTAACACCCATTGTTTAATGTTCTCTGTGTGTATAAATCTCCCCACAGTATTTTCCACTGAATGCATGCGATGAAGTGAGCTGTAGCTCACGAAAGCTTATGCTCAAATAAAGTTGTTAGTCTCTAAGGTGCCACAAGTCCTCCTTTTCTTTTTGCGGATACAGACTAACACGGTTGCTACTCTGAAACAACGGCCTAGGTATTCCACCTCCCAAAGAGGCATAGGTGCCAACTCTGTGGGTGCTCTCGGGCTGGAACACCCCCGGGGGAAAAATGGTGGTGGTTACTGAGCTCCCACTGGAAGCCCCCCTATCAGCACCTACCTCTCCCCCCAGTGCCTTCTGCCCACTGGCAGGCCCCACTGATCAGCGCCTCCCCTCACCTCCCGTCCACCGCAATCAGCTGTTTCACAGCATGCAGGAGGCTAGGGATGTGGATTGTCCACACTCCTGAGTGACGTAGTTAGTTATACCGACATAAGTTTGTAATGTAGACCAGAGCAAAGTATAGCTGCACATTGAGTGCTAAAGCAGCATGAAATGGTTATCATTAATTTATTTTGTCTAAGATTCTCTCTAAACTATACCTAAAAGAAAATTCTTATTTAATATGTACTTTGGGCCAAAAATGACTTGAGATTACCAAGGATTTTAGTTGTAATAACTTTTCTATAACTGTGTCATATTATTTTCTACAGCACTTTATTGAAATCTATCCACCTTATTGCTAATATTTCACAGACAGTTCTTCATTTCAGCAATATAGAATTCAATTTACCAGAAATGTGATATTCCTTCTGAAATTCAAAATTCCCAGCAGATGTATAATTCAATTAAGTCCAGAAGATTAAAAAAAAAACTGAAATCATTCTCTCTACATATACTCTTTCCGCTCAGTTCCAAAATAATGAAAAAGTACAGCTGTTCAGTTGTGGTTCATCTATCACTTTGTACAATTTTTATGGGTTTTATGTGTAATCACATTTGCAGAGAGAATTTTTATACAGTCTGCTCCATTTTTTCACAGTTATTATCTTTCCACATTAAAAACAGATTGTAAAAATTGATACACACATACAATCGTTGGTTCCACTCTTTAAAAAAAGTAAAATGCAGTCATTAATCATTAGTTTTTCTTTTACACACTATAATTGTTATATTTGATTTGACTTGGGACGGTCCTTTTCTCGCCTCTCCCTCCATGTCATTTTGTATATATTGGGACCAAACTTGCAATTGTTGTCTTTGCAAACCTGACTTAAGTAGATATTAAAGACCTACAGAGACTGTAAGCTTAAGCCCACTATCTACAGTAATATCTTCTGTTACTGATGGTTAAACTTCCAAAAAAGAGGAGGTTCAGTTCAAATAAATATTCACATGGTCAGAGACATATCCAAGCTCTTCAGGTTTAGAAATTAGACTAAAAATCTTTAGAAACACAACATTCCCTGCAAGTCTTGATACTGTCTGAGTCATAAATACTGAGAATAGCCTTTCTTAAGAGGAAGGGGAATGTGTTTGGTGGTTAGAGAACTGGTCCATTTTTGACACTATCTATAGACTTGGTGTGGTCTTGGAAAAGTCACTTAACTCCTTGTGCCTTAGTTTACTCACATATATAGTGGCTGTAATATATACCGACTTTGAGGATTCTTGTGGGAGTGTGTGTACATGTATTATGTATTTTTAAATAAATATATAATATACACACAGACCACTTATGTGACAGTCACCATTTTGGTTGACACGCTTGGGATTCAATTTGGCCCTCCAGAGCTTTTTTTTAAAAAAAAAAAAAAAAAGCCAAGCCTCTCTAGCCAGCAGCTGCAACAACTCATATCCTCTGTGGATCTGCATAAAGGAGGACCTGTAACACACAGTGGCCAGTAGTTTACACTTAATGCTATACTGTGTTTATAGATTCTGAATACCTTCTCACAGAAGGAACTGGAAATTTCTCTTCCATCTCTGAGTTTCAAAGGTGCAACTTGTTGTTGGTTGTTCTGAGTCTAATGTTCCAAAGGCTAGTGTATTTAAAAAAAAAAAAAATTTTTTTGTTTCCTGACTGGTCAGTAAGAAGAGATTTGCAAATACTAACTTACCGGCTCATCAAAGGAAAATCGCTTAACTGGACTCAGCTCCATCTAATCAACTCCCTGCTTGCTGCTGTTGCTGAGCTGAGTGTTGTCCTCCCAGGAAATAAACCGTTGACTTGCTGACCTGTCCCTGGACCTTTCTTAGCCAAGTTTGAGCTGTGAGTTCCCTGCATTGAACCATACTTTTCAGAGTTCATGTTTATGAGGCAGGTGCAAAATATTATGAGTTGGGTTCCTCCATTCCCAGACAACACCAGGAAATGCAAACACATGAAAATGGGTGGGAGGAAACCTAGTGGTTCCAGCTCAGTTTTGATTTACCTGAAGTTTTAACTTTTCAGTTGACTAAATCAGCATTGAACGTGAATAGAGGGAAGTCTGGGTGAGAGAGACTATGACATAAAGCACCAGCTATGTTTGCAAAAATTTGTGTGCAGTAGATTGGCGAGAGCAGTAGTCACCACCCATCTGCCCTATCTGTGGCTTGCTGTGTAGGTCACAAATCTTTCCTGCAGCTATGAATGCACTCTCAAGTCATAAAGTCAATTCATCCACATTACATACTGGTTTTGAGTAAACAGACCACCCTGCAATGTTCTGGCAGGGTGGTAAACTGCAGAAGAAGAATGGCATATGCAGCCGATCTGCAGTTATCTCATTTATACAAGACTGAATTGAGGTCTAAACTGTACTTCAGTAACATCCATTCTCCTCCTCCAGTCTTGGCTCTGCCAGTGATTTGCAGTGGTGTTCAAATAAACCAACTTCTCTATGCCTTAGTTTCCTCATTGGAACAATGGGGATAATACCTTTACAAATCACTTGGAGATCCTGCATCAATAAGCACAAGGTTATTTTCTTCCTCTTTGCCCATCCCTGAGTTGTAATCCAAAGGGCAAGACGCTTCTCTTATTAATGAAGTTGTGAGTGAATTGTGATTGACAACCATCCCTTTGCAGACGGTCCACGTTGTAGCCGCCTGTGCACCCCATGTCTGGCAGACTGCAGTGAAAAAGCTCTCTCCACGTAGCTCTGCACTTCCAGGCCAGCCTGCATACTTCATTTATATTCTGCAGAAACCTGAACACAGCAAGAGGAAAAGCTTACAAAGAGGGATCATAAATACCACCTTGCATGCATCGTTCTAGTTACCTGGACAGTCCAGATGGGTAGCATTAAATGCAATTGCACTTTACAGCTGTCTGCTGCTGCTGGATGAAATCTTGCAATTACTTTGGCCCCCAGCTTCTTATGGTCAGGATTGAACCGGGGACCACTAAAGCTTAGTGGTTGAACCTCTACAGCATGAGCTAAACACCAACTGGTTGTTAGCTAAGGCTGTAGAGCAGACTCCTTTAACTCTCCCTCTCATAGAGGGAACAACCAAAGGGGAGGCATTCAGGCTAGGGTTACCACCTGGCCAGTATTTCACCAGCCTCGCTGGCTTTTTTTATGGATTTGCCAGTTGCCAGAAAAACAATTTAATTTGCAGTGTTTTTTTTTTTTTTTACATGGGTCTAAAGATTTTCATTATTATCACAGTACACTGGGATATCTAATGTTAAAAGTTTGAGTAAAGATAGTATGATGTTGCCTTTAAAAATAAAAAATTGCTGGAAATGTCAAAATCAAATGGTAAATATAAATTCAAGAAATAGACTCAGTGGATTTTCCTTCTGTATCAAGTTCAAAAGCATTCACATTCAAGTATATAGTTAAAATATAGAACCAATGCAGTTTGGGGAAAAAATAATCTCAATGAAGACCGACACAAACAAAGCAGCTCAGAGAAACCAAAGTAAGAAAATGATGTTATCAATCTTATCTATATGTGTTATCTCTCTAGGTACTATAAATGGCTGTTGGTGGGGGGAAGGTTCTGGAGTTGCCTTGTGGTTGGGAGTTGGGGTTGCAGCAGGCTTGCCGTGGGGGGCGGGGGAAGAAGGGCTGGATTTTTTCCATTTCAAAAGTGGTAACTCTAATTGAGGCCCAGATTAGATAAGGCACTGCGAGGTTGTCAGAAAACCATCTGGCTGGTTCTTGTGAAACCAGGATGTCTATATATGAGGCAATACAAGAAGCAAACCCTGTCTTTAAATGTTTGCACGTTGTTACCCAATCTGTGTTCAAAGATTTGGGTTTTTTTCGCCCCATGCAAGTAGTGTGTGTGTATGAATTTTGCATGGCTGTCCCATTGACTAGAACTTTAAAAATTCTGCCAATTCCAGTTACTTAGTGGTCTGATCACTGTATAATCAGGAATATCTGTCTGTGTATGTGACCTTCTTTCACTAAAGTTTACTTGGACTTTAAAAATAAAATTTCTATCCAACACTGAATTGCCTCTGAGTTCTGTGTAGGGTATTAAACAGCCTTTCAAACCTGCCATTAATTTGTCTGTATGATGGGTCAGGTGACTGGAGTTGAATTTCTTACCTGCACTCCAATGCGTGTCTGTGCTTTATTGCAGTGACCTTGTTTCATGGTCTGCATATACAATCTTTTAGAGCTATTGCTCCTAGAGGAAGCAGTGTGTTGTCTATGATAGGGCCCTAAAGTAATTTCTCTGTAAAAGTTTCACAAGTTTATCAGACTCTGCTCTACCTTGTATAATATAGGGTCACCACCTCTTTTGTAAGGCTTCCAACAGCTGCTTAAAAGAGAGGTTGGATCGGGCGTGGAGGTGCCATCAGCAACCTGCTCGTGGTTGAACATGTGTGCTGTTTCTCTGGGAATACTCAATCAATGACAGCCATCCTTCCTGCAATTTTCTTATGTTTCCATCATGCTTTGGTAGGGTTGCCAGGTGTCTGGTTTTCGACCAGAACACCCGGTGAAAAAGGGACCCTGGTGGCTCCAGTCAGCAATGCGGACTGGGTCGTTAAAAGTCCAGTTGGGGGTGCTGCTGGCGCAGCAGGGCCGGCAGGCTCCCCACCTGGCTCCGTGCGCAGACCTGCCAAATCTGTGAAAAAAACACAGAAATCGGGCTTGATTTTGGCTTCATTGGCTTGTGTGTTGCTTGTTTTCTAGTTTTTGCCTTGTAGCTTGTTGCTTCTTTTTTTTTTTTTTTTGATCAACTCCCGGCAAGCAGGGGTAAGGGCGGAGGGGGGGCAAGCAGGAGCATGGGGGAGAGAGTTGAAAGCACAGCGGGCCCATCACAGTCCCAGATTGCAGGCCGGGGGGGGCGGGTATAGTCACATAAAGTGTTGGAGTTCTTAGGGATTGGCTTGTTTTGGCCTTGTTTTGAAATGGGATTCGCTTGATATCTGGCTTATTGTGAAAGTTGGGTGCTTATTTACCGCATGAAAGTTGGCAACTGTGTCCGTGCGGCTCCTGGAAGTGGCCAACGTGTCCGTCTCCTAAGCTCAGGGGTGGCCATAGGACCACGTGTGCTGCTCCACCCCGAGTGCTGGCTCCTAGCCAATAGGAGCTATGGGGGCAGTGCCTGCGGGTGTGGGAAGCATGCAGCAGAAGCCTGTGGCCACTCCTTTTCCTATGAGCCAGCCAAACATGCTGGCCACTTCTGGAAGCTGCCTGAGGTAAGCACTACCCGGCCAGATCCCACACCCCAAGCCCCCTCCCGCACCACAACCCCCAGCTCAGACCCCACCTGGAGCCCTCACCCCCCCGCCCCGCACCCATTGTCCCAGCCCGGAGCCTCTTCCCGCACCCTGAACCCCTCATTTATGGCCTGTACCTCCATCCCGGAGCCCCGTCCCACGCCCAGAGCCCCCCCTTGCACCCCAAACCCCTCAGCCGCAGTCACACTCTAGAGCCCGTGCCACCAGCCAGAGCCTTCACCCCTTCCAGCACCCCAGCCCGGTGAAAATGAGCGAGGGTGGGGGAGAACGAGCAAGGGAGGAAGGGGGAATGGAGTGAGCAGGGTTGGGACCCTGGAGTAAGTGCGGGGCCTCAAGGAAGGGATGGGGAAAGGGTGTTCGGTTTTCTGCTATTAAAAAATTGGCAACCCTATGCTTTGGACATGCTGCATGCTCTCCCAGTTTGCAATGGCATTGCCTTTTTCTCTGAAAGTTTAAAACCTGTATCATAGGTGTCTAGAGAAAATGAGACAGGGTGGAGTTGTGGTCATGTTATAGGTATTGTCCTTTTCCTTTGTTTTATATCTGGATGCACATTAGGTCTTCAATTACTTTGTTTACATTGAGAGAGGAAAAACAATGCTGATGTGGTCAGCTGTTGAGGTAATCAAATGAAAGCAATTAATTCCTTGTGTGCACAGCTATGCACTTGTTCCTAATGGAAAATAAACACTGCTGCTCTCCATAACTCAGCTGAACACTAGATGAAAGACCCAGTGAACCTGGATCTCATCTGCCACATTTACTGTAATACTGTTCCTTTATTTTATTTTGGGGCACTCTTGTTGGCCATTTCTGTTGCAGAACCACCACCTCAGAGAAAGGAAATTGCAGAACTGGTGAGACTGGCGGGGTGTGAATATTGAAGCGTTTTACCTCTGGTACAAATTTCCTTTGTGAGGACTAAGTGTTTTCAAGGAGCGGCTGGTAGTTTTCTCCCTACAACACCCTAAAGTATTAACAATTAGCTGCTGGAAGCAGTTGGGCCCCTGTGCTGCATCATTTCAATCTTAGCAGCACTCTTAAACCTTCCTAGAACTTGCAGTTTACGGCATGGTGCTTGACGGGAGACGTGTGTGATTTCAGAAGCAAATGTGGTCAAGTCCTAGGGAGACCCCAGAGTTCTGCTAAGCTGAAAGACAGGTGCAGCAGCACAGCAGAGAAAGTACTATCTCCTACCCAGCTGCAGCCACAGGTGATATGGGGGTATCCCAGCATTGCCAACCCCAAGTGTTCAAAAATTATGAAACAGGCCCCAGAAAATCATTTTAAAAATAAAAATAAATAAATGTGGGGTCTATTTATATCACTTTTGGTGTGGGAGCTTTAGGGTTCATGTTTTCCAGCTTTTTTTGTATTAATAAGGGCTAGAAACTTATTATTTTTTAATTGAAAGTTGAGGTTCTCATCACATGACTCCAGGAGCTGAGGCCTTAAGAAAAATACCAAGACTCTCAGTAAGATTAGGAAGTGTTGGCAAACTGCAGTCCTGTCTCCCCAAAAGAGGGTAAATCTGATTTGAGAGAGAGAGGAGGGGTTCTATCGATAGGTGTGAGAATAAGACCTTACTGAACTTGGAACTCCAGTTCTGCAAGGGATGAGCAAAGGTTCAAGACAATTCTTAGCTTACACAAATATATCTTTTCCAAACTACTCCTGTATTTTGCTTCCTTACTGTTGCCGATGATTTCCAAAGTATCTGAACAGAAACAGAAGCGAAGAAACCTCCCTCTTCTCTAATTCATTCACAACTTGTCCATTGATATGCATGAGTGAATAGATTGAGTGAGATTAAAATAAAGCCCAGCCTGAACTGTCATCCACACCTCTAACCAAACACTTTTTGAGCATCTCAAAAAAGCTTCATTCTATATATTAACTTAAAAAAAAAAGGTTTTTTTCTTTTTCACTATTGCTGCACTTCCTGGTTTTAGCAAGGGCCAGATGCAGAAGTAAAGTTTTGCAAGAGAGGCTAGTCTCATGCTATTTTCAGTCTGGCTACAAACTTAATGCAAGTTTATTTTTGTTCATGATTTGATAAATTATTGAGTAAAAACTGCTTAGAATGCTAGGGGAAAGGAAAATGGGCAGCAGGAATAGTTCCTTAGGTAGTAGCCTGCCACCAAATCAGAAATGGACAATGATGACAAATCAGCAGAGGTGTAAAATCCCAAGGACTATTGGAAAACCCCTTCTATAAGACAACTAGTTTAGTTTACTTCTTACAAATACCCATGGTGCCTGTCCTTTTAAACTGCGGCAATATAGCTTGACATGTATAGCTTGTGTGGCCTATCATGCTAGTAAAGTATTAAGAATGCTGTGTGTGTGTGTGTATCTGTCTATCTTCTCTCACTCATGTCTTCAACCCTTTTCATAACTAGTGCTATTGAACAGAGTATAACTGATTTTGTGTGCACGCACACGCACACACACACAGTTGAAGACTGGGTTAAAATACTAGAGGAGTCCGGAAATATATGTCAAGCATGGCCACAAGCGGTAGTAGGCTTTCCAGTGCTTGGCATTATTGCTCTTAAAAATTCCAAGCTCAACATATTCAATTCAAAGCACTATATAATATAATATGAGGAACCTAGCCTTCTCTCTCCACTTTCTACCCCTGACCGTGCATAATGAGGCCAATTATGATATGCGTCTCTGTCTCTTTTACTGGTGAGGTAATAAATACTCTGAGGGCATTAGCAATACATAAGGCCTAAACCAGAGCCCACTGAGTTCAAAGGAAAGACTTCCATTGTCCTCCCTGGGCTTGGGATCAGGCTCTAAAAGTAGCGGTGTTTTTGTACTATCTTCAAGTCTGTCGATTTTTCCATTATAAACCTGAGTTTACTTGGGATTCAGAGTAGTAAGGTTGGAGCATACGAGTGACAACTACTATGACGTTTTCAAACCAGATTGCACTGAAACTTTGTCTCTGATAGGAATCCCTGGGCATAGGTGATTCACCTCAAGTCAGCTTGAAAAACTTCCCCATCACTGCTTGAGGTTCTCTGTCTCTGGAGCACCCCAGATTTTGATGCATTCTCTTGGGATTGGGGGAAGGAACTGCAGTAAGCTGCTTCTTTCTAGGATTTTTCCACTAATTCCTAAGGTTATCAGAAAGATCAGATAAGAAAAGGTAGAGCTAGTTCTCCGGTGGCCACACTCAGGTCCTGGCTGTTGCAACTCAAAGCATTTGAAATAGTAAGAAAAACTGACTAGGAAATTTGTCAAAGTGGCCAATAGGTCATCCCTTGGACTCTTGTATGACATTAAGAAAAGGAGTACTTGTGGCACCTTAGAGACTAACCAATTTATTTGAGCATAAGCTTTCGTGAGCTACAGCCCACTTCTCACGGCTGTTACTCTGAAACCTGTCTGACATTACTGGCTCCATCTGTCCTCCTCTAAGAAATTTTTGCAGCCAAAAAGTTCTTCAAGCAGTACATTAAGTGAACTCTGTACCTCTGATGTCTGTTGACTGATTTCTGTTTATAGGATGGGAGAAGTGGGCATACAGTAAGAGGAAAATTACTGACTGGTGGTCATTTTTTTTATCCTTTTCTCCTGCTATACTATATTCCTCCTTTCTTCTGGTCTGGGGATGCTTGTTGATGTTTTTCTTACCTCACTCTTTCTTTATTGCTTTGCCAGTCACATCTGATTGATAGAAAGTGGGTAGGCTGGTACTTGCATACAATACCATCCTTGACTGATAACTCTTTTGCCGCCTCCTCCTTCTAAATGGAGGCGGAATCACTACTGTCTGTTACTGATTTCTAATCACACAAAGGGGAAAGAGACAAAAATAATTATCTGAAGGCAATTTTATCCGATCCAAATGCCTAACCTCCACTACAGCTCTGATCCAAGAAAGATTTTAAGTACAGACTTTAAGTATGTGAATAGTCCCAGTCACTTTTAAAGTTAAGCACACATTCAAGTGCCTTGCTGGATCAGGGCCTAGGTTCAGTCCAGCTAATGATCCAAAAAGGTTTAGTTTGAGGTTTTGATCAAAAATTCAATTTTTGTTTTTTACTTTTTTGTTCCAAATCTGCTTGCTCAATCCTAGCATTAATTTCTGATTTTAATAAATTTCTATATCTAAGTGAGATTAGGGACTCAGGAGGTGAGGAGGTCTCTGTAAGTACCTAGACAGAAATTAGACTGCTTGCATATTTTCAGTGACACTTTGTTTTGACAGCATGATATTGTGTTGTGAGTAAGTATTTACAGAACAGCGAACAGGTAGAATGGGACTTAAACTCTTAAGTCACTTAAGTGCTTTCCAAAGTTATCCAACAACTGGCACTTTTGTTGGACATCTGTCCTTTGCCTTAAGAAAAGGAGTACTAGTGGCACCTTAGAGACTAACCAATTTATTTGAGCATAAGCTTTCGTGAGCTACAGCTCACTTCATCGGATGCATCGGTGTGTAGCTCACGAAAGCTTATGCTCAAATAAATTGGTTAGTCTCTAAGGTGCCACAAGTCCTCCTTTTCTTTTTGCGAATACAGACTAACACGGCTGCTACTCTGAAACCTGTCCTTTGCCTTACGTCCTCTCTCGCGTCATGTTATGTCCTATCTAATATAAGGTGATTGTATGCCCCTTGGGACAGCGTCTTTGTTCTCTCTTTAAATCTCCATGCAAATCTATGACTGATGTTTCTCTATAATAGGCCAGGATTAGAAAGGGTGTGAAGGCGAAATGCTCCTCACGCCTAAACAAGTCCCTACTGGGCAGGGGTGAAGTACCTGCACTGCTTCCATCTAAATACTGCTGTAGCTTGAGAGAGGACTTCAGACTCTAGAGCTGTTGTTCCAGCTACTTTTTCAACACCATGAAACCCAAAGTCCAAAAACCTCAACAAATTTGTATTTTTTTTTCTTCTACCAACTTTTGGCGAAAATAAAGTTTTTGGTTGTTACCAAGGTAAGAAGTGCACCAATTAAAGTTGCTAAGGCATCTGATATGACAAGAGCATCAGCCTGTAAACATTTGTGTCCCTGTGTATCCTTTTATCTTCATTCTCTTTACTATGTATCCTTGCTAGCACACAAAGTTCAGCTGTGTTTAATAGAGCAATTTCACCATTAACTTTACTAGGGCTTTGCATAGTAAGAAAAATGCAGTAGCTGATGTTGTGTAAGCAATTTAGAAACCATAAACGCATATGATTATTATAGTACAGTACTTTGCAAAGTCCATTTGAATTTCATAAGGGGCTCAAATTATTGATTTTGTCAGCACTTTGTGCACTGAGAATTGTAAACAGTGATAGCATGTGGACAATTAGTGTATGTCGTTAGAATATTTTGATTGCTGGTATGTGTAATATTACAACACTCACGTCAGTTGAATGGTCTGCGAGTCTAGAGAAGAAAGCAAAGCAATAAAAGAAATGAACAGTCTAGTCTATCTCAAAACTGCATAATCAGAAGTACAAGGAATTCAGCCCTGACATTCATTATGCTTTGGTAAAGCATTTCACACTGTATTGTATAATTATAACCTACAGAAATATTTTAATAATTTATAAAATGTATTTAATTTTAAAAAGTGATCAGACCTGAGAATAGCATCTGTATTTACACTGGTGAGATATAAATTAAATGGTCTGGATTAATCTTTCTGAAATTTACTTGGAAACAAAGAAGTTTAAAGCTTTTGACACGGCCTCCCAAAGCTATCACTTTGTCTCTCTGTGCCGCCACTCCTCATCTGTACAGTGGAATGATAGCACCTGCCTGCCTCGCAGGGGTGATGAAGGTACGTTCATGTGAGGTGTTCAGCTACTGTGGCAGAGAGACCTATAGGAAGATAAATAGACAGGCAGACCACCCTCTATTTTTTTATAGCTCATAGCTGTAGCTGAGGTCTGCAAATAATTTTCTGTTGTAGCACAGGGTCCTGGTATGGAAAGAGTAGCAAATCACTGACCTAGAACATTTTAAAATAGTTAACCTTAACTTAAACCCCAGGTTTTTCCATGTGAGGAAAAGACGGAGACTTAAGAATAACTTTTTGAACACTGGAAGCTGAAAAAAAAATATCTGGAGAGAATCGCAAAACCAAAAACTCCATTGAGTTTTGCTCATCCTTTGTATTTCCAAACACACATTGTAGCTGTTCACTTGTCCGTAGATACTATAGTATAGAGCAATGATACTCTGGCCTCAGTGGTTCAGGGGCCAAATTAATGAACAGCATTACGCAAAAGAACCGTAGTAGTGTGAATTCATTGTTTCATTTACTATAGTACTATATATTCATATTTAAACAGTATGACGGACAATATTTAGATGATATTCTCACAGCAAAATGACCAAGTATTAGTATTTTGTCAACTACAATTGGTTAATAACATATAAAAGCATCCTGATTGGTTAATAACTTAGACTGGTTAATAATTAAATTGCACACACTTGTGCTGTAAAAAGCCGCAGGAGACACATTTAAAGAGCCACTTGCAGCTTGCAAGCCTCAGTCTGAGTATCGCTAGTATAGAGCAACATTTGTAGCATTAGTTGGTATGCAAGAAAGCATGCTTAGCTGTTACATATTCACTGGGCTGACTAAATATAGTGGTTCCCCCATTTAATCCAATGGGACAGGAAATGACCACACACGTGCTACATGCCTAAGGTAGCTATGCATTTGGGTAAATAGTTACATGGAGTAGACTGGACTTGCCTTGATGCTATTAGTCAGATGTGTACACGTACTATTGATTGTATGTTCTTTGTGACTTGGTGGGGGAGAGTAGTGGAAATCAGGCGTTGCTCAGCACAATGCTTTGGGTGTACATGTAGTTTCTAGTGCTTACGGTGATTGCTGGTAATGGCTGTTCAATAATGTATTCAGTGGATGATGAAACTGAACAGTAGAGCACAACTAGAGGTACTGTGTAGATTCTTTACTCTTCTATTATGGTTTATGAACCCAGTAAAAGCACAGCAGTTGGTAAAAGCGTGATTTATTTGGGTGTATATCAGTAGTTTTTAATCACAGTGTAAAATCTACATGTATTAGCTGTAAGATAGCAGGGAAAAGGATGACACAGGATGTAAAATTTAAAATCCAACCATATAAAATGGTCATGTATGTGGATTCAACAGAGAGAAGAAACTAAACCAAAGGGATTTGGGGTCTGAAATCCCTGGATTTGCTTTCTTATTGTTCACTATTCTTGGCTGTAATTTCATGAGATGGAGACTGTATGTAAGTGTTAATCTATACAGAATAAAGTTTCAGAGAAATCCTATACTGTACTTAGGGTGCTCTAACTGTTCTTGGAGGGGTGGGTGTGTGTGTGTGTGTATGTGTGTGTGTATATATATATATATATATATATATAATAAATATTACGCAATAACCAAATAAACTAGGATAAGGTATACAATACACTGTGTGTGTTACGTTTCTTATATGGTGATAGCAAATCGCTAGAGTTTATAATATATATGAAGTAGATCTGGTGGGGAATTTTTAGATGAAACAGCTTTTTGTCAAAACCATAACTTTTTGTGGAAATGTGTAATTCTCAACAAAACTTCTGGGAAATGTCTCTCAGGCCCAGCATGGAATTTCTGGTCGGAGAGAGCAAGAGACACCCCAGAATAGCCAATAATAGCCCAATGGTTATGGCATTGACCTGGGAAGTGGGAGGCCAAGATTCAAGTTCTTGTAGTGCTTGATTTAGAGGGACTTGCTTCTCGGTCTCTCACATCTAGGATTACCACCTTTGAAATGCACGCAAAAAAAAAAAAAAGGGCATGCCCCCCCATAAGGCAAGCCCACCACAACCCTAACCACAAGGCAACTCTGAGTCCCGCACCCCTTCAACAGCCACTTATAGCATCTAGAGAGATCAGATTTGATAAGCAACATGTTTGTTTTATCAATGATGTTATCAGCACATTTTGCTAGTCAGTCTTTTGTAGTCTGTTTCGTTTAGCCTGTTATTGAATGTGCAGTTTCTGATGCGAGTCGACCCACCCCCCCGGAGTGAAGAAAGATCACTCTCACCATTGCATTGATCTTCCGTTTATTTAATATGCCTTGCATGTCTCTCCACTCTCACATGACTCAAACCTTCTCTCACTCACAGGCACAGTGCACTTGTGTGTTGGTGGCAGACAGCTGCTCTATTTTCAACAGTTTTAATCTAAGTTTCAGAATAACAGCCGTGTTAGTCTGTATTCGCAAAAAGAAAAGGAGTACTTGTGGCACCTTAGAGACTAACCAATTTATTTGAGCGTAAGCTTTCGTGAGCTACAGCTTATCGCTTAAACTGCAGAAGCAGGAACACTGCAGCATCTTTAGCTGGATGCAGAAACTCTTAACATCAGCGATCCCAGTGTATTGTGATAACACTGCAAATCTTTAGACCCCCATTAAAAAAAAAAAAAGAGCCTGGCAGATTTTTCTGGGAACTGGCAAATCCATTAAAAAAAAAAAAAAAAAAAAGCCAGTCAAATACCAGCGACATGGTAACACTACTTACATCCCAGGGGAGCGTTCTGGGCTGGGTTGTAGGTGGTCTGGCCGAGTAGTCAGCCCAGGAGTCAGGTCTAGTGGGTGGAGTAAGTGTCCAGGTTGGGGGATGCAGCCAAGAGTCCGCACCAGAGTCAACTGCAAGTTGCCAGAGTCAGAACAAGGAATTGAAGCTGAGGATCAGAGCCGAGATCAGATACCAGATGCCAGAGCCATGGGTCAAGCCCGAGTCAAGTTCAGAAGTCGGAGGCTTGGGTCGGAGCCAGGACTGGCCAACTGATGGTTGGAAGTGAGATATAAGGGCAGGAACTGGAGGAGAAGCAAGGATCAAGCATGGAGCAAGAGCAAGGTGGGAACAGAAATGAAGACTGGGTGAGCCAGGAGTGGACCAGCAACAGGGTTGGGTGCAGGAGGCAGGCACAAGCAGGGTCTGATGCCGCCCCAACAGGAACTAACCTTGTTGCTCAGACAAACTTCTTGTGCCTCCTGACTTTTTAAATATCCTGGTTGGAGCAACTGGTGGAGCCAAGCGATCCTCCAGTCAGGGCTCTTGTGGGTGGTGCCTTGTCTGAAGCTCTAGTTTTACTATCTTCTTGGCCCACCAGGTTTCAGCAGACCTTGAGTGGATTCCGATGCAGCAGCTATCTGGAAACTCCCAGGCCTGGATTCAAGACCTGGGACATCACCAGGAGTGCCCTGACCACTGGGATAGTGGCTATTCTGGTGTGGGTCTCATTCTGAAAATTTTTGAAAGATCTGAGTTTTGTCTCAAAGCGCAATACAAAACAATTTTGAAATCTCAGTTTCATAGGATGGGAAAAACAGTTTCCCATCTAGCTGTAATGTTCAGTTTCTTATACAGTTTAATAAAAAATAGCTGTATCATTTTTATTTCATTCATTAAGGAGGGAATATTTCAAAACCACATAGAGGACTTTATAAGTCATATGCACTGCTATGAAAATTAAGCCGTAGCTATTTAGGTCTAGTCTTCGAAATGATAGCATTTCCTCCTTTTGAATAGCTATTACGGTAATGAATAAATCCAACTTCATCATGGTTTCCTTTGTAAATGGGTAACCTAGCAACATAGAGTTCATAACTTGGGGAAATTATAACCAGTCCTTTAAGACAGCAAATGTAATAGTAAACATATGATAAAGAAAACAGGGAAAATGTGGGTGCTGTATGCTAGTTCAAAGGGTGGTTGGAAAGAAAATAGAGCAAATTGTGAAAGTTCCATAAAATGAAGTGATAAAAGAATAGAGCTGGTCAAAAACAGGAATTTCCATCCTGAGATGGATTTTTGTTTCATCCCAAATCAGGATGTGTAACACGGATATACTGGCCTTTTAAAAGTCTCTGGGTGAAGATAAAAAGGGAAAAGAACACGAGGAATGTCATTATAGGGATCTACTATAAACCACCAATTTGGGAGGAGGAGGCTGTTGAGGCATGTCTAGAACACATAACAGAAATATCCAAAACGTAAGACCTGGTAGTAAAGGGGGACTTTAACTACCCAGACATGTATTGGAAAAGTAATCCAGCAAAACACAAAATGTCCAGTAAGTTCTTGTAATGAACTGAAACTTTTTGTTTCAGAAGATGAAGGAAGTAACCAAGGGGACAGCCATTTTAGACATTTTCTGACTAACGGGGAGGAAGCAGCTGCAAATCTAAAGATTGAAGGCAATCTGGGTGAAAGTGATCATGAAATGATCATGATCCTAAGGAAAGGAAGGAGTGATAGAAGCAGAATAATGACAACTGAATTAAAAAAAAAAAAAAAAGGCAGACATTAACAAACAGAGAGAATAAGTAGAGAAGGTCCTATCGGAAGAAAATCAAGGAAAAAAGGAATTCAGGAGAGCTGGAAGTTTCTCAAACAGACAATATTTTAAAGTTGCAACAGCAAACTATCCTGATGTGAAGGAATGATAGGAATAATAGTGAGAGGCCAATATGGCTCCATCAAGAGCTCTTTTTTATGATAAAACCTACAAACAGTGGAAACGTTGCTAAAGAGGAGTACAAAAGAATAACACAAGCACATAGGGATAAAATCAGAAAGGATAAGGCACAACATGAGTTACACCTAGCAGGGGACATCAAAGGCAATAAGAAGTTGCTTTATAAATACATTAGGAGCAAGAGAAAGATGAAGGAAAGTGTAGTCCTCTACTTGGAGGAGAAGGAGAGCTAGTAACAGATGACATCAAGAAGACTGAGGTGTTTGTCTATTTTGCTTCAGTCTTCACTAAAAAGGTAAATCGTGACCAGATACTTAACACAAGTAATATTAACAACCATGGGGATGGAATGCAAGCCAAAATAGGAAAAGATCAGGTTAAAGAATATTTAGATTAAGTTAGCTGTATTCAAGTCAGCAAGGCTTGATGAAATTTACCCAGGGTACTTAAGGAACTAGTTGACACAATCTCAGAACCGTTAATAATTATCTCTGAGAACTCATGGAGGACAGGTGAGGCCCCAGAGCACTGGAGAAGGGCAAACATAGTAACTATCTTTAAACAGAGGAGTAAAGAGGACCCGGAGAATTATAAACCAGTCAGCCTACTATTGAAAGCAGAAGAGAAACTGGAACAAATGCTTAAACAATCGATTTGTAAGCACCTTTAAGGATAGTAGGGTTATAAGTAACAGCCAACATGGATTTGTCAAAAACAAATCATGCCAGACCAATCTAATTTTCTTTTTTTGACAGAGTTACTGGCCTATTGGATGGGAGAGGGGAGAAGATGTAGACATGGTTTACAGTGATTTTAGTAAGGCTTTCTGACAGTGCCACATGACATTCTCATATACAAACTAGGTTAAATATGGTCTAGATTAAATTACTAAAAGGTAGTTGCAAAACTGGTTGGGAAAACCATACTCAAAATAGCTAGGAATGGTTTGCTGTCAAACTGGTGGCATTCCAGGGATTCCACAGGGTCCAGTACTTAATCAATATTTTGTTAATGACTTGGATAATGGAGTGGAGAGTACACTTATACATTTGTGGATGATCCCAGATTGGGAGGGGTTGCAAGCACTTTGGAGGACATGATTAGATTTCAAAACAACTTTGACAAATTGGAGAATTGGTCAGAATTCAACAAGATGAAATTCAGTAAAGACAAGTGCAGAGACCTACACTTAGGAAGAAAACATCAAATGCACATTTACAAAATGGGGAATAACTGTCTAGATGGTAGCACGGCTGAAAAGGATGTGGGGGTTATAGTAGATCATAGATTGAATGAGCCAACAATATGATGCAGTTGTAAAAAAGGCCACTATCATTGTGGAGTGTATTAACAGGGGTGTCCTATGTAAAACACTGGTGGTAATGGTCCTGCTCTGCACGGCACTGGTGAGGCCACACCTGGAATACTGTGACCAGTTCTGGACACCACACTTTAGGAAAGATGTGGACAAATTTGGAGAAAGTCCAGAGTACAGCAACAAAAATAATTCAAAGGTTTAGAAAACATGATCCATGAGCAAAAATTAAAAAATATTGGTATATTCAGTCTTGAGAAAAGATTGAGGGGGGGCCTGATTAGTCTTCAAATATGTTATAACAAGGAGTGTGATCATTAGTTCTCCATATCCACTAAAGGCAGGAAAAATAAGTAATGGGTTCAATCTCCAGCAAGGGAGATTTAGTTAAGATTTTAGAAAAAACAACTTTCTAAATATAAGGGTAGTTAAGCCCTGAAATATGGGTCTAAAGGGGGTTGTGGAATCCCCGCTATTAGAGGTTTTTAAGAACAGGTTAGACAAACACCTGTCAGGGATGGCTTAGGGTATACTTGGTCCTGCCTTGATGTTTGTGGGGGGACGTGGACTAGGTGACCTCCTTGAGGTCATGTCCAGCCTTACATGTCTATGATTCTATGAAAGGAACCTGGGTCTATGGCTGTAAAAGGAACTTTCAGTGAAGGTAGAGAACTGAGGGAGGATGGGAAGAGTCGGAGTCAAAGGTGGACTTTTTGAGGACAAGCGACGTCAGGGCATGATTGTATTTGTAGGACAAAGTAACAGAAACACTAATATGGGGGTGCAGGTAGTGGAGGAAAGGAACTGGGGCCCACTCGGGATTAGCGGTGGAGAATAGGTGAGAAATCTTGGTATCCACCACAGAGGAGAGAGAGCAGAACATGCTAGAGTGGGATAAGGGAAATCATGGCACATCTGTCAGTCTCCTTTTTGGAAAGGGTGTTAACATCTTGTGCAGACAGCATGCAGGAAGATAAATCCACTCCTAAAGGAACTGAAGGGAGGAGTTCTATAGATGAAGTCAGAAGCTGGAATTGGAATTTGAAGTGCTGTGTGATCTTTATCATGTGGTCAGGATCTCTCTCATTTATATCTCATCTGAAATATGGCACTTCCAGCAGCACAACTCCCCCTAGCATTGTTCCAGGGCATTGGTTCAATACTGACTCAAAGGAAATAATGCTGCTTATTTGAGTCACCAACTACTACTTCTTGGGTTTCCTTGGTGGTTTCTCGCCAAGTACTGACCAACCCTGACCCTATTTAGCTTATGAGATCTGATGATCTCGTAGCCTGAGGTAGTATGGTTGCTTTAAAGAGCTCTATAGATGCAAGCAAAAGGACAGAATGGGGTCAAACTGATGAGATTTAGGTTGACGTGTATTTCCTGAGATTAAAAGGTCAGGTTTTAATGAATCACATGCATTTTTATTTTTGTATATTCTCCTGAACTTTACAGTTCCTAATCTGGTCTGCAAAGTTAGAGGAATGTGGCTACCTCTGAACATAAGGGCATTGAAAGGATAGCTGGCAGAGTGGACATTTTGTCCACCTTATTTTTCTCCAGACTCCTTTTGATTTTCCATTTTCCCCCCTCCCCCACCCCAGTATTTTTGAGAACATCACCCTTCAAATTAGTAACACCAAAATGGCATTGCAGCAATGTATGACTGCTCTGATATCACTCCCATTCCAGAGGTATGAACTGTAGTGCTGAAATAACTGGCTCTGTGGATAAGGTGAAAGCAGTGGACGTTTTATTCCTTGACTTTAGCAAAGCTTTTGATACAGTCCCCATGGTATTCTTGCCAGCAAGTTAAAGAAGTATGGGCTGGAGGAATGGACTATAAGCTGGATAGAAAGCTGGCTAGATCATCGGGCTCAACAGGTAGTGATCAATGGCTCCATGTCTAGTTGGCAGCTGGTATCAAGCAGAGTACCCCAAGGGTCCTGGGGCCGGTTTTGTTCAATATCTTCATTAATGATCTGGAGGATGGTGTGGATTGCACCCTCGGCAAGTTTGCAGATGACACTAAACTGGGAGGAGAGGTATTTACGCTGGAGGGGAGGGAGAGGACACAGAGGGACCTAGACAAATTAGAGGATTGGGCCAAAAGAAATCTGACGAGGTTCAACAAGGACAAGTGCAGAGTCCTGCACTTATGATGGAAGAATCCCATGCACCGCTACAGGCTAGGGACCGAGAGGCTTGGCAGCAGTTCTGCAGAAAAGGATTAGGGGTTACAGTGGATGAGAAGCTGGATATGAGTCAACAGTGTGCCCTTGTTGCCAAGAAGGCCAATGGCATTTTGGGCTGTATGGGGCATTGCCAGCAGATCGAGGGACGTGATCGTTCCCCTCTATACAACATTGGTGAGGCCTCATCTGGAGTACTGTGTCTAGTTTTGGGCTCCACACTACAAGAAGGATGTGGAAAAATTGGAAAGCATCCAGCGGAGGGCAACAAAAATGATTAGGGGACTAGAACACGTCTTATGAGGAGAGGCTGAGGGAACTGGGATTGTTTAGTCTGCAGAAGAGAAGAATGAGGGGGGTATTTGATAGCTGCTTTCAACTACCTGAAAGGGGGTTCCAAAGAGGCTGGATCTAGACTGTTCTCAGTGGTGGTAGATGACAGAACAAGGAGTAATGGTCTCAAGTTGCAGTGGGGGAGGTTTAGGTTGGATATTAGGAAAAACTTTTTCACTAGGAGGGTGGTGAAGCACTGGAATGCGTTACCTAGGGAGGTGGTGGAATCTCCTTCCTTAGAGGTTTTTAAGGTCAGGCTTAACAAATCCCTGGCTGGGATGATTTAGTTGGGGATTGGTCCTGCTTTGAGCAGGGGGTTGGACTAGATGACCTCCTGAGGTCCCTTCCAACCCGGATATTCTATGATTCTGCCAGTTTGAAACAAACTCTCTCAAATGTCCACTATAGACCAGCCTAATTCCGTTAGGTGAATTTTCATTTGTCTGAAGTTTGTCTAGAACAGCAACTGTCCTCACATTTTTTTTTTTTATTTTTGTTTTCTCCCCACCATATTTTTGCACTTGTGCTCACGTTTGTAGCTTCACCTACTTCCCAACCCTTTTTGAATTGTGCAGATAAAGCCAAGTCTTAATGCATGAGAAATGTTGGTACCCAGCATGAAAACATTAGCCTGCTCCTAGTGCTTGTGTTGTGCTTTGAGATCCTCGGCTGCATGTTCATATATGCCATTGTATAGTGACTATTCAAAATTACCATTGTTTGAAAGCTCAAAACATTATTCTCTGATTCCTGGCGTGGCTGTCTGCCTATGCAGTTTCACTCACAGTTCCTAGTTTTTCACATATACATTATGAAAAATCAGCTCTCAAGATGTGAATCTTCAGCTTACTTAAATGTACACACTGGAATCTTGTTGGAAGGCTTGATTTGGACAACACCTATTTTGATTATCTCTGTAACTGAAAAAGATTATGGATAATGCAGTGGCCTATTCATACACTTTTTTTATATTACAATGTGATAGCCTTCCACAGTCATGCTTACTTTGATCTGAACAATCAGCACATCCGGAGCCTTAAAACAATGACGTCCCCATTTGGACAAGTACAAGGAAGCAAATTTCCATCTCCCAAAGAGAGAGAAGAGAAGGCAGGTCAGCCAGATCATAATTGTCTTTAATTTGCACTTCCAGAAGTTGTAATGTTCACCTGCAGCTTAGTGGCACTCAGAAAAATGTGAAATTCTTCTTTACCTTTGAAAACATTAAAGAAATTACTTCAGATCTGATATTTACAACAGAATGTCCTGCTGATGGACCAAACACATCAGCATCAATAGGATATGCTTCTTTTTATCCATGGAGCTGAATGATCGCTGCAAGTGGTGAACACTAAAATCGAATTCCATAACTTGCAGGTTTGCTTTTATTTTTTTTTATCCTTCAAGAACATTTCACAATGTTCAGCCCTTTTGTACACCAGTGCCATATTGAATCCTTACTATTCTCTCTGAAGTCTTTAGAGACCAGGGATAATTTGGTAACTTAGCTTATCTAGGTGTTTGTCTAGTTGAGTTATTTTTAATAATGGAAAGAAGAGTTGGTCTTTCATAGCGCCGTTCCCCCCGTCGCCGAGTCCCCACAGTATTTCATCTTATCTCTTTAAAACTTCTTTTCCCAATATAAGATGCGTGAACTACACAGCCTTTAGTGAAAGTTAATGTATCTGCTTCAGCATCATTGGTTTCCAGGTGTCTTACAAGCAGCTCATTTTTGTTCTGTGGTATCTTGTAAAATTCCTGTCCCTTTTTGGATAATTTTTTACAGGAAATACCCTGAGGCTTTAATTTCCTTCAACTATTTCACCTACTGTTAGATTTCAGTTGTTTCTTTTATGTCCCCTTTCTTTACTTGCTCTTTGGTGGAGAACAGTTTCCCTTCAGTACTTTTATTCCGTGGGAGGCAACTGTGGGTGGTTACAGCTGACGTGTGCTTCAGAATTTTGTAGCTTTTGTTTGAAAAATTTACCATTCCATCTCTCTCTCTCTCTCTCTCTCTCTCTTTTACACTAGCTGAGTGGCATGTCTCTGTACTGGGGAATCTTACAGCTCTAGGGCATGGGTGTGACCTGGGTCCCATAATTCCAGAGAGGCCCCAGAGGAGCAACTACTTCTTCCACAGAGAGAACTCTTGGAGTCCAAAGGGTGGCCTCTGTCTCTGAGTGCTTTGTCAGAGAGAAGCTGATGAGGGCTACTAAAGTGTAGTGCAGAGGACTAGTAAAGGTTGCAGACATTAATCCCTGCTGGAAGCTCCCTGAGTTGATGGGAGTTGAGGAAAATGCTGGCTATTTCTTTAAATCCAATACATCTACTGCTGCAGCACCTGAGGAAAGGCAGCTACCCCAGGAGAGCAACAGGCAGCCTCTTTTGCCTGCCATCAGCATTCGCAGGTAGATATGACAGTGGGTGAGGGATGGTGAAAGGGAGGACACTGAGGATGGGAAGAGTAAGGAAAAAGACGGAGCTTCCAAGGATGGAGTTGGGAGCATAAGTAGCAGGTAGTTTGGATTAGATTGGATATTTATAGTAAGTGGATGGGGAGGGGAAACTTATAGTTCCCTAGGTTTATCTCCCACTTCAAAGTTTTGGTTGGGGCCCATCTGAACACTGATATTCCCACTTCCCTGCATGCACATCCACGCTGAAGGTCTCGACAACCTCACTTAAAGGGACATTGTGTTGTAATACTGTTACATTTGCAAAGCAAGTATCCTTAACATCACTGTTATAGGGACCCTTCCCCCCCACCCCTTCCTTGTGCCAAGTATCAATGTCCATTGTCTACAATAGAATCTGAGTTTATACTTCTCCTGACATTGGAAAGGATATTTCTTTTTTGTAAACGTTAAAATGTTACGCAGCTCGTGTTTTTAGTTTTAAATATAGCAAAAACATTTTGCTCAAAATAGAAGATTGATTTAGTTCCAGCATCTGGCGTGTGTTAATTTTGAAATGGTAACATAAAAAACACTAAATTAGAGTTTACTAAAATTAGAATCTCAACTGCAGTTGAGTCTCCATTTTGTTACTTTTCAAACTGAACGAGGACGCTTGTCATGAAACTACAAACAAGTGCGCAGTCTCTTTTAATGGACTGTACAGGCCTAACTGCTTGCTTTCCCAAATCGTTTACAATTTACATTGGCAGTGGGCTCAAGGCTAAACATTTTCAATCTAGATTTTAAACACACCTTATGTTTGTGGATGTTTGGATCTGGGGCTTTGGTTCAGGGCAACATCCAAATGTCCATGATTCTAGTTACTACTTGTTTACTGTTATGAACATTTCTGTTTGTTTGCAATGATTCTGGGTACAAACTAAAGTCACATGAAACTTGTGGCTCAGATTCCAATCGGTTGAGTGAATCTTATTTCTGTTTGTGTTTTTTTTTTTCTTGCCTCTTCATTCTACCCCACTTTCCATGATGTATGCCATGTGATAGATATTATGTTGCTATGATTTTCTTTCTAGCTGTGATCCTGACTTCTGTGCATTGCATGAACAATGTCTGACTGTCTTATAACCTCCATGTTTAATCCCTCCATATAAGAATTAAAGAAATCCTCTGCTTTTCTTTCTCATGGGTATTTTATGTTCTTTCTTTGTTTTCTTTAAAGTAAAGGTAATCATATACAAGACTGAGAGAGCATGATTTGCACTTTGGGCGGGGGACTCGAATGTTTCTCACTGAGATTTACTTTGTGTTGCATAGGCCCCCAGTTTCACCAGAGTTGCAGCCC
This sequence comes from Chelonia mydas, assembly GCF_015237465.2. NCBI lineage: Eukaryota > Metazoa > Chordata > Testudines > Cheloniidae > Chelonia > Chelonia mydas. The sequence goes on along the minus strand of NC_057849.1, from coordinate 334,689,523 downwards.
TGAAAACTTCTAACTTTATGAAGTCTTTTGGCAAGCCCAGCCAAAAAAATTTTGGCTTTGTAGGCCTCGTCTCAAGTTTAATTATTAAAGTTTTGTTGAGCCTGAATAGCAAATTCAGGTCCCAGTTTTGGAATAAGAGCCTAGAAGATTGGTGGTGGGAAGGAGGTTCTTAGATATTTAAAGAGAACCTCTGCAAAGCCGCTACCTAGAAGACTATTGTGCGTGAATCTCACCACCAAAAAAAAAAAAAAAATTCTAACACTCTCTTTGCCCAGAGTACATTCTCTCATTCTTGCAGGGGTATTCACGTCCATAATTCCAACTAATTTTAAGACACTTAATCAGTTAAATCCATCTGACTCTGGGAGAATGAGCTCTATCCAGCAAGTCAAGTCTGTTTCATCTGCACATAGAAATATAGGCAATGGTTACTTTAGCTACCATGTAATACGTCATCAGTTAAATGCATAAATTTTTTTTTCCACTGGCCTCTGTCATAGTTGTTAAGTCTGTGGAAAGTAGTTAAATGATTAATGTTGCCAAGCCTAGGATAAAGTGGATTTTTGTTTGATTGTTGCGGTTTTATTTAAGATTTCAAGAATACCAGAGAGGGGAGTGTGGGTGGGGAGGGTTGGATGTGTGTGTGAGGTTTGGGGCTTTAAAGGCATTCCTTTAATTTCACACAGTAATAAGCAGATGGGTTACTTTCAAAATGTCTTCCAATATTTGTATTACAACATTGCTTACAGTGCCCCAACAAAGATTGGCCATCCTTCGGCTATGTGTTCTACAAGCATGTGGTAAAACGTTGTCAGACGTTGGGTGGGAAAACGGAGACGCACAGAGACTAAGTGGCTTTTCCAAGTTTCCATAGTGGGTCAGTGGCAAGGCCCAGATTTGCTGATTCCCAATCCACTAGCCCATGCTATCTAAGTACCCAAAGGGCTCCATCCTGTGGAAGATATATGGGACTGGAAGGGCTCACCAGTATGACCCAGCATGTGTAATTTGGTATCTGTGTTTATGTAATGACATGAATTCATTTTGTAGCATAGGAAATGATGCATTACTCACCTGGAGAATTTCACGTGACATATCTTCGTGTAGAAAAAGCTGTGGCATACATTAAATTTAATTGCTGCTCCTCTGTGGCTTAAAATTGAGGGTGGCTTCTATTAAATTTAATTACTTCCCCCTGCAGCTTGCATGGTTAGTAATCGGGGCAGCTTCTAAACAAAGATTTAGTTGCTATCTTTTAATGAATGGGAAGTGATGGGGGATGTATTCTATAAAATATAGACAGACAACATACCTTTTATACCAACCTTAATTTAATAATGATGATAATAAAAAAGCAAGCTGACTGTAACATCCAAGTGCAATGTTTCAAATGTTACTTTCTTTTAAAAAAGCATTTTCCAAGCTGAATTTGGCCTTGAAGCATTTAAGCAATGAAGCCTTCAATTTGTTCAAGTTCCTTTACAGATTTATGAGGTGAAACAGGTTAATGACAATTTTTTTTTATAGAGCGTTCTATTGACTATAGCTGGCAGATCTGACAGTTAAAATGAAAATTGTTCCAGAAGCAACTTGAGTCAAACTAATTATTGGAGATGTTATAGGGATGTATAATTATATTCACCTTTGAAAAAAAGAAAGGGGGAAAAATTATTACAAATGTGCTTTTTAAAGAACAAGTGGAGAAATAAAAGCTGTAATTGTTCTTAATTATAGTTAACTGTAATTGCACACAATTGCAATATGCAGCACATCAGCCGTAGATTACGAAATCCTGGCACATATATATATCTTGCGCACAAGCAACTTCAAGAGAAGAGCGAGAGTTTTATGAATGTTATGTATAATTTAGCTCTTTTACTTTTGATTCTATCCTTGTTGATTTGATTTTGGTTTTCATGGTTATTGTAGGGAGATGATTGTCAATGGGGCGGTTCTGCCACCGTGAGTTATCCTCTGCAGTTGAGTCAAAATTATCACCTTCCAAAGGAAACTATCACCGTTTTTAGATTAAAAACTGATGCTTGGACCTGCACTGGCCAGATTTTCAAAGGTATTTAGGCACCTATGGATGCAGAAAAGAGCCTAACTCCCATAGATTTCAACCTGCTTAGGTGCTTTTGAAAATCCTACTTGGTACCCATCTGCCTAAGTACCTATGTATTAATGGTTCAAGTCATTAACTTTCAGGAAAAGTGTTCTTGGGCCAAAATCCATGAACTCGGGTACCTAAAGTTAGGTGGTGGTTTCTGTATTATTCACTCAAATAAGAGTCCTAATTTTTCAAAACGGTACATGCAGCTCCTGTTAACTTCAGTGAGACTCAGATCTTCTAAAACATCATGCTGCTCTTATTGGGTGTGTAAATATGGATTTAGGAGCCTGGACTAAGACAACAGGTTTTGAAAATATTGGCATTGATATTTTACTTACAAAATTGGTCATTTCTAATATCAGGTTAGAGGAGCATGTGCTTATGTAAACTATTATTCATCATTGTACACATGACTTTGATGTCCATTCTTGTACATCTTTGAACGCTTCAGATGGACTCTACCAACTCATCTGCCTGGGCCGGGACTGCTTCTAATATTTCTTCATATTGTTTCTCTTTTAAAAAGACAACCTGCCACAAAAGTGTGATTGGGCTTCCTTCTAAATTGTTTGTGCAGAATTGGCAATATCCAGTCTTGGACTGCAGCAGGTTTCAGATCTAATAGGTCGCTAATTTTAAGACCAGAAATAAGTGCTGTATAATTTTGGAACCATCACGTTTCATTTATTTTTGCATGCCATCAGCTTGCTTAATGCATGTACAAAGGGAAATTATAGTCCCAGGTCCAAGCAGCTGTCCATCTAAATCACGCTGCATTGTAGTTTGGGGACACAGGGCAAATGTCAGTTCTTGAAGAGACGGAGATATGTTTGGGAGATAATCAATCATTCAAAGGTTTTTCAGAAATATTGCAAGTTCTGAAGAGAATCATTCAATCAAGATAAGTAGTAGGTTGTTGCACAAGGAGTTTGAGAACAGTTCCGGGTCTAAGGCATGACGCTCAAGATATCTAAAGACTGGAAGGGGGAAAAGGGGGGTAAATAGGGGTGGTTAGGTGAATGGGCAGGTAAGGAAGGGATGGGAGTAAAGCTGAAGGTATGGGTGAAGCTATTTTTGGAGTTAAGGATAAACATTTTGAACTTGTTGCAGAAGAATTAGTAAAGGGAGAATGGAAGGAGAGCAGTCATGGCAACTGGCAGACTCTGAAAGAGCTCACATGGCTGCACTATAATGTTAGCATAACTGTTACAGGGCTCCTAATGAGCCAATTTAAGTAATATTGCTTGACAGCAGGGTTTTTTTTTTATGCCTCTTCATTAAACAGAAAATATATAAAGGCTGACATCCAAATAGCATCCAATTTGGATACAGTTTTATCATTCTGACATTAAGTATAGATGGATGGATTGACCCTGATCTGAACATCTTGAAGGATAATGCTAGTTAGTGGAAGCTACTTAATGTGGAATTAACTGTGTATACATTTGTGTATGTGTCCCGGGAAGAGCTGATTCTGAATGCAAAACATGTTCACCAGTCCCCTTTGTTAATACACAGCATTGCTTGTGCTCTCCAATAAAATATTATTTCTGTGCTTCTTCTGTAATTACATTTAATAATCAGCTCTCACAGTCCAATAGTATTAAACGTAGGAGTCTTTTCAACAAACTATGATAAATAGCTGTTTGCAGAACTGTTGTACTTGAGGAAGCTTTATAGCTCCCTTTGTAAGATTTGTCACTTTCCTAATGCAGCTTCAAAAAGCTCCTAAGCTTTGCTGTGTGGCTTCACTTCCCCCCTCTCCCCCCCGCCTTTTTGTCTGTGAATGTAGCTGGGTAAATGAAGCTTAATGTGCCATTTCCAAGCACTATGACACTCCTCCAGGGCTGGTTACATTTACCATTGCTAAAGTCTAAATAAGTGAGTTTTAATGAGCAGGATCCTTGCTAATAGCAGATTCAGGTACTTAGTAGTCCATGGTATTTAACTGTGGTAGAATTACAGACCATAAATGGTCTGATGATTAATAGACGTACCTGCTATGTATTGCAGCCTGATAGTCCCTTAATGGCACAAACTATCTTAAGAACATACTATTGTTTGGAGGTTCATGTGGGAGAAAAGGCCTAGCTTAGATGTATGTCCTGCTGGCATTTAAAAAAATCTATAAAACCATTAAACTGGGCGATCCTGGAGTGGCAGGCCTGGGACTACAAAGCTGTGCTGGATCTGAGGAGCAAGCTGGAGAATCAGATCAGTCAATACAGCCAGCTGATTGAGGGAGTGACAGACAGGCTGCCAGAGGCAGACCATTAAGAAGGTGGTGGTCACCGCCCAGGAGATTGTGGATGGGAAAATGATTGCGCAGCGATCAGAGGAAGTAATTCAGTAAACAGGCAAATCTCAGTCTGCTGCTGCTGCATTTAGAGCTCCTTTTAGTCTGCTTTAACAAGCCAGGGTGTGGGTTGCATTGTCTTCTGTAGAGGTCTGTGCTCTGCTGTGATTGGAATACTGCTGAATAAAGATCTTCCAAGCACTTTAAAAATAAACAAACAAACTAGTGAGAGAAAAGTAGTACTTATGCACTTTGGCTTCCCCAAGAGGCTTGGTCAGCAGATTCTCTTTATTTAGAGCTGAAGAAGAGTTCCATGTAGCTTGAAAGCTTGTCTCACCAGAAGAAATTAGTCCAATAAAAGATATTACCTCACCCACCTTGTCTCTCTATTATTCTGGGACTTACATGGCTACAGCAACACTGCAGAAACTCTAGTAGGTTGGTTTTGTTTTTGTTTTGTTTTTGTTTTTGATGCAGGCAGAATGACCCAATAGGCCAGATCCCAGCCACATTCTTGTCCAGCCTCACTCCATTTCTGTGCAGTGGCAGAATTTAGTTAGTGAGGGCAGAATTTGACCATATTGTTTTAAATGGTTCGGGGGGGGGGGGGGCGGGGGACGACCAGAAAAAACCCAAAGCAGTTGTGGATGGAATAAAGAAAACCCGACCGCCACAAGTGGTGACTAAAAGAATTGTGGTATGTGGTGAGTCATGGGAGAATCAGGTAACAATCCAGAGGGATAGACTTCAGGATACTTACGAAAATCATGCAAGTCCTGGAGCTCTCATCCCCCGCTCAGCCCCATTTTTGTTAGTGAAAGTCATGGACAGGTCCTGAGCTTCTGTGAATTTTTGTTTATTGTCCATGACCTGTCCCTGACTTTGACTAAAACTAACCCGAACAAAATCTTAACCTTACTCATTATCTCCATCACCCCGTAGACTTTGAAGTCAGAAGGGACCATAATGATCATCTGTGGCCTCCTGAGATAAGAGTGCGGGGGAATAATATCAGGAATAAAAGAGTTAATTGGTGATTGTGTATAATGGCTTTGTTCTTGATTTAATCAATAAGGTTTAACACACAATAACCATCACAACAGATGGACAAAAGTTTAAATATGTTAATGATGGAATACTAAGTATTATTTACAGTCATATTATTTTAGTGTCCTATTATCTTCATTGCGTTTAGCTGTTTCTCCCAAACTGTTCAATCATCTTTGCCCCAGAGACAATGCAATGGGGCCATGAGAACAGATTTTCTCATGAGATTTCAAGTACTCTCTTATTTCTGCTGGGCCTGAAGTGCAGTAAAAGTAGCTACTCTCTGTATTAAAAGCAGGAAGTAGCAAAAATATTGAACCTTTTGTCTTGTGTTTGGCACCCCAGTTTTGCAGAACCAAGAAGCGTGCATATTAAATCAGAAACCCCCAAAGTGTCCCCTCAGATCTACTAACTAATCTAGTTTAGGTACTGCTAACGTACTTCTCCCATTGGTACCTAATCTAGATCCAAACTCCCCTTAATTTAAAGGGTGTTCAAATATCCAAAGTTCATGCACGTGCCCACGTTTACTTTGAATAAGGTTCCGATCAGCATTTGAACCTCTACGTACTTAAACAAATCTCTCAGCATTACAGTTTGCCCATCAGTAAGTTTAATGTAATAGTTTCAGTCCAATGATATTTCTCTAGATCAGAGGCAAAAATAAATTCTTCTTTAAACTTGGCACTGAAGGAAAATCAAGGGTTACTTTTCCAAAATTACAGCACTTGACTAAGCTCAAAGCTCCTTCAGTGGTGCCAAGTCAGTGTGGGTTAGTGAAAAATGTCCCATCCCATGAAATCCCCCAGGTTTTAGGCTGTTACAGTGTGTAAAATCCTGCAAAGTCCATTGATTAAACCCAAATCTAAATTAAAAGAAAAGAGGAAACAAGTTAATGATTAAACTGAAATGTGTACAACATTCTGCATATTTTATCCAGTAAAATGTAAAGCTTTTTTAAAAAACTGATGGAACAGATTACACATTCGAGAATGAGTATTTACAGTGTAATAAAAGCTTGTCTTCAGTACCAGAAGATACATGTACAGAGTTTATACAGAACCTTAGCAATCAGAGGTGGAAAAGACAATAGGTCATACTCCATCCTTCTGCGTAGGTATGCTTACTTCTTGAAGTACTACTTAGGTTTAGTGTTTGGTCTGTTTCGTATATCACAATGATTTAAAGGTCATGTGAGGTGTTAATAATGACATATTGAGAGCCGAATTCTGCCTTTAGTTATAAAGCTGTGCAAAGTCTCAGTTATACAGAGTCACAGTCTGATCCCAAACTATTATTAAGATCTCGGGCTTAATTCTCAACTACCTTGTTGTCACATATATGTTGCAGTCTGATTTACTAGCATTTTACCTTCAAGTGACAACACAGCGTGCAGGGCTATCGTAGATGGAATTAAGAAATTATGACATCTGACATCTGGTGAGAGTCACGCCCTCAAACTTTGTAGAAAGATGTGTGTAGCTAGCACTAGTGGGAATTCTCCCTACCTACCGCAGTAGGGAAATAATAATCTGCTCTGCTCCACGTGGGAATAGAGGAGAGGAATGTCACCACCACCACCACTATCCATGGAGCAATTACAGACCCCTGAGGCTGCTGGAGCACCTCCGCCCCCGTTTTCTCTCTATATAGGTAGAAGGAGGATAGGGGGGATCCCCGACAGAACAAATCTCCCTGCATGCTCCTCCCTACAGTCCCTTCTGTGTCCCCAGGGAGCTGAATACTGCACTTTGGCTGTGATGAGCTGTAGGCCCCCTAGCCTTTTTTCTTTGAGTCCTGTTGTCAGCCTTGCTCACAGAACCACACCAATGGAGCCTGCACATACACAGACAAGGAAGGTCTTGCAGCAAAGGCACTGGATTGGGAGCTCTGGGTTCAATTCCCACCTCTGCCACAGACTTCTTCTATCTTCTTGAGTAATTTACCTAATCTCTGTGTCTCCATAACCCATCTGCAAAATGAGGGTAATACTGCCTCTCTCCCACTGTTTTTGTCTGGCTCTTCTCTATGTAGACCATAAGCTCTTTTGGGGTGAGGGTTATCTTGAAATACATGTTTGGTCAGTACCTAGTACAAGGTACTAGTTGGGCCTCTCCTAGGGTGACGAGAGAGTGTGAAAAATCAGGATGGAAGTGGAGGGTAATAGGTGTCTATATAAGACAAGGCTCTGTGTCAAGGGGTGCAGACTCACCTGGCAGTGCCTCCTGCTGGTCGTCTCGGGGAATTAGCATCTAGCCTCCAGAGCGCCTCCTTCAGGCCGGTGTCTCGCTGCCCCTTTCACTGGGTGCTGCCCCCTGGCAATACCCCCACAGTTCTGGGTCTCCCCCTCCCAAGGGAGCCCCCACCCACTATCCCCACCTCGCCTCAATCTTAGGCTACTGCCAGTCACCAACTAGCCCCTGCTTCCTGGGGCAGACTGCAGTATAAGGGGGTTTGGACCTGTTGCCTCTGTCTACCCGTGGCTGCCCCTGCAACCCCTGTACCTAACAGGCCTTCCCAGGCCCGAGCTCCCCGGCTCCCTTGGCCTTTCTTCCCCAGCCCTGCTCCCAATCTAGGTACTGTTGTCCGTCCGTCCGTCCCCCTCTCTCTCTCTCTCTCTCTCCAAGCTAGAGAGAGAGTCTCTTCTGGAACTTCTGGCTCAAAGCCTTTATAGAGCCAACTGGGCCCTGATTGGGGCATGGCCCCCAGCTGCCACCACTTCCCCCAATCAGCTGAGGTTTTACTCCCTTCCCCTGCCCCAGCCCTCTGCAGCTTTTCCAACCCCTTCAGGGCTGGAGCGGATGCTCACCCTGCTACACTCTGAATATTGGGACTGTCCCTATAAAATTGGGACATCTGGTCACCCTAGCCTCTCTATTCTACTGTAATACAAATCATAAGGCATGAGAGGTTTTTCCTATAGTGTACTTTATAAAAAGCCTTTTGACCTATATCACATTTCTAAAATAGTTGTTTCTTTAACACAGCCAGAATTTTAGAAAATAAATAAATAAAAATATTCACGTTTAGAAGGATATGGAAAATATGGTATAACTCTATCGGAATGTATATTGCATTGCAATGCTTGCGTAGTGCAAGCATTTAAACCTTAATAATATATGCAAGTCAGAAATGCTGGAGTAGCAAAGTTATAATAGCGGAAACACCTGTCTTTATAAAATCATCCTGGGGCAAATGAGAAGCACGTCTGCACATGTCCTCTGTCTTCTCATAGCCAAGTAGTTTTCAAAGTGTCAGCCTGTACAGAAATAGAATGTCCATGTGAACTTGATACCTCACTTCCTAAAAAGAGTGTTCAAATTGTGCTTGAACATCAAGCTCAGCAGCAGTATGTGCAAACAATACTATTGCAAACAGTATCCGTAGCCTTAGTTGAATTCTATTTCTATTTTTTTTATAATTTGGACCGATATCGGTCTATTTTTAAGCAAACTTTTAGATTTTTATTGATTTTTTTTTTTAAACTTGAAGTTGCGTAAAATTGTGGGATTTATGCATTTTTTTCGATTTTTTTTATCTATTTAAATTTTCACGGTTGCAGGAAATTATGGGGGAGTCAGATAATTATTTAATGACCGTAGATGTTGAGATCCAGAAAGTTAAATCTTTATAACCCATTAAAACACAAATTGTCAACATCACATTTCAAAATATACAAAGTAAATGCCTTTAAATCAACAAGTCACACCTATTTTTACTATTTATTTGGTAATCCATTGCTAACTAGCCTCATTCAAAAGTCGAAATCACAGGATTTTGTCTCATAAATTCTCAAGCAATATTTTTCTTATTTTTTTTCTATCTTTAAATTTGTATTATCAATGGAAATATATTTTTTCATCTGAGTGTGTGTGTATAGTGAAATCGATGTTTATCAACATTTACCAATTTAAAAATTGAATCCTTCCATGCCTAATTATGATACCCATTTGATAGCTGACTCTATCATAATTAAATGCATGTGTGTGTGTGTTCAATAATCAGGACAGATGTTAGTACTTTTTAACCTTTACACCATGGAAATCCTTGATTTTGGAGAGTAGGTCCATCAGTTACCATTAGCCAAGATGTTTAGGGATGTAACCCCTAGACCTCTGACTGCCAGAAGCCAGCAGGGGAAGACGGGGGTGAATCTCTCCAAAATTGCCCTGTTCTGTACACTCCCCCTGAGGCTCTGGTACCAGCTACTGTTGGAAAACAGGATACTGGACTAGAGAGACTATCAGTCTGACCCAATATGGCAGTTTTTATGTTCGTGATGAATTTAAAAAAAAAAACTCTTTGAAGAACTTTTGGTTAACTTTTTAAATATAAAATAATTTGTAACCATTTTGATTGTTGCCAGTATCAGTTTGCTTATTTTATAGGGCTTGATTCTGAAGAGGGGGCATTGTAGAAGTATACCAAATAATGAGTGAATGAATACGTAGAAGAGAAAATAGCCGTCTTGTAGAAGTCTAAGCCAGTACGATCACGATACAAAAGTGTTTTCTTTTAAAAATTTAGAAGAACAAAACTCAAACTACATACTGTATTGCAATTGTTTGTTCATGGTGACGAAATCCCCCCAAACCAAGGAAGTGTCCATATTAAGATCAGTAAATCCTCTTGTCTCAAAATGGAGTTTCAGTAGGTGCCATTCATTCCTTTAAGTCAGTATTGAACCAATCCCCACTGCAGTGCTGAGATGAGGAGACACAAGACAATGCCTTTGAGGGTGCCATTTTTCAGCTGAGATGTAAAAATGATCTGACCATTTGTGGTCATGAAAGATCCCTCGGCACATTTCTGCAAGAGTAGAAACATTAACTCCAATGATCTAGTTAAATTCCAGTTTGGGTTGTCACATTCTTCCTGCCTTAAATACCCCCTTCAGTTTTAATCGGATGATTCTTCATTTCCTGTGGTAAACTATTGTGCAATTTTGCTTTGCACTGTTCAATAGTCACTGTCTTTTCATCTCTCTTAGGTCATGCATTTCAGTAGTGGGTAAACTAGTTCTTGTATATACGTGGAGTCTGGAAAGTTGTTTGTTAACGGGTCTGGTTCAAACCCAATTGAAGTCAATGGGATCAGCCCCTACATTATGGAATACTTTTGACAGGAACTGGAAATTACAAATCTAAATTATTATGATTATCATTATCCACGATGACCGGTTTCAGAGTAACAGCCGTGTTAGTCTGTATTCGCAAAAAGAAAAGGAGTACTTGTGGCACCTTAGAGACTAACCAATTTATTTGAGCATAAGCTTCCAATGAAGTGAGCTGTAGCTCACGAAAGCTTATGCTCAAATAAATTGGTTAGTCTCTAAGGTGCCACAAGTACTCCTTTTCTTATTATCCACAATATTACAGGATGCTTTCTTTTGTGTGTTACATCATGCCTATGGCAAATATTCCTGGAGAAATACATCAAGACTCAAATGGTCAAATAGGATTATTTTCTTTTTTAAATTCTTCTATTTTATTCCTTTATTTCCATTTATAAAAAAGGCTCCCTTCTGGGCTACGGGTGCTTGTACAATCTTTAGAAAGCTACAGGACCTGACAATGAAACAGCTGTGAATTGTCACCAAAATGAAAACCCTTTCCAACTTGTGCTCCTCTACAAATTGCTCCATCCCTCTAATATGACCTGAGGATTAACAAATTTCAGCTTTGGTCAACCAGCAAGTCAAGTGAATTCTATAGTCAAGGAGTGGGACCTGAAAACACCCTCCACAACTCTCCTGTTTAAACCAGGGCCTGTTGTTCAGGTACCCTCAGCTGATCTCATCTGCACTGTCACACAGTTGTCTTTGACTGTGCAAAAATTGATCCTTGGAAGATGGAAAAGCTCTTGTGTTTCAGCCTCTTAATGAGCCTCTTAATTATATGATTAATGACCAAACCAAAGAGCCAGATCCACAGCTGTAGTGAATCGACAGAGCTCCATTGGCTTAAATAGTGCTGCACTGATTTATGCCCATTGAGGAATTGGCCCTGAAGAGTTTAATATGGTAGCGGAATAATTTATGTATTTTTTTTTAAATATAGAAGAGAACACAGATGGAGATCACAAGGGAATTAGATTAACAGTCCAACTGCGTGTGTGTGTGTCTGTGTCTGTGTCTGTGTTTCCCCCCATTTATAGCCATATATCGTGTTCAAATCAGTATATTTACATTTTTTTAAAAATACCCACAGGTCTTACTGGAAAGAGGCTGTAATAATTTTCTAAATCCTAGTGGCCAGGTCAAAATGGCTTCTGGAATCCTATTATATAACCTGATCACGTGCTGTCTTTTACTGGGTTTTACAATAGTTTTAAAGCACCATTTTAGAGAAGCGAGAACCATTTCTAAGCATGTTTGTGACTAACAAGGTTTGAAATCTACTCTTGATAAATCTCCTAATGTGAATATAAAGGGCTCCTGAGGCAGTATGTATAACTTAACACTCCTCTCCTTCCTGCACCTCGGTTTACCTCTTGGCAGAAGCACAGGCCAGAATTCTGTCCTTTTAGGACTTTCAGAAAAAAAGCAGCACACAGAGTTAAAACCTTTGAACCGTGAAATGCAACCCCCAGAATGTAGGTGGTGGTAACAGCTGTGAGTCAGCCTCAGTCAACCATACAATTTCTTAGTAAACAAAACAAATACAAACACAACACTTGGCAAACAGCACTGGGAATAGTTTTGAATAACTTTCTTATGCAAAACTATTAGGCAACAAGAATTTTAGTGCTTTTTATACAGATTTCCCTGCTTTTCTAATGGTACATATCGTTGAGTGAGGTTTTGACAAAACACTTACACTTGTATTCTTAGTGGGTGGGGGTGTGTGTGTGTGTGCGCGCGTGCACACGCACCCCTCTGATTTCACAAGGATGATTTCTCAGTTGTTCTAGTGAGGCCTCAAAACCCATGTGTGTCACCTGGATTCCCCAGAGCCCAAGGAGAATGGTAACTTCTCAGTTCCCACCAAACACTCCAGAATTTCCACAGTCTGCAGATCCTCATTACTAGCAGCAGCTTCAGTCCACTGTGCAAATATCTGGCTGTTTTTCTCTTTTCCAGTAAGATTTGGGAATCTGCAGCCTGTTTCCAAAGTGATGCAGGTATTGGGATGCAGACTCCTCAGGAGACATATCTCTTGATCCTGGGTTGATCAGCTGCTGAATCCACAGGGCTGGATCCAACTCCCATATTTATAACTTTCCTCCCTCTGAGCTGTGATTGGTTCAGTCGAGTCAACTTTCAGATGGTGGATGTGCAAAACCTGCGAGACTGCTTCCCCTTAATGGAAACTTCTGCACAGCTTCAGAAACAGCTACTGAGCATGTCTAGTAACTGCCACCCCACCTCCCTACGTCTGGATGTTTCTGGGCTCTTGGAAGTTGTTCTGCCCTGTTCTCTCTCCATGTGCAGAGAGACAAAGGATTCAGATAAAATCCATATCTTCTCCCCTCCTTGGGACTGAAGAAAAATCTAACACTGCAGAATAAGCAAGTGGGTTACATAGAGAAGTCTTGACTTATACATGCCATGTCAAAGAAGGAAATATGCTCAGTTCAATTTAGATTGCATCTTCCCAAATGGAGCAGTATGATCATTAACTCTCTGATCTGATAGCTGACAATTTAAGAGGTTATAACCTAATTTTTATAGCATTGGTAAAATCAGGCTCTGGTTTACACCCTTTCCACCCGCCTTAACTTCAGTGAGGTTGTATGCAGTGTTAATCAGCCCTGTATCTTTTACATTGGATTTCAAGGTCCTCCCAAACTTTTGGCAGGATCTTACAACATGATGTTATGTAGGTCTTTCCCTGGAGTGTATTTTCTTGCTCTTGTTGATGTATCCAAGACTGATCAACTTATTTTTTTTTAATAAACTTTTATTTTTGCTACCGATTCGATAAACACAAATGATGATTTACTGTGTTTGTCACTTGAGGCTAGTAGAAATATGAAAACGAGCTGTATAAATCTATGTTCTGTTTCTTGAAACATTGCAGCATGGGTTTCCATTTGTTTTTGAAATAAAACCTTTTTGGGTATTGCTAGATAAGTGACCTGCACCATAAAGAGCGGTTCTTTACTGCACCAGGAATTTACTTTTAGACTAGTATTGGTGCTATTCCCAATACTTGCAGCAGGATATTTACTGTGGTAAATGTAACAACTGCAGACAGTAAATATTCAGTTTTTATTGGCACTCATTGCAAAGATTTATTTATTTTTAGCAGCGGAAACCCAGGTTTATTTTGTAGGAATGTCATGTGTTGCGTACTAATTTAAAGGGTTGCTCTTGCTAGGTCTTAATTTTTTTTTAATAGGGCTAAATACTTGCTCACACTGCATGACAAAATCTTCTGATAGCCGGGAAATTGTCTCTCTTTATTTTTTATTTATTTTTGTTTTTAGAAGAAGCTTTTGTTGGAGAGTTATATTTTGGATTTGATCATGATTTCAGAATTTATTATCTTGGTAAAATAAAAAATTGATCTACCAAAATGTGGAACTGACAATGCAATTAATCCCATAAAAAGTTTATGCTTGTTTGTTTTTAAATTAATCATTTTAATTTTAAATTAATTTCAAAGGTTGCTTTTATAGGTCTAACTTCTTTACTCTTTGCTATGTTCAGGACTCCACATTCCAGCATTACACTTCTTTTTAATTATCATTCCTTCACCTTGTCATTTCTCAGGGCATAAACTTTGCTTTTTAAAGTACAAGCATGTGGTATGTGGTCAGAATACTGGGCCACATGTTACGATGGGGTTTGTAGAATTCTGGTTTTGATCATATCATCACCTCTTGTGATTAAAATCTAGGCAGTACCTTTGGGAAAAGGAATTGCTATCTCCTCTCCCACCTCAGGAGCTTTCCAGAAAGTTCTTCTGTGAAAGGGTAGGGATTACAATATATTAGAAAATGGTTAGTACTGAAACGTTAAATGACCCTGTTAATATGTTACACAAAGCTAAATGCATTAGTTACTTAGAAGTGTATAAATTGTGGGTTAAACTTGAGAAATCTAATCTCTTGAAACCAATGCTCAGTAGATCCTAATGGAAATAAATGTCTAAGAATTATAGCTACATAAAAACTCTACACAGAATCAAACCCAAATATGTGCGGCCCCAGTGTAGTTCTTCTCCTCACTCTATTCCCCTTCCCCCCACCCACCCTTTTACATCCTACCAGGTCACTAGTACTACTGCACTTTTAATAATAGGTGTCTGAGTTAGACAACAGCTAAATACTTAGCTGACTGATACAACTGGGGTTGAATTTAATGGCAATATACCCCTAACTAGGTCCTTCGGAAGGGCCAGATTGTGGCTGGCTGGTCTGCAAGTGTGTGTGGTAGGGTGAAGAGCATAAGTCGCCCCTATGCTCCTGCATAGTGGTTGAGTGCAGTCCCTGTATTTCCTGGAGCAAAGAACTCCAAAGAGGACAATGAGGTCTGGGGAGATGCCAAGGTTCTACTCCTGTGCACCAGCTAACAGGACTGGTTGTGCACACATTGAGAAGGAAAAGGGCGTAGCAACTCACATGGTGCATTGCTAAGCATAGGTGAGCTTCTCTCTGAGCCAGAACTCCACCTGAGCCGCCCAGAAGTCTTTCTGGCTCCACACTGACCCCAGCTGCCAGATGTGCCTGTATGATTCAGTGAAGACCACAGCTGGGCAATACAAAAAGAGATGAAATTCAGTGTCCAGAAGAGCAAGGCAATGCATGTTAAAAGGAAGAATTTTAATTCTTATAGAACCATAGGAGCTTCTCGATTAACTGTAATCACTGAGGAAAAATATATTGGTATCATTGTGGGCTGCTCTAGGAAAACAACCACTCAATGTGCAGCAGTATCCAAAGATGTCAAATTGTATTATGGAAAGGAAGAAGAAAAATCCTTACAATATTGCAATGCCATTACCATGCTTTTGTTTTGAATATCCCGTATGCCTCTGGTCATCCCATCTCAGAAAGTATATTGCAAAAAACAACAGGCCTCAGAGGAGAGCAACGAAAATTATTAGAGGCAACGAAAATCTTCTGTATGAAAAGAGATTAAAAAGATTAGGACTACTTAAAGTAGGGCAGAAAAAAAAGATGTGACTTGGTAAAGGGTTGTGTGTGTGTGAGACTTGGTAAAGGGGTGTATGTGTGTGTGTGTAATGATGATAATGAATAGAATCGTAGAATACCAGGGTTGGAAGGGACCTCAGGAGGTCATCTAGTCCAACCCCCTGCTCAAAGCAGGACCAATCCCCACTTTTTGCCCCAGATCCCAAATGGGTTGAACTCAAGGATTGTACTCACAACCCTGGGTTTAGCAGGCTAATGCTCAAACCACTGAGCTATTCCTCTGAAGGTAGATCAAATTTAACCATTGTCGTAATACAAGAGCCAAAGCGACATCCAACGAAAAGAAAAGGCAACAAATTTAAACTGATAAAGCTTTTTGTACAAAGCATAATTAATGTGACCCTTGCTACCACAAGGTGTTATTGAGGCCAAGAGTTTAGCAGGATTCAAAAAGGATTATTGATATAAATTTATGTTAAGAATACAGCAGCTGTAGCAGACCAGGTAGAAATCTGAGATCTTCCATCATGCTTTATGATGGCAAGGGTTCCTACATTTTTCTGTGTGGACTGCCTTTTAAGGCCGAGGATTGCTTGTGAGCCAGATGCCCTCTCATTTGTGATTCCACAGCGTACCTATGACAGTTACATCAGTTGCTGACATGGAAAACTACTGTTAGGAAAGCATGTAATGTCTTTCAATGTCATGTTAGGAAAGCGTAGGCTGTCTTGCAATGTCTGGAAATGAGGAGACAGCATCATGTGACCAGTGGCCTCTCTGCAGACAAGTGTTCACAGGCCATAGTTTGGGAACCTCGGCTTCAGAATATCAACGGAAGTTAGAAAAAAAAAAAACTTCTGATTGTTTTTCTCCATTGTGTAGGTTTAAGTGGTTGTTTGAAACCGCTGGTAGTGGACGCCTTAGAAGGCAAGATGATAAACTAGGTGGACCATTGGTGTAGTCCAGTATAACAGTCCCTATGTTTTTTGGTTTTCGGGTTTTACACAGAGGGCGGGAGGGGGGAAAAAAAAAAAAAAAACCTAGTTAAAAATTCCAAAATTCAGTGAATGGTTGGATGCTGAAATAAATCCAGGCCAGATGGATTTAGAAGCTGGAGAGCAGGTGTAGTAGTATAGTGATAAATTTATATATACACCACTTGTGTGGAGGTGATAGCCATGAGATGAATTGTGATAAATCATCCACCTTAGCCGAGCCTCCCTGCCTTCTGCTCACCAATCCATTTCCCCTGAAATTTATTTCCAACCCAAGAACAGCTTCAAGCAGACCCTTTTTTTTTAAATCACATCTACCTGCCAAGTACCAGCCTCCCAAATCTGGTACTTCCCACTTAAAAATTACCACTGCCCAAAGCCTAGAATGGGAAGATTCGGTCCTGAATCAGTGGTACTTCTGTAACATCACAGTGTCACAGATTTAGGATCCAATAGCTGGTGCAGAGATAGAAGGTGGGAGCTTTTTGCCATTGCGAAATGGGCCCAGTGCTTGGCTCTAGCCCTAGAGGAAGCTGCAGGGTTGGAATTTAAAATAGCAATATAATTTTATGGATAGAAAAACTACACCTGGATAATGTAACAGTCAGAAACTCACACTAAAAATCTTTTGTATTGCTCTCCACCATGATGTATTTCCTGTTTATTACATGCTTGTGCATATTCTCGCATGGGACATCAGCTCCACATATGGGGCGTGCATGATCTTTGCCTTTAAAATGTTATAATCTCTGTAAACACTAACCAATTTTCCCTTCGGTATATCTTACAGAGAGACTGCCACAGAGTTAGCTGGAACATTACCAAGGTAAGCAAGCTGTTCTAAACTAATCTGTATATCTGCTTCTGGTAGCTGCTGAAAGAAGCACAGCCTCTTGAGCCAGAGCATCATTCTTTCATATAGAAACCTGTCAGGGTGTGGGGAGGCAACTTGGGTATATGGAGAAAACAGCATTTTGATTTGTTTGCCATACCCAGTAAAATGGCTGTAAAGAGCTGTGCCCCCCCCCGCAAAACGGATCATTTTAAATCAACATGTTTAAACTGCTTTGAGGCTCAGCTCAGTTGGCTACCACCTGAAGAAACGGATCCCAGATTTGGTTTCCTGCCACGTTCAAACTATGTATGTTGTAGGTGATTTCGATGTTGCCTTGTATTTTATCAGTAAGGGAAAAGTTGGTTGTGAAGATCCAAATGTGCTTTCATTGGGAAAGCAGAAGAACCATACAGATCCGATCTTCCAACCTTTCAAAGAATGGGTGAGAGAAGACTACCTCCTTGTGGTCAGAGGAGACAAATATAAGGCTGTAATCATGGAGATGAAAATTATTCAAACAACTGAAAAAATATAGGGTGGCATTACATTCTGAATATCAAGGAACAATGCATGTGTTCCTTTTGCATCTCATTTCACCCCAGCTTCTTTATTATTGAATTGCGTGGGGGTTTTTTAACAAGCTTAGTTATTTTTCAGTGAATATTATATTGTAGTTTGACATTATATTCATAATGAAAATGTGTAAAATGCAAACCATGAAATCCTCTTTGCAATTATAAAATCATTTTTTTAACAACATGGTGGTAAAGATATTTGACACATCAGCTATGTCTCATTCTAAGGCAGCTAAAAAAAACTGCTTAACTTTTTTGGAGGGTCATGTGAGATCCAAATGTTTGTTCATTGGACAAGCAGGAGAACCACATTTGTTTATGGTGAGAACCATGGCTTGACTTAATTCCAACATATAGTAACAAAGTGTATTTTTTCCTTCATTTGACGGATATTTTTCTTTGGTTGTTTTCCAGGAATGTTTGCAGGTACACACAACCTAGCTTGAATATAGCTAGGTCTTTCAGCTATCATTCTCTTTTTAGGTTTTCTGTCCTTTATTATCTTCAAATGTGCAATGAAATATGTTGGTGCAATTTAACAAGGCATGTGAAATTCTGTTTATTCTCTGGCTAATGATCTGTGTGGTACATGACACTTAGGGATTTTTATTCTTTGTAGTCACAAAGGAATGCTTACCATTCTGCATCTGGGAAAAATGAAAATAGAGATTCAACAGCAGCTGACTAGTTAATCCTTGCTTGAAGACATTGGTATTTACTATGTTTCATAATCATTTAGTTGTGTCATTTTCCTTAGTTTTAAGGGTAGAGTATGTCCAATCTGATTGCACTGCATGTCATTAACTTAACTTTGACTTGGCATTAGTTGACAATATGAAGTGAAAATATGAAACCTTTGTACAGCAGAAGTGAATTCTACCCTGGTAGTTTTAAATGCTTTGAAGTTAAAATGAGAAATCTACACTAAGAGCTTGAGTAAGCATCCAGTTTCTATCTCACTGCTAATGGAAACCTAACTGTGTGTTTGAATTCTTGCCACAGCTGAAATTAAAGTCTGGTGGTAATATGTCACAAGTAGAAATTAGATTATATGAGCAATGTGCATGAGGCATTGTAATTGTATTATAAATATTAAAGCCAATGATCTTGTCTAGATTAAAACAAATGTTTACAGCTGTGTGAGTCTTGGCGTTCTTCTTCTAATCTTCAAGCTTTTTTCTGGTGTGACCTGTCATTGCTTTTGTTTCAGTAGTAGACTTCTTTGATTTACTCTTTATTGATTAGTTTTTGAGATATTCTTTGTTCAAACTGCAAATTAATACTTTTGATATTAACGATTCATAAATTTAGAACCTAATCCAAGAATTTTTTTCTTCTGTCGATGCTGATTTTCTTCCCAAAATGATTCATTTCAATAGACACAATTTTAGGTATTGGGATTTTAAAAATATAAAAGAAATAACTGTTCTTTTGTAGATACTGTGCTATCCACACATTTGCCTAATGAGACAAACAAACAAAAAAAAAGGCCACTCCGCCGCAGTTCAGAATATTAAAACTTATTTATGTAACTAAACAGAGAAAAGTCATTATGTTTACAAATAGTCATAAGCATATACGTGGTATAAATTGTTCAAATCCTTTCCTTCATTAGTAAATTGGCCCAAAAGAATCTCCTCTTTAACCCTTCCGAGCATATGGAAGTGTGTATATGTGTATGCTATGTATTTGTCTGCTCATCTGAAGGATGTCAGCATTTTCAGGGTTAATGGTGCCTCCAGGGGTTTTCTGGCTTTGTCAACATACTAAAAATAAATATTCTTTCCAAATTTGTGCACAGATTAATTGGATTATATATAAAAAAGTGCGTGCTCCAATTTCCCAGAAAAGAGTTAATAAATTAGGAAACATGTTTTCTTTCTCTCCTGTCCTAATTAAGAGACTCATAAGTGTGTGTTCAAAAAGTAAAGGTAAGAAAAGAATCCCTGTTAAAACACAGGAGGGTGGATTGTTTGGTTTTTTTTTCATGTTGGCATCAGCCATCAAATGCTGTTGAGCATTTTCTGAATAATCATTTTAAATAGGAAGACACGTTTTCTTCTGATTTACTTAGCCAAAAGATTCACCAACAGATTTCATAAGTGCTTAGGGTCAAGATGGAGAAAAATTGAAAAACTGAGTTTTGTAAACTTCTGTTAAAAGGAAATTTAATGGATAATTTTGTGTTTGTAGAAAGATATAAATTAGAAACAAATACATGATGGGATTAACTGCAAGAACTTGATAGCTAGGTTTTATACTACGTGTCTTTGTCTTTACTGCCTTATTTCTGTTGATATGTTTAGATAATATAGAATAGAGAGAGAATTGATTTTAAACTTAAAATCCAATAGATTCAACTTCATTATTTTATTATATATATATATATATATATAAGGCCATGGATTTTTGTTTTTCGAAGAAAGGTTTTCTATGTATAACAGCACATCAAAGAAAAGATCTTCATAAGGAAAACTTCATAATATTGTTAGGTTGTTCATTGCATGACCTATTTAGAGTACTCAGATTATTCTTGTTGTAGACTACATAATTAAATTTTAAATGGAACATGATAAAGAAATTATACTGGTGATCTCCGGAGACTTGAATACCCTATTTGGCTCTTTACAAGAGTGTAGCAAAGGCATATTTTAAAATTTAATAAAGGTCTGGCCTCATTTTTTTCCTCTTAGATTTTCTAGAGCTGCTGTGCCAATCCTGTTCCAAAGCTACTTTTGCAGATCTATACTATCTACATGTTACCTGAAATAACAGATCAAAATATAGTTCTTAAAAGCATGTTTATCTTGACTTGAGAAATCCGTTATTTAAGCATGATACAGCATAGCTGATCAATCAAACTAGTCTCATAAAACCTACAGTGCCTGAATTGGTACCTGTAGAAAATTGGGCTTCATCTTGTTTTGGTAACATTTGTGTTGTCCTTAGAACTTATCAAGCAAAAGAGGCAGAGTATTATTTTGGAGCAACAGGCATTTTGCAATGTAGACTGCCTATTCTCAGAGCATAAATTGCACTCCATGAGGGGGTCAAAGAGACAAGACAACACAGCCAAGGAACAAATAAGAATACTTGGCTTCCACATCTAAGGAGCCGTTTTCGTCTCTAGGGTAAATAAAACATGTTTCCTAACCTTCCATGATTTTTTTATATATATATTTAAAGAGACATAATCTGTATAAAATCCTATATTTTAAATATTTATCTCTTTACTATTATACTAATAACAGCTTAGGTTATTACTGCTAAAAGAAAATTTAAGATCTTATTAACTTGCTATGTTTTGTGCTGCTGGCTTAATTTTGCGTTTCATTCATCAGTACTTGGGAGAATGAAGTGAACCGGTCACTTCCTGTAGTAACCCAGGGCTCTTGTTTGCATTTCCAGAACTCCAGGGAAATGTGTAAAATGCCTGTGTAAATGAAAGTAAGAATAGATCCAAGAGCTGTTGTTGAAATTAGATCAAAATTTGAGTAAGGTTTTTTTTATTACACTGTGTTAGTAATTGGCCTCTTCAAACAATAAATAAACAAATAAATAAATAAAAAAAGAAAGAAGAAGAAAAGGAAAAGAAGATGTGTTGGGGGGAAGCAAAACAAACATCTGCATTAAAAATATAATAGATGTTAAAATACAAAGCACCTAAAGAAGACAGGGACCTACAGTATTAAAATACAGGCTAATAGTCTGTGTTTGAGTTCTGTGACTGTATGTGTGTTTAAACAATATATATATGTGATCAGCTAAAATCAAGGTTTACAGTACATTATGACTTTGAATTTCTTGGCATGCATTTGGGATTTGTGGGTAAAATTTCCAAAGGTGCACAAGTCCCATTTTCAAAAGAGACTGGCTCATTTAGGCACAAAGTCTCACTGAGAACCAATGGGACATAGGCTACTAAGTGCCTAAGTCACTTTGACAGTGGAATGTAGGCTCTGAAGTATGCTTCAGCTGAAGTAGGCTTTTGAAAGTTTTACACACAACTTCACTTTTATTGAAATATAATACAGTTAGGCTTTTATCTAAAGGGAAAAATAAAATTGACAGCCCACCATATGACAGGCAAAGTGAAATCTCTTGATTGCTAACTGACAGCCATTTTTATGATACCATTGTGTTATGGAATGATCTGTCTTCCAAGGAGCTAAGTATACAAGACTTTGAAACATTGCTGCCTTGACAGACATAATCCAAGTAATTGCTTGTAAATTCTGGGTGAATTATAAAATCTGTGTGGTTATTTCAAATTAGTTAATAAAACATCCATGAAGATTTTAATGAAAATATCATCATAAAAAGGAACATTTGTAATAGTAGTAGCAGAGAGTTGATTAAAGGCCTCCTTGAGATTCATATTGCCTCGCTTCCATTAATCCATACAAAACCCAGTTTATAGGACCATCTTCATTGCTTGTCACTCCAATTGTGCCACCATGCCCTCCGTTAACAATCAGTGAAAAAATTTAAAACAGCATCGAGTTCAACCTTCTTTTCTTTAAATTCAAGAATGTCCCCAACTCTGACCTTCTTTGCCATTCATGTCTCTTATCAAGACACCCAGTGCTCTGCCAGTGGTACCAGTCTTGAACACCCATTGTCCGCTTCTTCCATATATGTCTCTCTGCTTTCTTCTACTCTGCCTTTACCCATGAAACCCTGTATAGAAGTTTCAGAGTAACAGCCGTGTTAGTCTGTATTTGCAAAAAGAAAAGGAGGACTTGTGGCACCTTAGAGACTAACCAATTTATTTGAGCATGAGCTTTCGTGAGCTACAGAAGTGAGCTGTAGCTCACGAAAGCTCATGCTCAAATAAATTAGTTAGTCTCTAAGGTGCCACAAGTACTCCTTTTCTTTTTGTATAGAAGTTGTCCCACCAGTTATTGGGCTCAATACAGTAATTACTGGTGTAATTCAGGAGCTTGGACTAGATGCTCATGATGCCTTTAAAATCCATTAATTAGTTACAGTTTCCTTTTCCTCCTGCAAATCCCTTCTCAATATGCCCTTCCACTCTGATAGGTCAACTATGATCTCTCGGTTGGGTGGCAGTTGGGAATAGCTGATACTGATGATTATTTTTATTTCAAATTATTTGGATCCTTTCAGTTGTTCCCATACTAGTCTCTGTGAAAACATGATCTTATTGTTTACCTCGTCCTCCTTCCCCACTATCTTCCTACTGTTTGCTTATGCTCTCTTTTTGTGTGTTGTTTCAAACCACCTTTTCAATTTTAGGATGCTCAATCTGTGACACATTATAAAGGCAGGGTTTTCAGTGGGAAGGTGCTCTGCACTTTCTGAAAATCCGATCCTTTTAAGACCTCTCAAATTGGGCATACAAAAATGGAGACTTCCAAAATCACTAATCACTTTTGGAAATCTTGTCCCTAATCTTTCAGTGCCTAAGTTCCCCATTTGTGAATGGATACTTCCTTTGTCTTGTTTAGTTAGCTTTAGGGAAGAGACTGTCTATTACTGTGGATCTAAATGGCACAACGAAGCCATGATTTTGGGGGGGGTCTCCAGGCACTACTATAATACAAATAATAAATAGTAATTTCTTTGCTATGGCAGAACACTTAAGTTGATTTATTTGAAATGTACTGTGCTTTTGAACAAATTATACCAAAGTTATCAGTTAATTTTCTGAAATTTTTCAAGTAAAGCTCCAACAACCTTAATAAGAAGGTTGAATATTTGTTTGTTCAGGTACATACTGAAACAATTTTATCTTCATTCAAAACTATTTTTTCAGATGATGTTAGTCATGAAACACATTGGTTTATGTGGTCTATGAAATTCATCATTTGTGTAATGAAAACAGGCAATTTTCCATGGAGGAAAAAATAGTATTCTTCATAATCCCTAATGTTGTGTAGGATCTGATTAATTTCTGAAGAGGTATTTTTAAAACCTATGAAGGAAACTGTTCACAGATTAAAATAAAAAGGACAGAGGGTGATTTACTATCCAGGTAAATTTTCTAGTGATCATTCCAGGTAAAATTTTCAAAAGTGCCAAAGTTACTTAGTGCCAGATTTAGATACCTAAAGATGCAACTAGGCCCTTTGGGTGATCTTGAAAATTCCACTGGCATCTAACTCCCCTAAATACATTTTAAAATCTGACACTTAGCCTCCCAACTTACTTGAAAATTTTACCTTCCATCTTCAGAAGTCCTCTGACCAACAGCCTAGGTGTTCTGATGGTCATTGGCAGGTGGTGAAAGTAGTTGTTGATTCAAATGATGGGTAATTTGATAGAGTAACCGTCTCCCTTACTTGAATGAATTTGGTTTTGCATCATCTCCAAGAGTCTGGTAGGTTTTATCCACATTTTACACTTAGGGAGCCAGAGTTACATTCATTTTTATTCATCTATCCCAGACTCCTAGGTACCTTTTTAAACTTATGTTTAAAACTATAGCAATCCAAAGATGTCCAGTGCTTTGTGTGGCAGAAATGAAAAGAACTCAGCTGATTCACAGTCCTGAGGGTGAATCCCAAGATGATGATTTTATTTGTACAATGCCTAAAGAGTGTGAAGTACTTTATAGAACACATTAAATACATTGTCCTTTTTTCTAGGAGGCCTCATAGCCGAATTTTAAGGCAAGGCACTATGAATGTGAACGCTAAAAAACAGGGAGAGAAGAAAAGAGAATATTTGTGAGGATTAAAATAGTAAGACTGAGTGGTTACTTATGTACGCTTCTTAATGGTACCACTTTTACTTGTCTTACTACTTTGTTAATGTAAATGCACACTGGGCTACGGAGAACTTTTAATGGACATGGGATTAATATTTCTTGGCTTCGCACAACAAGGGAGCCTTTTTGAAAAGGCTGAATGATGAGAGGGAAGGAGGCCTTGCAGAGTGGGATTTGGAAAGTCATTTCATGCGTAGGAAACAGCATAGAAGATGATGTGGAAAGTGAAGGGTCAATCCTTGCTCTCTCCAACTAGACCCCCATTCAGCAGAGATCAATAGAAATACTCATGTGCTTAAAGTTAGATACATGCTTAAGCACTTTGCTGAATCAGGGCCCTAGTGCTCAAGCTCACCCAGAATAGTATCCTTTAGAAACTTGGTGCTGATGATGGGGCTTGTGTGAGTAATTTTTGGGAATAATTTCAAACCTAGATATAGATTTGGAAACTAAATAATAAGGTGAATATCTGAGGTTGGCGCAGGAAAGAAAGCTAGCAATTTAGGTCAAGGAGATGATTCGTTAGTATGATCGTGTAGAGAACCTTTCATTTCTGATCTATCCCTGATAAGAGTTTATACCAAGTGATGTCTATTTGACAACCTATTTGAAATGAGTTGGTGACATCAGTCCATTTATTTACATTCGCGTCACCTAACAATGGTCAGCGTAGACCAAGAGTAAGGCATGTTGATGGACAAAGTGAAGAAGTTTGCATTGCCGCTCCTTGTGTAGTAGATAAACATGAGACTTCAATCTAGCCTCTTTTCTCAGCAGTGCTTTTGCTCATTTTAATGTACACAAATCAACTTTATTTATAAAGTCTAATAGTTAGAGAAGCAATGTAACAATTATTTTAATTCGAAAGGATCCTGCTATGAATTATGTACAAGTCTTTAAGAATTCTAAATAAAATATTTAAAAGATCAAAAGTGTAATACTTCTCCCCAGTGTTCAAGGTTAACAGCTTATATTTCATCTACATTATATTAAAAACATTTTTATTGGAGTCTATAAATGTTAAACGTTTTTAGGAGACAATGATCATAATGGAACTGAATGCAAAACTGTGGACAAAGTTTCAAAGCAAAAATTAGTGATTTTTTTTTTTTGCATGTTTCCGTTTTTGGATGCCAGTTTGAGATACCTCTTAGCGTCAATGAGAATACTCACATGAGTAAGGGTTGCCAGGATTGGGTCCTTAGGTATCGCCACAAGAGCAAGATAACAAAGAAAATAAAACAAGACAAGGTTTTAATAGGGCTAAAACGCACACATGCCAGGCCAGATCTTCAGCTGGTGGGGTAGCACTGGTGGCTGTAATGGTGCAACGCCACTTTAAACCAGTTGAAGGTCTGGCCCATTTTTCCTTAAATTTCCTGTGACTCCCAGTAGGCTTTGCAATAGGTGGCACGCACAGCGTTTCTACCACAGCAAAATGAAAACTTTGCAATTAGATTAGTTGGGCTATCATGGAATATATTTTTCATCCAGACGTTGGAATCTTTACAAAATTAGTGTAGCTTCCTGCTGGGAATATTTATTTGTCAGCACAGGAGTTATGCTGTTTTGATCAGGTCCGAGTTACATTTGCTTTAGTTATTCTGAAGTTCATGGGAGTATGCTGAGGAAGAGGCAAGAGACATGGAGGGGAAGGGCTCATATCTCATATGAGAACAAAGACTTTGCCACCCAACATTTACTCTGGCCTCTGCTCAACATTCCCTTCTTGAGATTTAGAGAGAGAGAGAGAGAAATAAAAGACGATCTGCACTTTTAGATCTCAAAACTGCAAACACTGACATGCTTAACGGACGTCTGTTACTACTCCTGGCGGTAAGATTAAGCATGTGCATGAATGCTTGCAGCATTAATTAGTAGTCAGACCTTTCTTTCAAGGGACACCTCTTTCGAGTCAGGATAGTAAAGTAATATACACATATAAAAACTAAATATTGGGCCACATTTGATTTGGCAGTGTCCTTTGAAAAGATACTGGCTGGGATTTTTTTTTAAATGTCTGACTAAAATTTAGGCTCCCGCGTCTGTACTGAAACCCCCCACAAAAGGGGTTTGATTTTCAAAAGCTCTGAGCACCAGCAGCTTCAACTGAAGTCAGTGGCCGTTGCAAGCGCTCAGCGCCTCTGAATCCCAGGCCATTAATTTAGGTGACTGCTGGGGGGACTTTCAATGGCACAAATGTGAGTTAAGGGCCCAACTGCCAGTTGCACTTTTGAGAATCCCTCGGCAGGTTTGGATCCAGGAGCCTGACTTTAAGCATCCGTTTTTTAAAAATCTTGGTTGATGAAATTGGCTGCTATCACAGGCAGGTGCTTACGCCAGCAGTGACTTTTTCTGTCTCACTCAATGCTGAGTTTCATTTCAGGATCACATGATCTGAGGGACCAGAAGTTTTGTTGCTAGGAAGTTTTATTTAACAGCAATGAAATATTAGTATTCATGTCATGAATAATTGAGTCCCCAGATGTTCTCATTCTGTATCAATGACTGTGGACAATGACTCTAGATAGACTGGTTTCAGAGTAGCAGCCATGTTAGTCGGTGTCTGCAAAAAGTACGAGGGGTACTTGTGGCACCTTAGAGAATAACAAATTTATTAGAGCATAAGCTTTCGTGAGCTACAGCTCACTTCAACAGATGCATGCAGTGGAAAATACAGTGCGGAGATTTTAAAAACACAGAGAACATGAAACAATGGGTGTTACCACACACACTGTAAGGAGAGTGATCAGGTAAGGTGAGCTATTACCAGCAGGAGAATGGGGGGTGGGGGGAACGTTTTGTAGTGATAATCAAGGTGGGCCATTTCCATCCGCAAAAAGAAAAGGACTACTTGTGGCACCTTAAAGACTAACTAACAAATTTATTTTAGCATTGATTATCACTACAAAAGGTTGCCCCCCCCGCTCTCCTGCTGGTAATAGCTCACCTTACCTGATCACTCTCTTTACAGTGTGTATGGTAACACCCATTGTTTCATGTTCTCTGTGTACATAAAATCTCCCCACTGTATTTTCCACCTCATGCATCCGATGAATTGAGCTGTAGCTCACGAAAGCTTACGCTCAAATATCTTGACTCTAAGGTGCCACAAGTACTCCTTTTCTTTTTACTAGATAGACTATGACAGCTTGAATTGTTTTTTTTTTTTTTAACCTGTAAAGCGGCTGTGGCTTTTTAACTGGTTACTAGGAAATGACGTTGCAGGCAGAGCAGCTGTAAAAAGGGCCTTTTCATTTTCATGCAGAATAAGTAAAATAAAAATGACAGAAATAGCCTTTCTTCTACCTGCTCCCACCCAAACTGAAATAGCAGAGGTGTCTTTGATGTAACCATTGAATTTGTAGAGGCGCTCAAGAGAAAAAGATACTGCTGGTTAACACTGAATAACCAGAATGTAGTAATAAAAATAATTGCCTTAGCAAAAGGCCACTGCTGACTTTCTTGGGGTTTATGTCCAAAATATTGATTTTAAAAAATAGCACAGAAGGGAAGGTTTTGACCCTTAGAAGTATATGATAAAATGCAGGGAAATAATTTTGTATTTGTTTTAATAATAAGTGAAACAATACACACTAACACGTCTAAGCCTACTAATCCTGGTCCTTACCACTAGGGAGTGAAACAGTTAAAGAATTACTTGTACGGCACCTAATGTGCTGTGAATGCAACATATATGCCTGGATTGCTAAATTGTTAAATCACACACTGAATAATGTCTTTAATAATAGAATAGCGACCACACCTTCCATCGCAAGGAACCATGGCTCTGTACAAAACTCAGCCAGTCCAGGGGGGATGGTACCTCATGCAATAGGGTCATAGTATGCCACCTAAACTGCAGAAATGGAGGGGAAATGTGGATTTGTGCTCGAGTCAAAGAAAGTTCATATGCAGTTGTCATCCTACTGGCTGAATAAAAAATAAAATCAATAAATAAGTCTCTCTTATCATTAACCTCGCCTATTCAGATCTATTTTCGGAGACGCTTTTGAGTTCTTGCTTTACAGTTCTGTCTTGTGAATCTGGTCAACGTTGCCAAAGCGTATGTGAAATCAGTGTGAAGGACAGTTGCTGAGACTTTTAATCAGCATTTTAAGGCTCAGGTCTTCTTAGTTAAAGAAGCCAAGGCATGATGAAGCTCTTATTTAAATGTTTCAGTGTTGATATTTTCTGTCTATTATAGTATGGAAACTGTCTAAGGAAGCTCAACAGTTATATGATTTGAGCAAAAAGCAAATATGCCCCCCAAAGGAATAGTAGACATGCAGAAGTGGGAGAGGAAATTCTGTAATAAAAAGGCCTTCAGTCAAACAGCAGTTATGCATCTGTCTTCTCAAAAATTGAGAGGCGGAGAAGATTGCTGTGGTTTAAAGCTGACATTGATTAGCTCTAAGTTCTGCATAAACTCGGCTTATGATTCCATTCTCTCTCCAGTGTCTCAACTTTATAGAACCATCATAAGCCTGTAATGATGTGTCTGAAAAGGGAGTGAGGGTGGCAGATGGGAAAGTTTCAATGGGAGGCAGGAGGAAGCATACTTTGGGGACTGCGTAAGTTTAACTCGTGTACATTGCAACTGCTTCCAGTGGTCCTAAACAGTTATCGGAAGTGAATGAGAGAATTGGCTTCTACTTTGTCATTGCTGTGCCTTGGGAATGACTGACTTCCTTTTGTTAATGTAACATAAACGGAGAGTAATTTCACATCATGAACCTGTTGCCTGATGCCAGGAACATAACTACCGTCCTTGACATCTGTCTAGTTGAAAAATCAGAACTCAGGCAGATGTTGAGAATATGGCAGTCAAATCTGTATGGCTTTTTGGATACATGTGTTATAATTTGGGTATTATGTAAATTACATTTTATTATAGCATACTGGCAAATTTGCAGGGTGTTAGTAACAGATGTTTCACTGTATGAAATATGTGGCAGGAGCTCTAGGTGTGCAGAGGAACATACAGCAAGAACAGTTACCAAACAGCATAAGAACAGTGGTCCATGTAATGCAGCATTCTGTCTTCTGTGGTGTCCAGTACCTGCTATCTTAGAACATGGTGCATGAAACCCTGCAGTAGGCAGTTATGGAATAACCTGTCCACAGGGCAAGCTTCTTCCAAACCCCCGTTAGTTGGAAGATGATGTATGTTCTGCAACATAAGGGTTTATATACCTTCCAAACCCCCTGGTGGTCTATTAATCCTTACAGTTGTAACTTTGGGTGGTGGTGTTTATCAGTATGTCCAATCCTTTATTTTTTTTTTAATCCAGTTTTCAGTGGTATCCTTAGAAATGAGCTCTACAGGATAATTATGTGCAACATTTTTTTCTTTGATAGGATTCAAGTCTGCTGCTTTTTCCATTTCCTGGAATGTCCCCTTGTTCTTGTATTACGAGAGAGAGAGTAGCGGAGGGACCTTTTCAAATAGTTTGGCTAGACATCAGAGTACTGTATGGACTCCGACAAAATAAGAACAAGCCCAAAACTCAATTCTCACCTAAGCAAAACCACTAAATGGGGCTGGAGAAATTCCCTTTAATTCTTTAATTCAGATCTGGAAGTGTCAAAATACAGTAAGAAGCTAATTTCAAGGGGCTGGATCATGTGGTTTAATCTATTTGTTGTGGGGTTAACAAACTAATCTTCAAAATTTCAATGTAAATTGAGTAGCTTATTCAGACTGGAGCGTTCAGGGGCTGGTCTATACTATAGAATTCTGTTGACATAGGTACGTTAGTCAGGGATGGGAAGAGATGTGCTCTCTGGCTGATGTAGCTGTGCCAACAGAGGTGCCTAGTGTAGACACAGTTACATCTAGAAAGCTGCGTTTTTACTGGTATAGCTTGTTTCAGTTGTGGGGTGTGATTTTACTATACTAGTACAAAGCACAGCTGTGCTGGTATAGCTGCCTCCAAACGAGGAGTCCGTTGCCGATATAGCATACCGATATTCCTGTATTGGTAAAGCGTTTCTGGTGTAGACGTGACCTGAGTCGTGCCCTCTGCTTTTCCTGTTGTCCCATTCTTTTGACAAGGAACTAGTCTTGAAGCAGTGGAGGTGGTTTAAAATGTTGGTGTTTTATATGTTAATGGTGACACAGGGAAACACAGTATTGTGACATCCAAACCTAGTGTCATTTGCAGAGTAAAAATCCTAACAAAGTAACGCACGTTCAGGCCATATTAGCTTCAGCTCTAGAGTTTCTATGTGGCAGCAAGTGAGGCTAGCAACATCCTGCACAGGCTGTCCCTGCACTTGATGTGGTCCAGGGGTATTCCCAAGCTGGTGGGGCATGCCTCTACTATTACACCATGGGTCTGCTGCACATACCTCTGGTAAGGTTTTTAGTTAAGCAAACAGAATTGTTCTGCTGAATTATATATGTGATGGGCTAAGGCAGACTTAAGGGTGTTCTTTAGAGTCAGAAGATGGCTGGGAGTCTGATGTACTTTTAGACCATTTTAATTAGTACACACTAAGAAAACAGTATTTTGCCCATCCTCCTTTCTCCTAGCAATGGCACTGTGACCCCCTGCTTTTATTGCATTAACCACACCTCAGGAGTCTGCTGGAAATTTGTTGTATTTATTTATTGAGGGGGTTGGCATTTCTGGTTCTGCTGTGGTAGAGACTCAGGACTGGAACAAATGTAAAATAATGATAGAAAAAGAACATACAAACACCTCTGAACTTTGCAGTTCTGATGAGGTTCTGAACGTCACCACCAGATTTACTCCTAAAGTGAGCTGATCAAAAATGTGATCAGAATCTCCCAGAGTTTCCATGGAGTATAGATTTGGATTTGATGTGTGGGCTGGGTCCAATTCTTTGTGTTAAAAATCAAATTGTAACTCAATATCTACAACCTTCAAGAAGCTCAATTTTTTGATGATTTCTAGAAATTGGCAATGATTCTTGGTGCTTCTTAATACATTCACCTGTCCCTGTCTGCTACTAGGGTCACACACGGTAAACTTTACATATTTGTATGTAAACGTGTCATTGACTGGGCATTGATCCTTGCAAGGAGCATTGTCCAGAAATGCAGAAGGCCCGTACTGAAACAAAAATGAAATAAAAAGACAATCCAGAATAGATATCCACATTTATCTTTTTGGTAGCACAAAAGAAGAAAAAAGAAACATTGAACTTCTTATGGACAGGGAAACCTTTATCCTTTTTTTCTGCTAGACTTTATACTAGTTGTTTGTTTTGTTTTGTTTTTTACTCTCAACACTGTGTGGCGCTTTTAAAGTGTTTGTTTTTATGTCTAAAATATAGAACTACAGTAATGTCCTGAGAATATTTGTGCACCACCCCTCAATATACTTACTCGGACATCAATGTGGAGTCATTTTGCAGTATACGATACATAGAGGAAGACATTTGCCCCGCTTCCAAGGGCTTACACTCTATATAGGCACAATGGCCGGTGCAACACTATGATGTCATCAATCATTCCTCCGCAGCAGGAGGCAAAGATTTATGATGCACAGCTGCTCCTCGTCCCCAAGAACTCTACCATGCAGACTGCCACAGGATCAGTGCGGGTGGCTCCCTTCCCACATACTCACACAGAACCCTGTGGAAAAGTTGGGAGATGCTGTGAAAGCTAACTCTGCACAAATGAATAAACACCACCTAAGCAACCCACGGTCTTGTCCCCAAGGTGTAAAATGTGCTGAGACTGGGAGAGATGAAGAGTAGAGTCCGCTATCTAATTCACTATGGACATCCCCATGCAGACCTTGCTGCATCTGGCAGTCAGACGCTACAGTGGTGAATGCTGCACAGTACATTTCAGACACATAATACACCGATTTTTCAATAGGGGATTAGCATTGTTTTCAGATATGCGTGATCATGTCAAAGGTGATTTGCTCACTTTCTGCAACATTCTCGTCTCCGATCCATGCAGTGGATTTGAGTGTCTCCTCTTCTTAAATGGACAGAGCTCCCACTTCTGTCAGAAAGAAAGCTGTGCTATCAAAGATGGGAGGGTCCATATTGTTATGGGAGTAGAATTTTCCTCTGAGTTCTTTGTGTTCATAAATTCTACCCTGCGTGCTCTCTCAAAACACAGCATCAACAACAAATCTCCTCCTTTACTAGTATTTCCTTGTGAGACATCATTCCCTTGTTTATCAGCTATTCAGTACACATTTTGGGATACTGAAACTCGATAACTGAAATATGATTTTTATAATGAAAAACCCCTGAGGGAAGCATGCAAATATACTGTAGAAAGCTATTGACATATTGTGCTCTATTCCCAGTGAGTGTATTAACATTTTCTAACAGAAAACAATATTAAAAATAAAATAATGCATGAGTGCGAATTCATGGGTCCTGAAGATAACATTGAAGTTATGATTGAAAACTACACACATACATTAACATGGTCCCCAATGATGTATCAAGTTGAGACCTGGTCATATTATAAAAACCTACCGCTATTGCCTGATCTGAGAGAATGTCTGACTGCTCCCCTGTTCT
This sequence comes from Chelonia mydas, assembly GCF_015237465.2. Taxonomy (NCBI): domain Eukaryota; kingdom Metazoa; phylum Chordata; order Testudines; family Cheloniidae; genus Chelonia; species Chelonia mydas. The sequence goes on along the minus strand of NC_057849.1, from coordinate 334,656,308 downwards.
CAATAAAGTTTGTAACCATTTGAACTACCTACATGGGGAAAGGGGAATTCCACAGCTACAGATTGCACTTGGCTTCTGGTAAAAGGAGCTATTGATGGAGGGGTCCATGCTTGAAGGTTATGTTGTCGCCCGTGTAGGAGGAATGCAGGTGTGATTGTGATATGTAAATTATTTTAGATTCCTTCCAGAGGATTTAAATACATCTAGAATCCATCTAAAGGATTTAAATAAAATGTAATTTAAAGTATGGAATAAAGCTAACCTGCTCACACAGAGGATGCATCAATTAAAAGCATGTAACAAGAAAACAAGCACTGTGATCTATTCAAATAGAACTTCCCATGATAAAACCTGTAATTGCTTTAAACTTTTAAAATCTATATCTCTGCTCTCATCTCATCCTACGCACCCTGATATTCCTTATGTTCCTCACTCTCTTTTCTCAGAATGACTCTCCGTATCCTTCTCCCACTCCCAGCCTTGGTCCTTCTTTCACCCTCTACACTTGGCACAGCCTTCCACTGCCCAAACATCAACATACCCCTACCCCTCTCTCTCTCTCTCTCTCTCTCCCACAGCCTCCTTGAGTCTCACTTCTTTCTTCAAATTCCTCTCTGCTGATGTCCCCACCTAAGTCTTCATGTTTCATAGGCCTGAACAAGACCCTAGAAATGAACATTCCTGAACCTTGGCTCCAGATTCAGAAAAAATGTCAAATAGGTAAAAAGCAATGATGCTATGCCCAAGATCTACTGAGATCCATCTTAAGATAATATAAATATCCAATACAAGAATACGTGCAGGAGGTTTGAAGGCTTCTGCATCACTAACCTGCTTTCTAGGCCCTCTTTATTCATTTCAAATATTTTTTTTTTAATGTAAGAGCTTAATTGACACACATCTTTCAAATGCATATGCCAACTCAGCTTTGCGGTTGTCAAAAAAATGTTTCCTTTTAGATCATGACCGATTATTACATTAATCTTTTGTAGCCTGTGAAAGGAAAATGCTGAAGTAAGATGTTCAAATCCACCACAAGAACTAGGAATGTGTGGCTATGGGAGGGTGACTCTGGACTGTAGCTTCTGCATTTAATCTCCACTCCTTACTTATCCGTTAGGTAACTTGATTCTAGAGATTCTACCTAACCTACCATCCTAGCTGCAGATGGTCTGTCACAGTGATAGCAGCTATTACAAAAGAGAGGATGAAGGAAGGTATCAGAGATGCTTAACAAATTTGTAATGAGACTATCAAACTGTATATTTTATTTGCAGGCAATATGTGAAAATCAAAGTGTTGCTGGTTTGATAAAGAATGAATAAACAGAGTACATGGTACACCAATGAGTGTGTACTTGAGTGATGTGAAATACAGGATTTCCTTATAGGTTGTTTTCTTTTTCACAGAATTTGCCCTCAAAGACTGAACTGGATTGTAATCTTGCACAAATTGAAAAGGCATCTAATGAATAAAAATTACTTAGATTAACAATATAACTCTGTAATTATAGCATTGTGACTGTCGCCCTGGAAATAGATGGCACTATAATGGATTTTAGCTGTTGGGAGTTTCAAATGTAGTGATGGGAGATCTATAGACGTGCAGAAAAGATTGAATTGTACATCAGAAGGAAAAAAATAAGCATAAATGAAGCCCATATAGTTATTTCTTTCTCACTGATGAATGCGTTCTTGTTAATATTAATAGATAATTGTGAGAATGTATGTAGAGAATTATATAAAATCATAGAAGATTAGGGTTGGAAGAGACCTCAGGACCTTTAGTCCAACCCCCTGTTCAAAGCAGGACCAACCCCAACTAAATCATCCCAGCCAGGGCTTTGTCAAGCTGGGCCTTAAAAACCTCTAAAGATGGAGATTCCACCATCTCCCTAGATAACCCATTCCAGTGCTTCACCACCCTCCTAGTGCAATAGTGTTTCCTAATATCCAACCTAGACCTCCTGCACTGCAACCTGAGACCATTGCTCCTTGTTCTGTCATTTGCCACCACTGAGAACAGCCCAGCTCCATCCTCTTTGGAACCCCCTTCAGGTAATTGAAGGCTGCTATCAAATTCCCCCCCTCACTCTTCTGTTCTGCAGACTATATTTAATATTCTGTTTATCCATCTATATAGGTACATTGGTTGCTATTAAAACTGCTCACAGAATTTTTTTTCTCCTGTGAAATTTAAATAAAAATGAAAACAAAATTGTTTTCATCAAAGGTTTATAAACAGGAATTTTCAACTCACCCCCCCCCCCCATCAGAAATATTTGCCAGAAAACTTCAGCCTGAATACAGATAAATTCAGTTTCCTCATGAGAGTTGTAGTTGCGTGTCTTAGGTCCCCATTCTCTTCATTCTACCTGGCCAGAATATATCTCCCCTCTTGCTGAGCCACTGTGAAGCATTATGGGAGTTGTAATCTACCTGGAGCCCCAAAGGAGAATGAAGGCATGAGGCACTTTAACTACAACTCCTATAAGTCATTTCCAGTTGTAAAATGTTCAGTATTAAACCCACACCCAACAAAGTTTTTTGTTTTCAGGAGTTTTGTGGTTCGTATTTTTTTCTGTTTTGTTTTTACACAAAGTCAAAATTTTCTGTGGAAAGCAAACACTGCTTATGAAAAATGTCGTTCAGTCAAAAAATCAACTTCTTCTGAAAAACAGTTGACAGAATTTTTCAACCAGTCCTTCTTGCTGTTAAAAAGCCAACAGTTGCTAACAGTTTACCCTACAATTAGGACTTGATCCAAAATCAGAGAAGTCAGTTGCCACACAGTGGGCTTACAATGAGGCCCTTATTTCCTACACTTATCATGGGGGAAACTGTAGGATCTTAGGTGCCACTAAGTAGTGACTATTGATAAATGCTGTATATGTTGAAAGAAGAGACATTATGCTTGTCCTACAGAACAGTCAGAATGAAGAATGTGCGCTGTTAAGAATAAAATGTGTTGTATCCTTCGGCACTTAATACCTAGTTCTTATATAACTGTTTACATCAATAGATCCCAAACCACTTTACAATGGAAGTCAGTGTCATTATCCCCATTTGACAAAGAAACTGAGGCACGGATTGCTGAAATGACTTGCCCACAGTCACTCAGCAGGCCAGTAGCTGAGCAGGGAGTAGAACTCCGGTCCTGAGTCCCAGTCCAGTGTTCTAGCCATTAGGACCTAGACTATGAATGGCTATGTATTTGCTTACCTTTATGGAGCTTAGCAAACCCAGTTTTGTCGTTTTGAAAACGGACATTTTGAACATTAATGCAAATGATTAGTTTCTTGATAAGCAGCTGTGATTCCTTTTATATTGCTTGTGGTGTGCGGAGGGACAGTTGGAAAGCACATTAAAAAATTGCACCTTTCAGAATTTGCTCAATTAAAGGTCCATAAAATGTAAATAGCAATAAAATGAGCTTGGTGCAGCTGTTGCGGGGGCCGGGGGGGGAGGAGAAGGGGTTGTTTTGTTTTTGGTTTAAAGTTGACATGTTAACATTTGCAGAAAGTCCTAATATACAACATTGGTTATTACCATATGTATACAGTGGATGAAGCTAAAGTATCTATTTGAGGGGAGTGGAGGTCTCATTCAATCAATCCACTTATGAAGATGAGTAGAAAGCATTGGGGATCTGCTTCAGCCAGTTTCCTGTCTTCTCTCTGGTGTTTTTGGATGGGCCTGGGCCAAGCTTTGGAGTGGAGAGTTGATGTAAGTGACTTTATGTCCCTGAGCAGCTCACTGCCTCATTTAACAAGGCTTTACAGGACTACAGAGGAATTGTAAAGCAATAATAATCATCCAGCTCAAAAATGGATGAACTGGATGGGAAGCCTAGATGGTCAGCTGAATTGATCTTACCAGCTACTGGCTAGAGAACCACTACTCCTTTGTTTAGTCTATTTTTTTTTCTTTTTTTAGACGTGCTCTCCTTTCTCATGGCTGGGGATGGGGAAATTGCTGGGTCAAGAGCAGCTGCCTTCAGTGAGTCCAATTGGCTACAGTTGAGTGGGGGACAGTGTTTAAGAGAGAGCTGCATGCTCACTGCGGCCCAGGGAACAGTGTTTTTTTTTCTATCTGGCCCAAGAGTGCCAACCATCTAGAATTATCAGTGGGCTTGTGCTGGGTGACATTCACTCCAATGCATAGAGCTCACCCATACCTAGGCCTAAGCATCACTTAAGCCCCACTAAAGTGGTGCACAGGGCTTTGTGTGGGCTCTCTGCACTGTGGTGAACTATTCTGTTGTGCATATTACTGTGAGCCCATTTCATCTATGCTACCATGGGACAGTCCGGCTTGGACTTCATGGGGAGGGATGTTGTGGAAAGTCAGAGATGATCTACTTTAATCACTACCATAAAACTCTGTAGAACTGATTCTAATCATGCTTATATTGGTGTAGATTAGGAATCAGTGCAGTTGCACCTGTGCAAAACTGTGATGGAAGTGAGCTCCACATCCAAGTGAGACTGGATCCAGAATTACCCCGGCAGGCTAGGTGGACACTCACTGCCCAAAGTGAAAGAGCTCATTATTTCTGAAGAATAAAGTCATGTCCTCTCAGAAGTGGTTTTCCAAAATGGAGAAGGTAGCTTGTTTGCAAGTTTGTTCCTTCCCTCAAAAGGGGAGAAAAAAAATCTCCCAGCTGCTAAATTTCCATTAATATAAATCACTTACCAAAATATGAAAACAAAATGCTATGAATAAGACAAAAAGCACAACAAATATTAACTGAATTTGTATTGTCTAACAGGGCGAAACACCTTCAGTTAGATATCTTTTAGTAGGTATGGTTTCTGATTTATTGCTTATAGATGTAGCTTGGATAAAGTGGGAATGTTTGCAAAAACTACGTGAACGTTTCTGGATTTAAATTTAGGGTGTAACATCTCTTTTATTTTTTTCCATTGAGAGGACCTTATACCCAAATCTTAGTGAAGGACCTTTTCACGAGGGTATTAAATAAATTAATTTGACTCACCAAGGTGACATTAACAACCCTTTTGGGGCAATGCACATAAGAGCCAGCCAAGAAACCAGACAGTAGGGTCAGACTGACCCATGTGCAACAACTGGGAGTAATAGATTCCAGGGCTTGACATCAGGGTCTTGCAACTGTCTCTCACATTCAGAATCTGGCTACAGGTGTAGCCCCTAGTGCCTGAGTACATTTTTTAAAAAAAGCAAAGGGGTTTGGCTTTACATGTTAAAGAATGTAGAAAACAGAAGAAGGATTTAAATCCATTCAATTTGTATGGCTCGTTTTTGGTTTTGAAATTACAGCACCATTTAGGCACATCGATGTTGTGTCCGTAGAAGCGTGGTGGAGTAGCCATGGACTCTCTGAAATGTCACAGCATAATAATGTGGAATTGCTGTGTGTTGAGGAAGGGGGGAGATTTCTGTCTTCGTAGGGATTCCAGATAAAGAACCAAGTCTTAACACAAGCACTTGATTCATATTTTGAACTCTGCCACTATTATGTTAACTTCCTCTCTCACACCATTAGCATGTTCCAGTAAAAATGAAAGTTTAAAAAAAAAATCTGAATCCGGCTGTTTGTGACCTTGGCAAGTCCCATCATTGCTTTGAGCATCTCTTCTCCATTCCACCCTTTGTCTTGTCTGTTAAGATTGTAAGCTCTCCTCAGGGTGAGTGCTGTCTTATTATGTGTATACAGAGTGCCTAACACAATAGGGCACTATCTGAGTTAGAGCCTGTAGGGGCTAATGTAAGACAAATAATAAATAAAACAATATCTTCTGGAACACAAACCCGTGTCTTAGATTGGAGTCATGCTCTTAAAAATTTCTCTAAAACTGGCCCAATTGGTTTCTGTGCTTATTGTGTCTCAATGACTTCTAGAAAAATGCTTTTAGTTCACAAGTAAAAAGACATTGGTTAGGATTTTCAAAACAATCTTCCTTTAAAATGGAAGATGGCTAAATCCTATACACTGCTTTGATAATCTCAACCATTGTTTCACCCTTCCAGCCCTGCTAATGGAATGTAATATGAACGAGTATGTTTTTCTTCCGTCACCCAGCAATGAAGATTCTGCAACTGAAACGTGGTTAACAGTTCTGTTGGGGATGCACCAGCCAGAATAGAATTCTGTGCTAACAGGAAGAAACAGTTACTAATAAAAAGCCTCATTTTGTGGCTTGAGGACACATAAGGAGTTAGAAGGTACATATTTTATTATCAATACTTATTTTAATATTTATATTGCTGTAGTGCCTAAAGTCACCAACTGGAATCAGGGTCTCATTGTGCTAGCTAGACGTGCTTGTTCCCTGAAGAGCTTACAATATACAGATTGGTATATGACCATATCAGCACCTTTGGGAAATCCCCAGGAGATTTCTGGCAGAACTTTCTTCCACTGCTGCCCAGCAATCATTTCTTGATGGCCTGACTAGGGAAGACCATTTTAAATGGGTTTCGTTGTATACTGTAATGACAGAAAAAAATCATATTCAAAATATATCTGCACAGTACCAATGTACAATTTCCCTCCTAATTGTCTGACATTTCTGATATCCAGTTCTGTATGCCAAACACTAATCATTATTGCTAAATATCAATTTGTGCTAATTGGCCTGAAACAGGGAGAACTCAAAATGAATTCCATGTGTAAGCTATCCATTTTCAAAGTATGTTTTAGACTTTGAAATGTCCCTGATTTTATCATGTGTTGACATTTTCTTCATTAATTTCCTTGTAATTATGTATTTCACAAGTCTCAGACTTTGGAGCCACTTTCATATTTTTCTCAGGTAGGCCTTTAAGGGAGTGTTTGTCACTTAGGCATTGAAAAGGATCTGTATTGATTCTGGCACCTGTTAAGGCTATAAAGTTTGTTGGTTTGTTTCCCAGAGAGCGCTAGTTGAGATGTTATTACACATTGGTTCTTTGCTAGAATAAAAGGTGTTTTATAGTCTGCCATTTTGTTGTGTCAGAAATCAGTTTCTGGTAAGGTGCAAGTGTCAAAAGTGTTTTAATGGTTAGTATATTTTTGGATGAGATCTCAGGGCAGTTGTTTTAATGGCAGAGAGAAAATTATCAGCTTAAATTTTCTAAAGGGACTAATTATTTGGGGTGTATTGATTTTTGCCTACTTGACACCTTAAAGGGGACTGATTTTTTTTTCCAGAGGGCAGGTGCTCAGCTCTTCTAAAAATCCAAGCCCTTTTATTATGCCTAAAATTGGAGGCACCCAAAATTACTAGTCATTTTTTGAAGTATAGGATTTTGTGTCTATGGAGAATGCCAGCTATGCACCTGTAGTTGTAACCTCTTACGATATTAAAGATCAGTTTGAGGTTGAAGGTGCAGATGTTAAAAATATTTTTGTGTTTTTGTTTGTTTTTTGAGAACAGAAAACAGAAATTATCATTGCACCCTAGTATGACCTCTGATTTGAACTAAGATGTTGTAGAGGACTATGAATGAGACATGACTCCAAATGAACTCAATTTGAGTATACTGGATTTCCAATTATATTGTTTGTGAAAGCTTTCATTCCTTCATTTGTGGGATAAATAATGTCCTAGGACCAATGCTCTACCAGCTGGCTCAATTGTAAAGGTATTAAACACTGGGTGCAAAGTGGTGTTTCAAAGCTGCCTCAATTAAAAAAAACAAAACATTTTTTCCTAATTTGCAACCTAACCCTACCTAATTTCCTAATCCAGACAAGAGGATAGTCATTCATTAGCTAACAGAAGATATGAACACTAAATTCACTAAATCAGGAAGAAAACAAATCTAAAACCCCAAAGAGGTAAAAAAAAATGCATATTTAAATTCATCATTCAATTACTACTCTGCGCTGATTAGGCCTCAACTGGAGAATTGTGTCCAGTTCTGGGAGCCACATTTCAGGAAGGATGTGGACAAATTCAAGAAAGTCCAGAGAAGAGCAACAAAAATGATTAAAGGTCTTGAAAACATGGCCTGTGAGGGAAGATTGAAAAAATTGGGTTTGTTTAGTCTGGAAAAGACTGAGAGGGGACATGATAACAGTTTTCAAGTACATAAAAGGTTGTTACAAGGAGGAGGGAGAAAAAAAATTCTCTTTAACCTCTGAGGATAGGACAAGAAGCAATGGGCTTAAATTGCAGCAAGGGCAGTTTAGGTTGGACATTTGGAAAAACTTCCTAACTGTCAGGGTGGTTAAGCACTGGATTAAATTTCCTAGGAAGGTTGTAGAATTTTCATCATTGGAGTTTTTTAAGAGCAGGTTAGACAAACACCTGTCAGGGATGGTCTAGATAATACTCAGTGCTGCCTCAGTGCAGGGGACTGGACGAGATGACTTCTAGAGGTCCCTCCCAGTTCTGTGATTCTACTGTGCTCACTCTTTGCTACCCTTTATACCTTGCTTTGTTTGCGATCTAGATAGACAACATACCATCTCTTTGGAATACAGGAGCCTTCACATCTTACCTGTCTCTGTAGAACACCGTCAGCACTTTGCTAATGCTACGTAATAAAAATCAATTGCAAGAAATGTAGGAGTCATATGATGGCTAATGAAGCATCTCAGAGGTTTCTGAACTGAAAACTAAGATGTTTGCTTAAGTTTTCAGGTTCAGTCTATGCAGATGTGTTTATGAATGAAGGCCAGGGCAGTGTTGGTACACTATTACAGGATCATTTGAGCACCTGGGTTAAAGAGGGACCATAATATTCTATGGGAAGTGTGGTGAGAAACTTTGCATAACTAGGTGCTTTCTTCTTCAGGAGAACTGGATAGGGAGTCAGGTTGTTGTTATCTGCTTAAAGTGCCCTTGAGATATGCAACATTAGTTCTGCTTGGGATACCCCTCTTCTTGTGTTCTTCCTTTCTGGAGTGTTTCTGGGAAGCTGGTAGATTGGCAGTGACACAAGCATTGTGAAAGATGGGTCAACTTGGCCTACAAACCACAGAAACCAAGTTCTTCAGGTTGCCAAAGTCCCCATTGTATTAGAGAGTAATGGAAACCATAAATGTACTTAGTCTCGGACAGACTTTGTTTTCTGCCTTGTCTTCAATGTCTTTAGCAGGTCATTTTATAACTATCTGGGATATGGATGATAGGGATAAGTCAAAGTCCCAGCTAATGTTCCTGTTATGAGGCTATATGTCATTAATGCTCACTGGGAGAGCAAAATCCTCATTTAAGTTTCCAGGCATCTGAAATTGACTGTTACTTCTCAGAGGGCTTGAGTAGGGTGTTTTTACAAGCAGATGTTAGGAAATACAGAAAATGGATAGCTGGTACTGATTACTCTACCATATAAACATGTCATAAAAATGTCATTACCTTTGCCTTGTTACATAGCATGTAAAGGATGAAATGCTAAACTTGTTATGGAAGGAATGGTGAGTATCTCTCTACATCCTCAAGCTATAATCAATTGCACTTCATTAACACAGAAAATCTTTACTAATTAGCTTTTATGATCAAACCGTTATCATGAGGCTGGTTTCAAAGAAACTAAAATTAAACTCCAGATAGCTCTGCAAGACAGAATTATGGAAATATAAATGCCTGGGTCATCTTTACAAGTTAGAGTAAAATGGTCTACAATGGTTCATTAGGTAATTGTAACTACTTGAAAGAAAAAATAGTTACTCATTGATAACACGTTGCAATATCCTTGAGTATTGGTAACTGATAAAATTAAGATGTTGTTAATAAATGAAAGTCAACTGTAAAAGAGAGAAGGCAATGATGTGTTTTCTATCCACTGGGGCATTGAATGAAATTTAGTAGTTCAAAGAGCCATGCGTATAGATTCTGTTAATCACTCCAAATGTTGTAATGCAGTTTGCAACCTCCTAAACATTTTACATTAAAATGAGACTTTAATTTTATCTTTTAATTTACAAAATTCAGTACACTAAAATGCTATTGGTCTTTGACACAAAATAATTATTTCCCAGCATTGTATTTGTTATATATTCTTAGAACTGCTTAAATTTATTTTGGTTTGTAGGTATTCGTGCAAACCCTTTTTACAGGTTTGCATTTGACCTTAACTTTTACTTTCAGGTTCAGATGAACTGAAAAAGAGCAGAGCCTTGCTTAGAGTTTCTAACTGCTTTTTTTTGCCATACCTTTCCATGTTCTTTGCTGTATATGCTAAAGAATGTGTATGTAGCATATTTTATTTATATACACTACGGCCAAAATTTTCAAAGGTGTTTAAACAAAGGTGTTTCACCGTTTTCTAGGTGTGCTGCCATTGAAATCAAGGGATTCTTACTCAGCACTTTTCAAAACCAAGCCATTGTGTTTAGCTGCCTGTTTTCTCAGAATGGCTTTAATAAGCAATTGTGAGACACTGGGAATGACATCCCACAGGATGTAGCGGGAGCCTCTTCACTCGGGACTTTTGAGTTAGACTATGGGGAGACATTTTTGAATGGCACATAAGCATTTGGGAGCCTGAATGACTGAGGCTTAGGTTTCTATGTACCAAAGACACTTTTGAAAATGGGACTTGAAAGCTTTTTGAAAAGTTTACTGTAGACCATTTGTTCTGAACTGGGGCGTCACAACCACCCTCCATTTCTTTATGGCTAATTGGAAAGGGAGGTGGTCATGTCCCCAAACTACTTTCTGGCTGTACTATGGGGTTTGGGTATGGAAAAGGTTGAGACTCACTACACTGGACAGTATACTAGAGGTATCAATCCTGAACTGCCCAAGAACAGCAATCAGACTGGATGATCAAGTAGTCCTTTTCAGTCTCTCTCTTCTGTGATGAAATTATCCTATTTATTTTACATTGACTTCTATAGGAGATGATTTTGTAGCAAAATAAATAGGCCTTTGTAGCTTGTTGTTAGATGCAGAAGTGTTTTATTTTGACTTTTTCAGGATTGTTTTATGGTAGAACTCTGCTTTTAGTTCTTCTAAATATGTGCTGGAAATATTTTTGCAGTTCTAAAGTGTGTTTTACATATGTGTGAGACTCCCTTACACACTCCTTTCTTTACTCTGTTGATAGTGTTTGCCTAATCAAATAAGTAAAGTGGTGGTGGGATGGGGGGAGGAATTAAAGAAGGATACTCTTTAATTATACAATTATACTCCAGACTATTCTGTATCCTAGAATCAATGAAAATCCAACACTCTGACTGAGTAGCACAGGATGAATAGGGAACATTTTTATTTGCATTTAGGATTCTTGAGCCAAATGCTTCCCTCATATATACATGTCTAAATCCCATTAACCGCCTCATGGTAGAGTTTGGCTCCTTCAAAGGTGCTGGATTTACAGCCTTGAAGAAAGTGAAGTCACAGGCAGGACAATTTTCTCCACACTGCCCTGCCAATTCTATTCCAAACTGGTGGGACCACTTTCGGTGGTGAGAAAGTAGCTTAGCCTTGATGGCCCTTTAAGATCTTGGCTTCTTTTTTGATACTGCCAGCCTGGGTGCCAATCAACGCTAAACACTTTGTGGATTTTTAGGATGCATATGTGTCATGGAGGAATGGGATATCATAAATTAACTGATAACTCTTCCTGTCTCTTCAGAGCCACGCAAATTAGCCCTGTGTGGTGGATGTAAAGAGAATTGCACACGTAATAAAGACCTATTGAGGGTTAAATTGTGTGATGGCGTCCAGCTACGCTCCACTGGAAAAAAAAATCAGAATTTTACCAGTTCTGGAAAGTCTCTGTAAAATAGGTCCTTGTGCTCAGGAGACTTTACACTAAAAGAAATTTGCCCCCATTATATTAGCGAGTGAATTCACTGCGGATTTATAAGTTATGATATTGGGTTCTGCTTTAGCAAATTTAAAATGTACACTATAAAACCCTGTTGTGTGGAGGTGAGTGTGTGGTGGTCTGTTACAAGTTAATTTCTTTCCTTGAATAATTAGAAAATAGCGTGACTTGCAAAACCGGGGGGTGGAGGGAAAGGAAGGTATATGCCCGCACCTGTGCTTAGATTTTTTTCCTTTTTGACTTCTCCTTTCATTTTTCTAGTCGGCTGCACTTCTTCTTTCACTGATTTGGATGCTGGATGCCCATTTACATTTCCAGTGCATTTAGTGTCTTACAAGACTGGGACAATTAAAAATGTACATGGCATAGAAAAATATTTTTCTACAGTACTTTTTTAACTCACTATGATCACAACGATAATAGAATCTAGTAAAGTATAGCTGCAAAACCTAACAGAATGTTTCTTTTGTAAAGATGTTTTTTTCAATAGGGACTAGGCTGGCTGCACTCTCATGGCTTACAATCTGTAGAGGAGTCTTTCACAGATCAACAGACTATAAGATTGTTTTTCTGGATATGAGCCACTGATGGACCCATACAGGCTAGTGTGCAAGCTCTCATTTAAGAGTCTTTTATACTGTCTCAGCAGGGACATATTCCCTATAGGTTTTGTGAAAGAGAATGTTTTCCTAGCAGCTGATTTAATAGTAGAGGGAGGGGGATGGAAGGAAGATTAATGGTCCTGCCAGCCCCCCAGCAAGATCACAAAAACAATTGGCTAGAGCAGGGGTGGGCCAACACCGTTGGGTTGCAGACTTTTTGGTGTATGTACAATGGCATGTTTTTAATCAAATGTGAAATACAGCCTTGGCAGGTTGAATGGATTAGCTCTCCTTGTAAGTAATTCTGTCTGCTGTAGTCAACGGTGTAACCATTTTTTCTAACATTTCATCCTTAAGGTTGTCGTTTTTACCTGTGTCAGTTTAATGGGCCTCGGGAGTTTTGATCATCAAAGGTGGGAGCTGCTTAATCCCTGGATGTGTTTTAAAACATAAACTCTACAAGATGCCAGGGTCTGAAGGTTTTTGTAGATTGGCACTGGGTGAGACCAAAACCTGACTGCAAGAGTAATTCACTGCAACACTGAAGTGTGATCAATTTATGTGGCTTCTGACTTATTTTCTGTAGTGATGTTTCAAAGCTGGATATCCTGGTTTTAAATATTTAATTTCCCTGGATTTGGATTTCTGAATCTGCCTAGATTTTAAAAGGTTTCTGGCTTGGATGTGTTCAAATGTAGCTAGTTGCAAAACATGTTCTCAGAACTATACTGAGGAGTTGTCCCTCTTCTAACTTGGGTACTATTTATCAAAGTCCCCTGATTTTTATGCTGTCTTAAAAAATCCCATTAATGACTGTAGAGATTTCAAGTAGCTCGTTTCCAGTTCACATTAGCAAAGCTACTGATTAATTTAGGCTACTGTAATATTATGGTTCTCTGTTAGCCAGATGTACTTGTAGCCATTACAGCTGGTTGAAGCCAAATAAAATATTTGGGGATTTAGTTGGGGATTGGTCCTGCTTTGAGCAGGGGGTTGGACTAGATGACCGCCTGAGTTCCCTTCCAACCGTGATATTCTATGATTCTATGAAAATAATTTGTTTGAAGGATGCCAGATTGTCAGATTTTGTAAATTTATACTGTTCTGTTAAAATGAACATAGTTATACCGATTTACACTTGCTAAGCATCTGACACATGCATTTAAAATATACATTTTTAAAAAACTACCCTTTTGCATTCAGATAAAAGGTGCCGTGATATTCAGTGAAGTAATACCATATTCTGTGTGAAACTTCTTCATGTTGCTTCCTGTAATCTAACCTTTTTAAGTTCAAAAATGTGACGATTGAGCCTGACTAATTAAGAGTGGTGCTGAAAAAATAAATTAGGCTGTGCTATGGAGTGTTGGTTAGGCAATGTTAATTAACTCTCAGACTTTTCCAAGGACTCACTCATTTGACAGAGAATAAGAATTTAATAAAGGTTTATAGAAATATTTTTGTTTTAAAACGGAGTGCATTTAGTGAAAGCCCTAGGATATGGAGAGGAAGGAAGGAAGGAATGTGGGAGGGTAGGGGGAAAGGTGATTCTATCTGTTTTATTAATCTAGACTGAATTTTCAAAAGCACTCTGAATTCTCCTAACTGCTCCCATTGAAGTCAGTGGGAATTTTATTATTGAGCTCAATGGAAACAGAATTAGACCAACTTTTTTGAATGCTTTTGAAAATCCCACCATAGATATTTATCTCACACTCATCCCCACAGTGTGAGTCCTGGTTCAGCTGCAGTCATCAGCAATTTAACTCTAGCTAGCACAGAATCTAGCAATCCAACCACGCTATGAGATTAGAAACAACATAGTACAGCGCACTGGTGAGGTTAGGTCATGTACTGAGTTTTAATTTGATTAAAAAGTGGATTTAGTCCTTTGATTCCCACAAGAATCTTCTTCCAAACAATGGAAAGTGACAAAAATAATTTGCTATAAAATATATAATGGAGAGAGTTATTTTGACAGAATTATTTAATCTTAATTTGTACAGCCAAACTTTATAAAGGAGGCTGTTTAACCTGTTAGGGCAGAAGATTTAAGAGTCAGGACTTCTGGGTTCTTACTCCTGACCCACTGCGTGATTTTGGGCAAGTCTTTTAACTTTTCTGTTCATCTTATCTATCCATAAAGTGGGCACAATAATGACTTATCTCAAACAGTGTTGAATCTTAATAATGTTTTTAAAACTAGAGCACTGGCTTCCAATAGTTAAGGCCGTGGTTCAGGAAAACACTTGAGTATGTGCTTGCGTCCCATTGACTGTTAGACTTAGGCAGCATATTAAAGTGTTTAGCTAAACTGTGGCCTGAGTTCATATGTAGAAGCAATTATGTTACTTGATTTTATTTGCTCAGTAATTGGATGGCATTTTGTTGCTTTTTATATCAAGTTGCTTCTTGTTACTTGGGTGCAGATTCTGTTTGTGTAGCTGTTCAATTGCAGACATGACAAGGTATTGAATTAACAGCACATCCCTCAACCTGCAAAAATATTTGACTTACATAGTGACAATGCCCTTTTTAAATATCACTATGTGACCAAAGTGAGGATTTGGGTTTTATTAGGAATGCCATCCAAAACATATGTCAAATGAAGAAAACATTGAAGCCTTCAGATTTTCTATGGTGCATTTTAAAGAAGCACATTTCTATATGTAACATGATATGATGCTTATTTGAACTGAGTGAACATTTTGCCTTCAACTTGTTTCTCTCGCATTCCTGCTGCTCTACAGATATTAATATAGATATATATGCACAAATATACACATCTGCAGCAGAAATGCTGAAGTTTTTTGAAGGTGAGATGAGAAAAAACAATTGCAATATTAAGACTAAGGAGTAGTTATATTATGTGTAGCAGTTTCCCAGTATTGACCTCAGGGGAGGATTAAAATACACACAGAAGAAAAGTAAGGTTAGGCCGTTATAAGTTTTTTGGCCCAAATGATCAATTTAGGAATTGAATATTAAAAATTACATTGCATTGATCTTTTTACCTTGCATTCTCCTAAACTAAGATTACCAAGTATACTACCAGATAAAGACGGTTTTCAAAATTGTGTGGAAGACTTAATATTAGTACTGAGCACATATGTAATTTTTTTGCCTTAAAAGTACTTGCAAACATTATTTATATAGTGTCATACCTTTGCATGGTGCTTTACAGGGTTTTAAGTAAATGTCGTCCTTTCCCAAGGAGTTCATAGTCTAACAGTCCAACCCTGTAAGCACTTAAAAATGTGTTTAACAACACATTAAAGTTACACATGTGTAAATGTGTGCAGGACTGGTGAAGCCCTAGTCTTACAAAGTCAATGAGTCTTGGTGCTGGGGGGTCACTGCAGGATTGAAACCTAAGTAAAGCGCATCACAGCAAATGATGATGACCTACAATCAGAGCTGGGCAAGAAAAGGTTTT
Organism: Chelonia mydas; assembly: GCF_015237465.2. Classification (NCBI taxonomy): domain Eukaryota; kingdom Metazoa; phylum Chordata; order Testudines; family Cheloniidae; genus Chelonia; species Chelonia mydas. The sequence continues at coordinate 334,640,523 of NC_057849.1, read as the reverse complement.
CCTGTACTGAGAAACTCTTTGAATTTCCACACATTTTCCCATTCCACACTGGGACAAAACTGAGACCTTTTCAAGTTTTCATAGAAAAAGAGAGAGAGAGATCCATCCTCGAATAACCAATAACCTGTGGTTAGGGCAGTCCCCTGGGATGTGGGAGACCCAGATTCTGGTCTCTACTCTGCATGTTTCAGTACAGCAACGTAAACCTTGATCTTCCACATCCCAGGTGTCTGCCCTACCCACTGGCCTATAACCTATAACCACTGTCTCTCTTTCTAGCTCTCTTGTCTTGGAGCTGTTCCAGAAATTAAATATTCCCTGTGACAGAGAGAGCAAGAGACTGACTTGGTAAGCCAGGGGTTAGGGTACTCACCTGAGATGTGGAAGAACCAGCATCAGGTTTGTGCTCTAATTAATATTTATTTTCTACAAAATGGAACAGCTCTAACAGGAGAGATTGAGGCTGATCCTCCCTAGAATAGCCAGTAGTCTGCTGATTAGAGCACTCACCCAGAATTTGAAAAAAAATAATGGTAGAGCAGGGACTTGAACTTGGACCTTGTACATCTCAGACTAGTGCCCATGCTGTTCTGGCATGGGTTTCTCTGTCTTCCTTTCCCGCCCCACCCTGCAAAATTCCATTGTGGGTTTCAGAAACCTTTCCAAACAAAAGTTTTGCTAAAATTTTGAACATTCCACAAAAATTTTCATCTTTGACAAATTGACATGTTCCACTGAAAATCTGTTTTGTCGAAAATTTCCCAACCTGCTCCATGCAGTGGTGGCTGGAGGAAAAGGAAAGATGGAGGTAACAATAAATAAAGCTCCCGGGTTTTTTAAACATATTTTTAATCCATTGGTGGTGGTGGAGCCTGGTTGCTTTGTTTTTTGTACTAATTGGTTTTTATAATGTGTGACTTAACAAAATCCAACATTTAACAGGAACTTAATTGTAAAGTCTTATTGGGCTGGATAAAAAACTTCCCATTAAGCTTCTGAAAAACTGGATTTATTTATTATAGTGCAATTGCATTATGGAAGCACTATCCAAGTGGTGGTTTTGGTCCTAAAATAATCCACAGTAATCTATTTTATGTAATAAAGATGTCTTTTTTTGTTACTGTTTAATAAGGGCTCAGTTTCCAGATACCTGTACAATACCTGCAGTGAATATCCCACCTCTCTCTAAAGAAGGGTTGCTGTATAGACCAAAGGGCAAAATGTTATTGCCAACAAAGGTGATAATATTAGTCATGGGTAGTGATGCAGTCTCCTGATGCCTGGAGCTTTGGATAAAATGAGCTATTGATGACTTTGGGACTTAAAAAAAACCAAAAACCCTTTCACTTGTCCAGAATGCAATTATGTGAGCCTGCAGTAAGTGATGCCTGAATGAGATTAACAAGGACCTCCTTGCTTCACATCACTAAATAGGGGGTGAGGAAGGGGGCGGCCAGATTAATGACCATTGACTGTGTGATGGGAGATTCAGTTCACTAAATAAAGGGAATTTCCAACAGGATATTTTGTTTTATTTTATTTTATTACATGAAAATCAAAGGTAATTAATTGATTCATGACATAAACCACCAGGCATGACATTATTTGTATTTATTTTGTTTGTTCCATCTTGCAGTTGCTATTTTAAAAAAAATTCAAAATCTACTCTCACCATGGTTTTAAGAGAAATCAGAATATCTACTACCTAAATGTTTAGATCCAGCTAAATTAGTAAAAATAAAAACAGAGTCTATATAACTGGAAAGCAATTTCATTTACCAAAACTATATTAGTATACAGAGAGTGGTTCACCTTGAATTAGTAGGAAAGCATTTTATACTGGCTGAACTTGAGACAGAATCTGCTCTTTGTTTATACCACTGTAAATCCAGAGTAAATCCAATGGGCCTAGTGGAGTTATTCCAAATAACAGAGATCTGAATTTGAGGTAAAGAGCATCTGTGACAAAGTGGGAATGTTCTTAAAGTTTTCTCTTAATACTGTGTGGCTGCCTCAGCTTCCCCTATGCAGTTGTTAAGTATCTAGGTGGTGGGATAAGCTGTGTGGTTGTTGCAGAGCCCTAGAGGGCCAGTGTGATGGTGTCTGCACAGAGAATGGCCGACACCCATCTCCTGGCAACTGATGGCTTGGGCCCCTCCTCTGCAAAGGTGCCAACTGAAGGTGTTGGAGAACAAAGATATCAGGTGGCCTCCTGGCCCGGAAAAGAGACAAAGGCCAGAGGAAGGGCGGGAGAGTTTCAGTTTGGAGGTGGCTGGGGAAATGGAGGGAGGCCCAGATGGGGCTCTGGCCTCCCTGCCCCCAAGACGGACTGGACTGAGGGGTCCTGTTCTCTGTACCTACAAGCTCTGTTTTAGACCATGTTCCTGTCGTCTAATAAACCTTCTGTTTTACTGGCTGGCTGAGAGTCACGTCTGACTGAAGAGGTGGGGTGCAGGGTCCTCTGGCTTCCCCAGGAGCCCTGCCTGTGCAGACTCGCTGTGGGAAGCACACGGTGTGGAAGGGGATGCTGAATGCTTCGAGGTCAGACCAAGGAAGGTCAAAGCTGTGTAAGCTCCTTGCCCTGGAGACAGTCTGCTCAGAGAGAGGAGGCTCCCCCAGAGTCCTGACTGGCTTCGTATGGAGTAGTTCCAGAGCATTGCCCAGTGACTCCGTGAAAGCATCTCAATGTCAAATTGCAATAACTATGAAGTCAAATGCTTTATAATTTCCTAATGGTATTATCGTCAGTAAAATCTTTTGATACTTGGATGAATGTTAAAGAATGTACTAGGCACATGATGTACACAAATATAGGACTGAACATTGAGATATTTTGTGTTTTGTTTTTCATTCGTTGGTTGGTTGGTGTTTTTAACAAAGATGAATGAAAAATCCACTGCTGTAATTGATGTGTGGTAATCCATTCACTACACAATAAGATGCATACATAAGGAGAAAAGACTTGAAACTATAGTATTAAAATCTGTGAAACTTAAAAAATTGTATTGCAATTTGATAAACTAGTTGGAAAGTTACCAATATTGACACTGGCTATGTGCAGTAAACAGCAAAGGTAGGACCAGATTCTGATTTCATTTACACCAGTGTAAATAAGGAATATCTCCATTGAAATCGGTGGTGGTGAAAATTGCTGTGAGATAAAAGTAAGGCCAATAAAAAGTAGGATATGAGCCCTTTACACATTTTTCCATTATTATTGATTTGGAATGGGTGTATAGTAATTGTGTGTGCTGTGTGCACTCATGCACGTGCCCGTATGACCCTGGTTCTCTTTTGCACTCAGGACCTTTTGGACTATTTACGTAGGTAAAGCAGCCTTAAAATAGTGCTAAATTACACTTACTCCTGCTTTAAAGGGACATTAATGTAAATGAGAATTAGGTTCCTATATGTGATTTTAAGTCTGATTGCCCTTAAGCATCCACATGCAAGTTGCGTCCTGGAATGTGCCTACATGGCTCTAAAACTGTCCTGTTTTACACCCAGGTAGTGATTGTTTACTCTAGGCAAAAATCCATTTAAAAAAGCATAAAATACAAGAGCTGAGCACAAAGTCGTCATTGAAATATGCACAGTATTTGATCATAAGGAGTAAGGAGTGGTCAGTTCCACGTTATTTCCAGTAACTGTGACTGTCTTTTTGTTCCAGGGCCCCCAGAACAGTGAAGTAAATAAATGATCATAATATTGCAGGCGCAAATCTGAGTATTTGTGCCTGTAGCTACCTGGCTGCAAGTGCACATCAGGTAGCTAGAGGGGTATAGACTCACATTTGTGCCCACCGTTCAGCCCTTTTGAAAATATATCCGTCTAGATCAGGCAAATATTACTTTTATTAACGTTTTCTAATGGGATAGGTTTTTTTAATGTGGCCGGTCCCTTTCAGTTGTTGTGCCTCATGGGGCTCCCTGGAAAATCTATAACAATTGTCACATTACATAAAAGAGGACATGCAAGTATTAAACATCTAGTAGTAACGATGTTGTGTGCTTGTAGAGTAGTCGCTGGATTTCGAGTGGGGGTAAGCAATATTTTCCCTTTCTTACAGGTGAGATAACTGAGCCACAGAGATGAGATTTAAGCACCCAACATCTCTTTGAATATCCCAGCCTTTCATAAGTGTCCACTAATCATGGGTGTTTCATTTTGAGGTCAGACAGATTTTTAGACCTCCTAAGTGCATGTAGCTTCCGTCGACTTCAACTGGTGTGCATGCTCAGAAGTTCTGAAAATCTATCGGGCAGGTGGGGATGTAATAAATGATAACGAATCAGGTGACACTGGGGAAAGGAAATCCTTAATTTTCCAAAATATTCTTTGTTGCTTTGTTTGAGGATGTAGAAGGTGGTGGTTGGGGTTTTTTGGGTTTTTTTTGTTTGTTTGTTTGTGTTTTTTTAAGTGAATGACAGTTTTGGTGAGAGGAGAGGGAAGTGGAAAGGGATTAATTGTGATCCACTGAAACTCACTTCCAGCCTTTTTAGGGTGGAAATTATTGGTTAGCTGGATTTACAGAAAAGTCTCTTTGTATGATGTCATCTTGTTATGCACAACAGTCCTCTAAATCTAACCTCTTTAAAGGCTTAATTATTTCTGGGGACAATAACTAAACAAATATTTGTTTATACATTTTAGTTTTCCCAAATTGTTTTCCAGGAACATATGCTGACTGTGACCGTTTGGTAATTTGAGAATAGTAATGGGAGAAAGAGAAGAGGGTGTGCTTATAGGACAGTAGCTTTGAGTCATGGGAAACAGAATTGGTTTTTCAAGAAGTTTTTGTTAGTGTGTTATCAGGAAATATTGATTTTGATGCCCTTTAAGTTTGAATAATAACCAATCTTATTATTCTCCTTTTCTTCAACAAAGTCACTGTGCTGTGTAGGTGGCAGATATAGCCTCAATCAGGAAATTATTGCATTATTATCATTTTTATTTATTATAATTTTGATTCTTTTGAAATTGGACAAAACTTTGTGCAGCATTGAGGGGTCTTCTTTCTAAGTTCTGATCAGGCCTACTCCTGCTTAGTTATGACATCTAGCAGGGTCACAAGCTGATGCACATCCAACAGCCTAGGGCAAAATTTTCAAAGACACGTAAGGGTATGAATGCATTGTAAATCCGGGTCCAGGGCTTGTAGATTTACTGTTTCCAAGCCCACGCCTGAGCATCCGTGCTACATTGAAAATCTGGTTTTGTGTACATTGTGTAAATAAATAAATTACACTAGAAAATACCTTACGCCTGTGACACTAATTTCTCCTCTAATGAAGTGAAGCCCCAAAATCTGCCACTGGTTGGCAAAGAGTCAAGTGTATTAAGGCTGGTGAGTGGAAGAAGTTGGGTCAGACTTAGGACTCCAGACTCACGGTCTTGTGCTGATTGTACTATAGACTAACATCTTCTCTTCGGAAATGTATACATCTATTTTGTATTTTTATTTTTTATTTTTTTATGTTTAAAGATTCTCAAACCTGGCAAATTTTGTCAAAACTGACAAGTACTGACTTGTTGTTGAGAGTTTGTGCAGTGCCTCGCACAACTGGGCTATGGCCAAGGACCTGAAGCTACTAGGCTCTCCTGCAATTCAAATAATAAAAAACTAATGTTCATAATTAATATTTCATTCAGACACAGAATTGCCTCCAGCATGTGCTATTATGCATGAGTCTAGTGAGAGGATCTGAGTGTGGGAAATCCTAACTGGATGTTTTGTGGCGTGCCAATTGTACCGCAAAATCCTATTTTTGTTTAGAGGGAGCAGTAAAACTAAACATCTTTTATTTCAGATATGTACACACAAAGACATTTGCTAATGAGGCACATCTGATGCTGTGTGAAGGTTACTTACAACTACTTCAAAAGCAAGAAAGATTTTTAGCCTTAAATATCCATAAGCAAGAAGACCTAGTTGACATCTGGCCGGCTTATACTCAGCTACTAATATCTTTCAAAACAAATTAGTCCCAAAGGATGTTTAAAATTGCAGTGTCTCTGGAATTAAAAAACTCCCTTTCCTGAGTGGCTTTGCTAGAGTAAAATGTATAGTTTTAAGACTGAGGAGTGACTCAATTTGGGCATTATTGAAACCCGATGATTGAACAAAGCAGTCTTTCCTAACAAGCACATTGTTCCCCAGGTACAGAAGAGGATTTGCAATTTTTTTTCTTAATGAAAATGAAATAGCAAGGAAGTACATTTCATAGACCCATTTCAGAAGTGCTAATGCAAAAGGCGCAGTGATAATGAAAGCATAGTTTCTCCTGCAGATAAAAGAGAGTTTCTAAACATGAAATGTCTGACAATGGTCACTTTTTTCCCCATATTGTAACAAACTTTCTAGAAACTTAATTATGAAATGATTTGACATTTAAACATGGAAATTTTATTAAAGATCAGTGGGGAAAGTGTGGGAGATGTAGTACTGTCGTCTTACCATGAAGCCTGTACACAGAAGGCATATCTATGATCCACAAAGAAGAAACTATACACCATATTTTTGTTCCCTTCTAGAAAAGTCTGCAGGATAGTTGAAGATACCTAGGAAATTATTTGTCGAAACCCATGAAGTTTCCTAGGTAGAATGCCATCTTGGGTGTGGGATTTTACTCTCCCCTAGCCGTGCTTCAGAAAGTCTTTGAACTCTTACAAGTGCAACATCCCTTGGAGTCTTGTGGACCTAGCAAAGACCACTCACCTCTGGAGGAAAGAGGACACAGAGTGTTGAGTCATGCAAAAGAGCAATTATGTGAGCACTGGGGTACATGGAAGTGGATCCAGGAGGTGTCTGCACACCTTCATTGAAACGGTTTTACCCAAAGATGAGAGACATACCCCAGGGCTTGACTGTAGAGGTGCAGAATGATAGATGAGTGGCACTTTGGTTGTGGCTCTCCTAAACTCTATATGACGTCAACTCCACTAGTTCCACAGTCCTTGAGAACAGTCTGTGAAGTAATGAAGTGGTCTTTGAGGTCTTCAGTTTGGCTCCCCAGACTTCCCATACCACTGGGCCTTCGTCTGCAGTTCATTCATTATGGTCCTTGGGAATGAATTCTTTATCATTTGAAAAAATTTCCACGAAGACTACGTTTAAAAGTACAGTCTAATGTCGCCCTAGATCATGTACTATAAACCATATGACATTACAAAAGTGTTACCTGAAAGGTAGTCTGAAGCTACAATAAAATATTAAAGTGTGGGCTCCCATTATCTGCAAAACCTAAAGATTGTGTTATATTTAGAAATTTTGTACATTTATTCATAATAGAGCTCCACTTTAACTTGGGGAAAATTGGTTTCATTTTCTCTCCCTTGCATTAATAGCTATTAGAGTTGAAAATAAGGCTTTATACATATCATTAAAGTACACTTAAGTAACTTGCAATTGACAATTAACTCAGCATGGTAATACATTATCATAACATTTTCTCCTGATAAGTTTGTCTTTTAAAAGGCACAAGAAAAGACAAAAGATATCTTTGTAAGACCTGCATTAAAGCTATTCTTGTTTTAATTGTTCATATTATATACATTATGTCCGTAAAAAATATGTATACATATAATGGAAAACCGTTCAAAACATTTATTTTTTTGAGCTTTTGACAATGTATAATTCTGATAAGAAATTGTGCACATGTTTGAAAGATCATACATATGTAGGTGCAGTGGGGAAGAGTGAGAGATATCAACTGAAAAGATTGAATCTGGATTTCAAGAACCCTAAAAGTTAAGGGTTATGTGGTACTGAGATTTCTGAGTTAGTCTATTTTATTATATGGCATTCTGAACAGGGGTAAACAATGCCATCTTTTAACTGGATTTCAGAGTAACATACTGTACACTTTCTCCGAAAAGACCATAGTAAAATGTGGTAGTCTGAAATTTAAACCACTATTTGGCAAGCCTTATATAAAAAGGTAAGATAAAGAGTTAAAATTCAGAGTGCTTTCTCGCTCTGCATAGTGACCAATGAATGCCTGCTTGCAAAGCTTAGTTTAAACGTTACTATGACAATAGCCACACTGATGGAATTCTTATGTAGCCAATGGGCATTGACCTTATCCCGTCAAAGAATGTAAGAAGCAATGTGGGCAACACTGGCTTTGTAAAAATTGGACACTTTTATTTATCTAGGACATTTCACCCGTTACCATATATTGAGTTGTAAAATTGTAGCTCAAATAGCTGCTGTATTCTATGTTTTTGCAGGGCAGCTAGATATACAACAGACAACTATAGTCTGCGTGAATATTACTCTGATGCTTCAGAAGCAAAAAAAAAAACCCCAGTGCCAAACATATAAAATCCCATTAGCTCTATGCCCCATATTTTTTATTTTAACCTTGTTCTCAAAAATATTAGTTTGATGATCTAGAGATTAGAGGTCAGTAGTCTGGAGATTGGGGGATAGGCTTCTATTTAGCATATTTAAATCTGCAGAACCTAAAGAATTTACATAAATTCTGCAGAAATCAACAATAGCATGGTATTTTTGAGTGCAGTGCTTCCCAGCCCATTTCTTTCCCTCTCTCAATCACAGCTTGAAAATTCCTTAATAATAACCTTATCCAAACCATAAATATGAAAGTCAAATAAGACCAAAGGAGATTTATCGTCCTCTGATTCTGCATTCCTCTTCTGATTAATAATGACATTGATTCCTCTAGAAACAAAACAAAAATTCATGTAAAGATTCTGGTGGGGTTTTGTATTAGGTAAACTTAGCATATTGAATGAGCATAAAACAATTATGGGTCTTATTATCAAAATTAGCTATGGCAAATTTACCAGAAGGAAACTGTTGCTATTTAGCTCTCTAATTATGTGTCACTATTCTTTGCGACCAAAAGATGTAATGAAAATAATTTGATCTACTCATGCTGCGTAGAGAATTTTCTGGGAGCAGCGGAATATCATAATCAGAGTCAAAAATAGGTTTTCCTGGCATTATGTTTCAGAATAGCAGAGGTCAAGGGCTTCAAAGAACTTTTAAATGGAGTGAAGTTGAACTGTGCTGGGAAGAATATGAAATCATGCTCTGTTCTTATAAATGCTATATGAAACCCTGTCTGAAGGCAAAAGCTCTTTGAACATGGCTTTGCCAAATGGTTCATACTATATAAATAAAACTGTAAGGCTCTGGGAAGGTCTGTGGAGTGTTTTTGGCCTGTTTGACAAAGAGGCAGACAACTGAGCTTTCATTAATAATGCCTATTGTTTAACCATTTCCCAGCACTCTGCCTCAGACAAAGTGACTTACAGGTATGTTTACGCTGCAGCTGGAGGTGTGACTGCAGCTTGGGTACAAGGATGCTTCAGTACAGGCTAGCAATGTCAGTTTGTAACCAAAGGCCAACGGCAGGTTTTTACATCCCATGTTGAAGCCTGTGCCACTATGTCTTGGCTGCTATTTTTAGCCATGCTAGCTAGATTAAAGCTAGCCCAGGTGCCTACCCGAGCTGTAATCACATCTCTGACTGGAGTTCAGTTGTATTTTAACATTGGTAAGCTTTTCTTTTTAGTTCTGACAGTTAATCCAACCGAGAGCTTCATTAAATGATAAACACATATGCCCCAGTGGTAGTCTACTGGTCACTCTTGAGTGGGAATCCAAACTTCGGTGTTTAAAGATGAACAATTTTGATTCTTGGATGCCAATTTTGATTCATCTGCTGTGACAGAGTATCATGCTATCATAAGTGAGTGGGGCACTAACCCCCAGGCAGATGTACAGTACATAGCAATGATCAATTTAGATGATGATCATATGTAGCTTTGTGAATCTCATCTCTTTTAAGAAACTTGTTTCTGCTATTACTAAAGCACCAGCATCATCACTCACGTACTGACCCAAAGCACACTGGTCAGTGCAGGGGTGGCCATTGACTTCAATGGGCTTTGGGCCAGTCTTCTTCTGCTTCAAGAATAAACCTAAAAGGTAGAAGAAAAGAAGATGCAAACGTCATGAGTTTCCAGCTACCAACAAGGCCGGTTGTATAGTTGCAGCAGGTTATTTAGATCAGAGGTTCTCTAATTTTTTCATAGTGTAAACTCTATTTGAATACAAAGGTTGTCCCCGAATCATCTCCCCACTCATTCACAAGAGCTCTTCCAGTTCTAATTCTAAAATCCTTGTAGCAACTGCAGTAATTTAATATCTCTTCACTTGATTGTTTTAGTGCAGTTTAGGAATTGAAAATAAGGAGGAGCCATTTCCCATGAACCAGCAGCAAGTTCTCTGCAGACCACTAGTGGTCCATAGACCACCATTCAAAAACCTTTGCCTTAGATTATACCAGTGAACATCCAGCTAGGTATGATATAGTACAGTATTAAAGTATGTACAAATCAGAGAGCCCTTGTGAAATGGAAGCACCATGGTAAACAATGTCAGGTGCTTGCACACTCTTACTAAGATGCTCTTAACTGTGGAAGCGGATCTCTACTGGTTCTGTGGATGAAGGGAAAGCAGTGGATGTATTGTTTCTTGACTTTAGCAAAGCTTTTGACACGGTCTCCCACAGTATTCTTGTCAGCAAGTTAAAGAAGTATGGGCTGGATGAATGCACTATAAGGTGGGTAGAAAGTTGGCTAGATTGTCGGGCTCAACGGGTAGTGATCAATGGTTCCATGTCTAGTTGGCAGCCGGTGTCAAGTGGAGTACCCCAGGGGTCGGTCCTGGGGCCGGTTTTGTTCAATATCTTCATAAATGATCTGGAGGATGGTGTGGATTGCACTCTCAGCAAATTTGCGGATGATACTAAACTAGGAGGAGTGGTAGATACGCTGGAGGGCAGGGATAGGATACAGAGGGACCTAGACAAATTGGAGGATTGGGCCAAAAGAAATCTGATGAGGTTCAATAAGGATAAGTGCAGGGTCCTGCACTTAGGACGGAAGAACCCAATGCACCGCTGCAGACTAGGGACCGAATGGCTAGGCAGCAGTTCTGCGGAAAAGGACCTAGGGGTGACAGTGGACGAGAAGCTGGATATGAGTCAGCAGTGTGCCCTTGTTGCCAAGAAGGCCAATGGCATTTTAGGATGTATAAGTAGGGGCATAGTGAGCAGATCGAGGGACGTGATCGTTCCCCTCTATTCGACATTGGTGAGGCCTCATCTGGAGTACTGAGTCCAGTTTTGGGCCCCACACTACAAGAAGGATGTGGATAAATTGGAGAGAGTCCAGCGAAGGGCAACAAAAATGATTAGGGGTCTGGAACACATGACTTATGAGGACAGGCTGAGGGAACTGGGATTGTTTAGTCTGCGGAAGAGAAGAATGAGGGGGGATTTGATAGCTGCTTTCAACTACCTGAGAGGTGGTTCCAGAGAGGATGGTTCTAGACTATTCTCAGTGGTAGAAGAGGACAGGACAAGGAGTAATGATCTCAAGTTGCAGTAGGGGAGGTTTAGGTTGGATATTAGGAAAAACTTTTTCACTAGGAGGGTGGTGAAACACTGGAATGCGTTACCTAGGGAGGTGGTAGAATCTCCTTCCTTGGAAGTTTTTAAGGTCAGGCTTGACAAAGCCCTGGCTGGGATGATTTAATTGGGGATTGGTCCTGCTTTGAGCAGGGGGTTGGACTAGATGACCTCCTGAGGTCCCTTCCAACCCTGATATTCTATGATTCTTGCCCACTATTCTTGCTCCTTTCCACTTCTTATTGCTTGTGTTCTCTGGGAAACGTTTTCACAGTTGTTTCATTATTTAATGCATCCTAATTTTAATGACAATACTATTGTGCATTAAATATAAGTAGTAAGATACCAAGCCATGGCAGCACACATCACCTGGTGAGACTTGCTTTATAATTTATATCCTAAAGGAGATCAGGAAAGTGTGTTCTTTCTCCAACCTGTAATAAGGCATAAATCACATCTACCTCAGTGTGCAACGTTATGAGATTATTTTGCTGTTGGGACTACAAAGTGTGTGTAGCAAATAGTGCTTCTGAATGAATGAATGACTGGATGAGCAGTACCCTCTGTAGAGATGATGGTCAAACATCGAAAGGTTAGGAGGTTTGCATCAGATTATTTGTTTACTTATTATTCTGGCAACACCCAAAAGAACCCAAAAGTTTAGGTGCTTTATCTGTTCAGGTTCTTACACTGTGTCCATGGCTGTGGTATCTGAGTACCTTATCTGAAGCTTATCCAAATCTCTTGGGTCTGCAAAATTGCAGAGAATATCTCATGAAACGAGGAGTTTTGTAGGAGCTTTCTGAGTTCTAGTTGGGCCTGAAATACCATGAGAGCAGCATTTTCCGAAGTATTTCAGCACTTCTGTTCTGACTGGAACAGACAGGGATGTGAATGAAAAATAAATGCATATGTGTGTAAATTAACCTTGGGTTGAGGGAGATTCAGGTTGTTACTAAATTTCAGAGACTTCTCCATGGTGCCCCTCTGGTGTTTATCTCTCTTGCTATAGGTGTGACATGCTCTGCCATGTGGTGCAGTAGTCTTCCAAATGAATGTGATGTGTTGTAGCGTTTCTTTGAATGAAGGGACTTCGTTTTCCTTTGATACCCTGTGGAAACTCTAACAGTCACCTAGCGTAATATTCAATATGCAGCAAAGATTTGCAAATTATCAAGAGGAACCATGTCATTTATTAAAGTCTATTATGTTAAATGAGAAATGTAAAACTATTGTGCTACCAAAAGATTTACAATAGGTGTTGGAATAAAAGACTAAATAACACAATTGTAATTCAAGCAGTCTGTCAAAGACAGGTTATGGCTTGTGGTATTTGCACATAACTGGCTTACAGAGGAAAACACAACTCACTTTGTGAAAATCAGACTCACAGCCCAGACACTAACCTTTCCTTTCCAGAGTGCTGTCATGATGCACTCATTCCATCATCACGTACTGAGCTGTGCTATGACACCTTTCCTTCTCTCCTTATTCTTATGGTCCCTGGTATGTGAAAAATCTAGGGGGGGTATTTTATTCATACAGGGTCAGCCATCCATTGACCACTCCTGGTCAAAACTTCAGGCAGCACAGAATAAGCCTTGCTTAGCTTACTGTGCACTCGTTAATTAAGAGCACTCTGCTGTTTCTGAGCTGTTGATTGCAGTGTCCATCTTCCATGCAGTCATCTTGCTACAGCTTTGGAGCCCCCTTCCAGAATTTGCACAACACACTCTGGGGACTTAATCCTATACTCCCTGAAGCTCCCCCGTAGGAGCTGGGAGGGTGTAGGGAATACAGGATTGTGTCTGCTGCCGTGTTAGAGTAAGTGCCTCCGCAGAGAGCCTCACCAAGGAAAACGGAGACACTTTGTTTACATAGCAGCTGCGAATGTCACATTCAGTTGGGATGAAGCTGTATTTATTTTCCCTTTGATTCTGAATGGGGCAATGCCTGCAATGCTCCAATTCATGAACAGGCATTTAGTGGATACATAGCCACTCCGCCTAACCTGCCCTGATGAGGTAAAGCAGTAACTAAGAAAATACTGTCCCAGCATATGTTCCCTCTGCGGTGGTGGTCTCTTCAGTCGTATGAGTAAAATGCACTCACATGCAAAGAACTTCTTTCTTTTCTGAGGCTGATTGGTATTAACATTGTTTTTCACTCTATGCCTTTTTGAAGTGTACTGTGAACACGGCGAGTCTGGCGTTGGTGGGGGGTGTGTGTGTAACTTTGGCATATATGAAACAGCATCATTAATCTCAGATTGTGATTGACATCAAACAAAAGGGCCAAAACTCCCTTTGTTCTCGAGCACAAAGGGTGTTTGTTTGCTCAGGGTACGTGAAAGGCCCCATGAAGTCCAACTGAAGATCTTTAATGAATTTGGCAGTCTCCAAGCTGTCTGTCCTACAGAGTAATCCTAATGACAGAATCATCACACAGCATTTAACAGAATGTGACAGAAGAATCTCTGTTTGAGAGAGGCTGCAGGGAGGGTAGGGAGGGGGAAGGTATTCAGCTATTATGCCACAGAGCGGGCCCTTAAGGTCATTCCTTTCTCACATGTCAACGGGTGCACTTATGTGTCTAACCTGAAAAATCAGTGTTTTCAGGCACAGGTTCTTAACCCGCCTACACATTGGTGTAGAATCCCCATTTAAAGCAGGAGGGATTGATGCCCTGTGATTAGACTGGATTGGGAGTTCAGACTCTTGCAGCTTTCTTGTTTATGGTTTGTAGCAATGCTATTAGTATACTTGATTTTGTAGAAATCAAAATTAAGATGAGGTCCCTACCCTCTAGGTATTTAGAATCTCATTGAAACAGACATTACAGTGATGTAAGGGGGATAGACACCAACTCATAATAGAGGAATGGTGGCGAGAGGGATACAACACAAGGAAAGTCTTCTTTAGGCAGCAGGTCATTTAGAGTAACAAATATTTGAGCTATGGTGTTACATTGGCTTAGGTTTCTTTTAAATTTAGTTACTAACATTTTGTTTAAGTTGAGTAGAATTCTTGGCAGTACACAAGTGTTAAAAGCAAGTGTGTCCGATATACAAGGGAATACCATGGAGTTGGGGCATTGGGAGGTGACGGGTGACCTCAGTAAGTAAACCATATATGTTATATCATGGTGTTTGTATCATTATTTCTGTTCTTTTGGAATGATTAGGATGGATGTGACAATGGGGAGTGACCGAGTACAGATTAGAGGCAGAATGTTATCTGAATGAGATGAATATTTCAGAGAGATTATTCTGACTGTGTGTGTGTGAGAGAGAGAGAGAGACCTTGAACAACTCATATTACTTTTCTATGCCACAACTTCTCTTTCTGTAAAATGGAGAGAATCATATTTACCAGCCCAGAGGGGCATGTTGCAACACTTAATTACTTAATTTTTTAAAACTCTTGGAGATCTTCAGATGAAATGTGCTACTTCAATGCAGAGAGAAGAAGAAGAAACTGTTCCTTGGGCATTGAAATGATTTTAGCTTCTTCATGATTCGAGTCAAATCTTTTCCCTGATGCTGAACATGAATTCAAAAATGCATTCATAC